>NC_050471.1:29308081-29663535 GCF_013373865.1 Monomorium pharaonis | reverse complement strand
TACAGCATGCAGTTCTAGCCTTTATGCTGTGGCACTTGGTTATAATTATATTATGTCAGGAATATGTGAAGACGCGATAATTGGGACTGCAAATCTATGTTTTAGTCCAGCTATAAGTCAACAATTTCATAATCTTGGTATTTTTTTTAAATATTACAGTTATTACAATAAATATACGTACAGACTACCTTACGTATAAGAATTAAAGAAAAATATTTCTCCATTTACAAAAGAAATATAATCTGACAGATTGTATAACTTCAATATACACTCTGATTATATAAAAATTGTAATGAGATTTTGGCAAAGTTGGATAATATTTTTGATGGACAAAACAAATAGTTCCATATAATGCTTTTGATGAATAAACTTATCAAATATAAAACAAAACATGTCTTCTTTATATTTCTCATCTTACAGGTATTTTGTCACCTAATGGTTATTGCAGACCTTTCGATTCCGCTGCAAATGGTTTTGTGCGTGCTGAAACGGTGGCAGTAATATACCTACAAAAAGCAAAGAATGCAAAAAGGATTTATGCTATATGTCCACATATTAAAATAAACAGCGATGGTTACAAACAAGAAGGAATAACATACCCATCACTTTCCATGCAGAGTACTTTACTAACAGAATTTTACAATGAGTGCGGAATACCAACATCTTGCTTGGATTACATTGAAGCACATGGTACCGGAACCAAAGTTGGCGATCCTCAGGAAATTGGTGCAATTCAGAACATTTTGTGTACAAATAGAGAAACTCCATTAATGATTGGCTCCGTAAAATCTAATCTTGGTCATGCTGAACCAGCAAGTGGCTTGACTCAGATTGCCAAGGTAAAATAAATAATTTTCTTATTTATATAATATATTAAAATAATATTTATTTTATCTATTTATATATTTATATATTAATTTTTATATATTACACATACATAGAGAGAGTTTTCTCTTAAAATTTACCCTCAAATCTGGTAATTGTAGGATGATGTGTGACCTCAAAGAATTTTACTACACTTTTTAGTAAAATTTAGTATACTTTTAGTAAATTTTATTATACTTTTAATACACTAAAAAAAATGCTGTAAAATCAATGAAAAAGCAACTTGATTCCATTGAACGGTGTAATTGCGGGCTGCCAACTAAATAAATAATTTATGCAATTCATTTGTTATTGGTTGTAATTTCTATTATACATATTAAACGAATTATGTATATATATGAATCAATGACATATAATATTGTAGTAAATACATATCAGAGTGTAACAAATAAGGGTAAATTTTAAAAGAAAAAAGAAGTTTATACAAAAATACAAAAATTATTTTACATAAAAATAGTTTAACCTGTTATTTTATTGTATCGGAACATAAAGATTTATTAGAACATTGGGAAAAACTTCTATGTAATTTTATTCTGGTTACAATTAATATAATATAAAACATTAATAATGTACAATTAAATAGAGAAGAGAAAGTGGTTATGGATTATTTAAACAATTAGGTTATGGATTATTAAAACAATTTAGATTTGACATTACAAAATAAGAGTATAAAGTTTTTTTTCTACAAAAGTCATGATTTGAAGATAATCACTATGTTACTACAAAATGAATGATACCACAACAAAAATTATCTTTTTAAAAAAGGTCTAAAAAGCGCCAAGTATAGCGCGCAAACCCTCACCCTCAAAAATGTACTTTATACAATACAAAATGCTCTTAAAAATGTATTCTTGTACAAAACAATTCAGATTTGATATTACATAATAAAAGTATGAATTATTCTACAAAAGTAATGATACGAAGATAATGCGCCAACTATAAAAATGGATGTTCATACGAACTGGAACATCTACTTTTTTATTATTATCCTTTGGGTGGCATTTAGAGTTTGATTTTTCGTTAAACATGTATCAGATTAAAGATTGATATTGAGATTAAATTGAAATGTAACTAATCAAGAACAAAATCAATATTCTTTAACTTTGCTTTAATTGGTTAAATTCCAATTTAATCTCAATCTCAATCTTTATAGTTTGATATGGCTTTAAGATTGTCTTAAGTTTAGATATAATTTCGTTAACTACGAAGTATTTAACAATAAAGTTAAGATCTTAAATATGCGATCAAACTATAAATATGAGTCTTGTATATTAAATTATTGGCTGCTGTGCGCCTGTAAAAAATTAAGCTATAAATGCCAGCCAAATAATGATAATAAAAAAGTAGATGTTCTAGTTCGTATAAACATCCGTTTTTATGGTAGTTGGCGCATTATCTTCATATCATTACTTTTGTAAAAAAAAAACTTCATACTTTTATTATGTAATATCAAATCTAAATTGTTTTGTACAAGAATACATTTTTAAGAGCATTTTGTTTTGTATAAAAATAGATTTTTGAGGGGGAGAGTTTGCGCGCATATACTTGGCGCTTTTTTAGACTTTTTTTAAAAAGGTAATTTTTGTTATGATATCATTCATTTTGTAGTGACAGGTATCTCATTTATTTTTATAATAAATGCATTCTTAAGATATTTTTAAAGTCTGTATCAAATAAAATATTGAAATTGAGATTTAATTAAAATTTGACAAATTAGAACAAAATATTGGTTTTGTTTTTTGTGATTACATTTTAATTCAATCTGAATTTCAATTTTTGACACGGGCTTAATGGAATGGAAGCTCGAACTGTAAGTCCCAGTCAAAGTATAATGATAAATAAGTATATAATATAATTTATATGCAAATTCATTTTAGTTATCGCATTTTCTTTATATCATTATTACTGTTAAGAAAAAGCAAAATGTCAGTTGAATAGTTATAGAAAGAGTTAGAGAAAGAGAGATTGATTGATTGATTGATTTGATTGATTTTCGTTTATTATGCCCAAGTATAAACTAAAGGGCAAAGATACAGGACACAAATTATAAAATACACAATATTCCAATAATAGTTAAATAGGTAGTAAAGAATAGGCGTAAAGAAAGTACTGTCTGGGTTGTCATAGCGACATATCTTTCTCAAACTAGTTCTTAAGACTAAAAATTAAACTAAGATGTGAATTAAAGCTAAGATAAAGTGGATAAGTAGGACAGAGATATAGAAAAGGCAAGCATAAGAAGATACGTCATGCAAATTCGGAAGCAAGCAAATGTGAGCAAAGGAGAGACTTAAAGGTAAGGAAGGAAGATGCAGATACTATACTGTCAGGAAGTGAATGCCAGAGATAAATAGCAGATAATAAGAAAGAATTCCTATAAGTGGTAGTCCTATAGTGAGGGATATTAAAGATATGCGAAGTTGAAGCAGTTCGGTTGGATCTTCTCACTAATGGATTAATGGGAATAAAGAGTTCGTTTAAGTAAGAAGTAGAAGGCATATTCAGAATGCGAAATGTTAGACAGCCAAGGAAAAACTGCCTCCGATTTTTTACTGAGAGCCAACCCAGGCGACGCCTAAACGGCGTGATGTGATCATCACGTTTAAGGTTAAAAACAAATCTGATGCAGTAGTTGACCAATCTCTGTAATTTAGTATCAAGTTCATCACTCAAACCATGATATACAAGACAACAGTAATCGATGTGAGGCAGGATCAAAGTGGTTACAAGTTTAATTCTAAGCTTAGTGGAGAGAGCATTCTTGTTAAACTTAAGTTGATATAAAGCGTGATGAATAGATTGAGAGACATGCAGAATGTGCTTTCTCCGGGATAAGTTAGCTGTAAAGATATCCCCTAAATTCCTTGCCTCACTTACAAAAGGTAGGGGTGTATGGTCAACAGTCACTGGAGGAAGTAGAGAAATATTAATGTTATTTGTGTGAAATTGACTACCGAATATAATAACCTTAGACTTGGCAAGATTCAGTGTTCGACCATTTGCCATAGCATAGTCATGAATGGCTCTCACATCACTGGTGATCAATTTAAGATAATGAAGTATTTCCGACGGGGGACAAGAGCGATAAATCTGGAGATCATCCGCAAAAAGCATGTAACTAGAGAACAATAAGATCTTAGCAATATCTTGAATGAAAAGGGAAAATAAAAGTGGACCGAGGACAGAACTTTAAGGGACACCCAAAGTAATAGGAAGCCACTCCGGGCAATTACCTACATCGTCAGCTACAGCCTGAAGGCGGCTGGTCAAATACCAGTAGAGCCATGAGACTACAGAAGAAGAAAACCCAAGCATCTTCAATTTAGCAAGCAGACGTATATGAGGAACGGTGTCGAATGCCCTACTGAAGTCGAAGAGCACCAAAACAGTAACAAGGCCTCGATCGATCCCGGCTTTGATGTCGTCGCACACACATAAAAGAGCGGATTGGGTGTTATGCCCAGTACGATAAACAGACTGCCTGGAATCAAAGAGGTTGTGCTCATTTAGATAGTCGGTGATTTGATCAGTCACTACCCTTTCAAGAATTTTGGACAGTTCAGGCAGGTTGGCGATCGGACGTGTATCGGAAGGAGATGACGGAGTACGTATCTTGGATAGTGGGCGTATAAGTGCTCTCTTCCACTCAGCAGGGAATGAAGACATCTCCAACGAACGATTAAAGAGGGTAGTGATCCAAGATGAAATGATTGACTATGCAATGGAACTCTAAGGCCGAAATTCATAGTCGAATCTTATTCAAGTTCCAGCTTAAGCACGATCTTGAGACGTCAATGCTGTTATTTTATTAGTTAAGTAAGTCTCAAGTCGGCTCGAAGCTAGACTTAAGACAATGCTTGAGCTTAAGATCGGTCTATGAATCCCGTCCTAAGCAGGTAGAGACAGAGAGTGCGTTCGGAAAGCTAGAGTTCCTATAAAGAGAGTTGTGCCAATACCGCTCTCGATTGTGATTGGCTCCGCCATTTTCCGTTAAACTTCTGGTAGTTTCAGCCATTTCCAGCACAATTTAGCAATCTTGGTATAGCTATCATCAATGCATTAACATCAGTATTTTGTGTATCCATATATAAAGCAAAATGTTTATATTGAAGGTATTTTAATTATACTATTAAAATTGTAATATAATTGTAAATAAAATAAATGTGATTGAAAATGCGCTGTGGAATAAAAGAAGGATATTTGTAAATATAATCTCAAAAATGCTAAGATTTTTCAGCATTTTTAAGGTTACATTTACAAATATATCTTTCCTTTATTCTACAGCATTTTCAATCACATTTATTTCATTTACAATTTTATATCTATATGTACAAAAATATATATATATATATATATATATGTGTGTGTAATATCTTGTATTAATGTTAAAAATAGAAAATGCCGAATTGTGGAACTTTTGGATGCTATAATACATCAAAAAAAGGTGCAATGATGCATATGTTTCCACAAGCTTTAGAACGTCGAAAAATATGGATAGAAAATGAAATAAGACTTGAAATAAGACTTAAAGGTTGCCGCCTTTACATGCTATGAAACGGAAAATGGCGACTTCCGTCACATTGGCCCAACTCTCCTTATAGGAACTCTAAGCGCTACGCAGCACTACCGCTGTTCGCGGATACGCTGGATAGCGTTATCAAAATTATGACGTCACTATCCGTAGCGTTTGACATCATAAACACGCGCTATCCATGCTACTCCTTCCGAGGTAGTGCATGGATAGCGTTTGGCTCAATCCCCACCATTGTCTGTTTAAACATCACGTGCTACCTCTCTTTTAAGGTTAGAGAAAATTTATGCGTGCTCTTGAAAGAAAAAAATAAGAAATTGTTTGTATGTCCTAATGAAAATATTTAATTAAAAATATCTCCTTATTGAAAGAGGGAGAGAGAGAGAGAGAGAGAGAGAGAGAGAGAGAGAGAGAGCAGATCTGTTTCATTGAAATTTATTAAATTTATTAAAATATATTAAAATTCCTTAATATATACTCATTCAAATTTGTTAAAATTTCTTAAAATTCATAAAATTTATTTTATTATATTGTTATTTATTATATAAATAAATTTTATAAATTTCTATATAAATGTTAAATATTAATTTTTAATAAATTTTAATAAATTTTAATGAATTTTAATGCATTTTAATAAATCTTAATAAATAATAAAAAGGGATAAAATAAAAAAGTTTATGTGAAATATTTCATTAATATATTTCTATCAAGGTGATCAAAACTGGATCTTTGAGTTTAATATTATTTTTCATCAGAATATGCATATAATATTATATACTATTTTGATTCATTAGACTGCATGTACTGTTTGTTTTGAAATGCAATCCTTTTCTGTACTAATTGCAAATATGTAAACGACTTAAGTATCATTATTATCAATTAAATTGATTATTAATGTAATTATATATTATTTTAAAATTTTAGTTTAAATAATTAATGCAATTCAAGAGCGACAGTATACGACATAGTGCAAAAGAACATAAATTTACATAAAAAAATTATATTAGGCAAAAAGCTTCAAACATATAATATTATGTAAAATAAATATAAATTAACTAATTAATTTGATTTTGAATTGATATAGAAAAATGGAACAAAATAAAAATTTATAGGAAATTGTTTAAATTATTTTATTTTATTACATATAAAATAATTTTAATTAAAGAGTAATATATAGGACTTATTAATTATTATTTAATTTATTTAAAAATTAAACAACCCAGTAAACACTGATTCGTAACATTTATGTGATCATTATAGAACAATGTTCCACTGTTCTCGTAACAGTTACGTCATTTTCCAGTTACAATTTGGTCAAAATGTCAGCATATTCTGGGCAACAAAATCGGAAAAAGAGAGAGGGAACATACACATAATGGTTTTGTATAAAATAACATTACTTTTACGTATATGAAGTCACATTTACGTATAAAATAACGTTACTTTTACGTATAAGCTGACTTTTACGTATAAATTAACGTAAAATGCTCGTATAAAATTACGTACCAGAAAGATTCTTCTTGTAACTATTATGTCGTTTTTACTTTATTTTTCTTAAAAAGGATTTCTTACAGAAGCTAAAATTTAGCCATAACAGCTAAGATGTGTTTTTAAGACGTAATAAAAAATACATATGCCCCGAAAGCTCACTATGATAACATAGATTGATCCGGTTTCTGTCACCGTGGGTGGTCTGTTTATGTAGCCTTTGGAGTGTAAATTGCATTAGGAGAAAGATGCCGCGTGCGTCGCCTAGCGGCAATCCGCGAACTACATACTTTTTAAATTTATATAATATAGAATAAGTTCTAATCGGCTGATATGTAAATAGATTTTACCTGGTTTAAGTAGAATGTTATTGATTTTAATAGATTGCGTACATACTAACTACAAAACTATTTTACTAAATGCAGTATGTAAACTAAAAAGATATAATAATTACAAGAGGCTATAATCAAAATTTCCGCATAATTGTAAATTATTTATTATTTAACAAATTATTATTTTTATTTTTATTTAATAAAATTATATTTCTTCTTATGCTTTGTAAATAATTAATAAGTAATAATAGTAACAGTGGGAAGTCCAGAATGGATTACAGTGATTCACGTGGCACGGAAGGTGTTAAAGATATATGATGTCGTAATAACATTATCACATTTATGCTACATTAACAAAACTTTTATGTTAAGCTCATTGAAGTCATCAAAATTACATAATTGTTACGTATTAAACATGATGTCACAATAACATTATCACATTTATGCTGCATTTACAAAATTTTTATATTACGCTCATTGACGTCATCAAAATAACGTAATTGTTATGTATTAAACATGATGGCGCAATAACATTACAATAGTAACATCACATTTACGAAACATTAACATTTGGCTTATTGACATCAACAAAATTATGTAAATGTTACGTAACTATGCAATGAAAAAGTGACAACACAGACATACGTAACAGATATAGTCTCGTTACGTCAATGACATACTTGTCACATTATTAGTTCGTTTTGCTGGTCTGTAACATTTATGTGCAATATGTTTTATAAATGTTCCGTAAATGCTCACAGCGTGTTCATTGGGAAATTATTTAATAAAATCGTAAATAACTTTAATAATTTTTATTTGGTGAACATCAATAATTTCAATTTTCATTGAAAAATTTAATTGTTTAATAATATATATATATATAATATTTAATTTAATATATATTTAATATATATATATATATATAAACATTTTGTTAATATTGCTGGCAGTGGCTAACTGCGCAACTGCGCAACTGCGTTTGCTACGCTATAGTTGTTCATGGAACTCGCTATCACTATCGTGCTATTGGCTCCACGAACAGTTCAGATAGCGTTAGCGTTTGTAGCGTTAATAGTGTCTCCCCGAACGTATCCAGAGTGTACGGAGCAGATCAAAAAAGGTTAGAAAGCCACAAGTCGAAATCCAGGAAAAAAGAGCATGCAGAATGCTGGCCAGCGAAAGAATGAATTATCGTTTAACTAAGCAAACGAAAGTATGCACGTGCCTGCAACAAAAATTGCCCGAGGGCAAACACAGCAGAAAACAGCGAAAGAGAAACAGGAGCCACAGACAGACGTGCACAGGCATACTCACTCGAATAGAGAGAGAGAGAGAGAGAGAGAGAGAGAGAGAGAGATTGATTGATTGATTGTATTTATTATGCCCGAGCATGGCTGTAAGGCAAAGGAGTATAAATAGAAATATAATTTTGACAATAATCAACACTGAATGTTATAGTAAACTTATGAACTAATCTAAGCTAATAGTATAAAATAAAATAAAGTAAGCAAACGCAAGCTCCAAACTGATAGATGAAACAATTACAAGTAATATAATGAGAATCTACGTTGTACAGTTAGCAGAATCCAGCAATCTGAACGCCGATATAGTTAATGTTCGTAACAATTTAACATAACAATAGTACTGGTCTAATGGCATACAGGTAGAGTAAAAATAAAAGTATAATTAAAATAAGTATAAACTAGGAGTACAAAGTGGCAAAGAGAGCAGACTTAGCAAGTAAAAACACAAAAACAATAGTTTATAGTATAGCTTCGTTTACAAAGTAGATATGAGACTTGGACTGCAAGAAACATAAAAAGTAGGGCAAGGCACAAATGCACGCAGTGTAATGTAGTAAGACAAGCAGGAAGCCTTCAAGCAGTGAAGCACAAGTAAAGCAAGTATAGACAATTCAGTAACTAATTGATGAAGTAAGGTCAAGTCTAACTTGGCCACGAAGTAATCAGTAAGCAGATTGCAGGTATAAGTAAAGTAAGCACAAGTAGCAGCTCAAGCAAACTCAGAAGCGATCAAGAACGACCGAAGAAGATTCTTGAAAGTAGCCAAGGAGGGTGCAGAAGTAATATGATCGGGAAGGGAATGCCAGAAATAAATAGAAGATAGCCTGAAGGAGTTTTTGTAGGTAGCAGTTCTATGGGAAGGAATGTGGAAGGTCTGTGATGAAGGGTGCAAAGAACGCTCGGATCTTCTTAATGTTGGGTCAGAGGGGATAAAAAGTTCATGTAGATAAGAAGGAGAAGTCATGTAAAGAATACGATAAATTTGACATCCAAGAAAAAACAACCTTCTGTTCTCCACCGAGACCCATCCCAGACGACGCCTGAACGGTGTGATATGCTCATCACGCCGAAGATTAAAAATAAATCTAACACAGCAGTTCACCAGCCTTTGCAGCCTGGCATTGAGTTCGCCGCTAAGCCCATGATACACCAGACTACAATAGTAAATGTGAGGCAAAATTAGAGTAACGACAAGATTCTAAGCTTCTCAGAGAGCGAGTTCTTGTTAAATTTGAGCCTGTAAAGGGCACGATGCACGCACTGAGAGACATGCAAGACATGTCTTTTCCATGAGAGGTCAGACATTAGCGTGATCCCAAGATTACGCACCTCACTTACAAAGGGTATTGACGTCAGGCCCACAGTAACCGGCGGCAAGCGAGAAACGTCAATGCTGGTAGCATAAGCACGGCTAGAAAAGAGAATGACCTTGGATTTTTCAAGGTTGAGCTTTAAACCATTTGCCCCAGCATATTCAAATATGGCGTGTACGTCTTGAGAAATCAATCTCAAACCCTGAGAGAGAGAGAGAGAGAGGGAGAGAGAGAGAGAGAGAGAGAGAGAGAGAGAGAGAGAGAGAGAGAAAGAGAGAGAGAGAGATTGATTGATTGATTTATTTATTTAATATGCCCAAGCTGAGGCTGAAGGGCAAAGTGTGATAACAAAGGTAAAGATACAACGTCAGAAACGAAAGAGAAGGAAATAGCAAATCGCAACAAATCGGTGAGCTGACTTAATAACTAATGCTAACTGTACAATAACTTAAAAAGATAACAAAACAAAATTTATCATATACAAACGACATGACCGTGAGTCAGAATGTAACTATACAGAAAACTGATGCTCGCTATCAGTGAACAGAATTAACATATACAAGAAATGGAAAGGAATGACAATAAGTGACAATAAGTGAGTGACTAAGCATGGAAGAGGAGCCTCAAGCAGACTCAGACTCAGAAGCCAGGAGAAACGCACGGAGGAGAGATTTAAAGGTACCAAACGTAGGAGCTGAAACAATGTTGTCAGGGATGGAGTGCCAAAAGTAGATAGCAGAGAGATGAAATGAATTTCTATAGGTAAAAGTTCTATGGAGTGGAATATGAAATGTTAACGAAGACGAAGCAGTACGTGCCGATCTCCTGGCCGAAGGGTCAAGGGGTGAAAAGAGTTCATAAAGGTAAGAAGGAGATTGGGTGAAGAGAATGCGATAAATAAGACAGTCAAGGAAATACAGTCTCCTATTCTCGACGGACAGCAACCCCAGACGCCGTCGAAAAGGTGTGATATGTTTGTCTTGTCTTAGATTAAAGATAAATCTAATACCACAATTTACAAGTCTTTGAAGCTTGGTGTTCAGTTCATTGCTCAAACCATGGTAAACAAGACAACAATAATCAATTAGGAGCAAAACTAAGGTCTTAAGGGGATCCTAAAGTCGTCTGTTTTACCGACAGAATTATACAATTTGTTCCAATGTCCAACTTTTTATTGCATTTACAAAATTAAAAATCCTTCTCCACAATTAAAGTATAGACGATAACAGTGTGCGGACGTAACGATTTTATATAAAAAATAAAAAAAAATTTTTTAATTGCCGGCGTCTGGCGTGGACTCGTAACAAAATGTGTTTGATATAAAAGTTGTGCATCTTGTACGTATAAATCAAGTCAGATCCGCACACAAATGAACATTAAGGAACAATACTATGCTTTTAGATTGAGCGTAGGCGTCTTAATAGAAAAGATACATATTGGTAAACATTTCGTGTCTCAAAAGAGCAATCTGAAAAATTTTTTTATATTCTTGGTATGAAATTCAATTCATAAGCTGATATTAATACATAAACTTTAATTCTGGAAAAGGATTTCTAAATCTATAAAAGAAATATATACAAAATTTTGTTAATGACGTGCACAAATGACTCTACATTATCGACCTCGATCAAGTTTGACGAGCAGTTTAGCATCCCCTTAACTAACTTGATTTTAAGCTCGGTGGAGAGAGAATTTTTGTTAAATTTAAGTTTGTAAAGAGCATGATGTACACTTTTCGAAACTTGAAGAATATGCTTATTCCATGTAAGGTTGGAAGTGAAAATCACGCCTAGGTTTCTCACCTTGTTCACATACGGCAATGGAGAGCCATCAATCATTATAGGAGGCAAGATAGAGATATTGATGTTGTTAACGTGATATTGACTTGCAAATAAAATAGCATTTGATTTGGATAGATTAAGATTAAGACCGTTAGCTACAGCATACCGAGATACCGCATTAGCATCCAAGGAGATAGACTCAAGGGCACGAGGAACATCAATCGGAGAGCAAGAGAAATAAATCTGTAAGTCGTCAGCAAAGAGCATGTAATTAGAGAAGGATAAGACGCTACTGATGTCATTGATGAATAATGAGAATAAGAGAGAGAAAGAGAGAGAGAGAGAGAGAGAGAGAGAGAGAGAGAGAGAGACGGAAGGTGAGAGAGGTAAAAGAACGTGTAGTGCATTTGATACGCTTCAGTCTCATGAGACAATTCATTACACATTTTATATTAACCTGTAATATTTCAATCATATTCAATCATATATTAAATAAATATATAATTAATAAAATAACTAAAATAAAGTACTAAAAAGTAACTCATATAGACAAAAATATGTCTTTTATATTTCTAAAAGACATCTTGCGATTTCTTTCGATATCTCGCATTTTTTACGAAAAGATATTGATTCGCGATCTAAAAGATGTTTTATGCAACAGTTTGAGATACCTGTTAGATATCTGGCAATGTCTAAAAGACATCTTGAAGAAATCTAAAAGATATCTTGAAGAAATCTAAAAGATATCTTAAAGATATCTAAGGCCAGTATTCATAGTCGGATCTTATATTTAAGATCATCTTAAGTACTGTCTTAAGATGCGATCAGCCAATCACAGAACTGTATTAGCATCTTAAGATATTGCTTGAGACAATCTTGAAATAAGATTCGATTATGAATACCAGTCTAAAAAATGTCTTTTAGAAATCCAAAAATGTATATGAGACATCTTAAAGATGTCTTTCATACGTCTTGAAGACCGTTTCTAGAATTTTTTTTAGACATTTATAAAGGTTTATACAGATTTATGCGGAGGCTCAGAAAGCTTTCTCCGAGGAGAGGTACAAAGATCCGTGAAATTCTCTCCATTAGGATACAAAAAATCTATTACGTAGGCTCTAAGAGAATTGAGAGCTTTCTACACGATTGTTATTGTAGATTAATCCGTCACCGTGATCTTCTTACATAGCTCTCAAAATGTAAATTACATCACAAGAAAGGCAGCCTATAGCGGCGATTCCGCGAATTACATAGCGGCTGCCGCGACTGCGGATGCTGTATGCGTGTTGTATTGTGGCGGATGTTTCACCGCCACATGAACTACTAAATTATGATTTAAAATGTCTTTTTTTTAATGTTGAGTAATAAATATATAAAGACGTTTAGATATCTTAAAGCAGTGCTCGGAGATAGTTGCCCGTTTCGGGCAGATTTCAGAAGCGACTAGTAGTATACAGAAGCCTACCCCAGCTAGCAAAATGACGCAAACTTTGCGCGAAGTTTGCCGCAAACTCGAGCAAACCTTTGCAACAAAATTACAACAAGGTGTGTCCGCATTAAGCTTAGCTTTTGCTGGCAAGGCTTGTTGTAAATAGTATGACGCATATTTTATGCAAATAACAGGGTAAAATTTACTAGTAAAGCATAACAACAAATTTACAGCAAAAACAAGGCAAACCTTGCTGTACACAATATGATAGCAAATTTGTGGCAAGAATAGAGCAAACCTTGCTGTACATAGCATGATAGCAAATTTGTGGCAAAAACAAGGCAAACCCTTGCTATGCACAATATGATAGCAAATTTGTGGCAAGAACAGAACAAATATTGTCGAAATTTAGATCAACAAAAATGATTATTAGACTGAAATATTAGACTGATTAGTCCAATATCAAATGTGAATGGTGCAATCGTACTTAGTTCTCTGTTCTCAACGAGCCCCTTTTATTAATCCAGTAGGTAAATCTTTTTCACGAGAAATGCGCCATCTCGAGATAGATAGTAAAGTCAGAAATAAAGTTTAAAACTCGATAATGCAACCCCGTTATTTGCATAAAATGTGCGTCATACTATTTGCAACAAGCCTTGCCAACAAAAACTAAGCTGTTTATGGACACATCTTGTCGCAATTTTGTTGCGAAAGTATGCTCGGCAAGTTTTATTTTGTTCTTGCTACTAATTTGCTGTTATTCTGTGCTTAACAAGATTTCCTGTTTCTGTCATAAATTTATTGTCATGTCGTGTAGCAAGGTTTGCTCTGTTATTCGCTTAAATTTTACATTTTATCGTGTCGGAACAAATCTTGTAATTTCTATACGTAATATTTATGTACAAGTCTTTCTCTGTTATTTGCAGCATCGTGTGATGAAAACTTTTGCCGTAAATTTGCTTGAAACTTTTAGAAAACAAAGCAACAGACAATTACTTGTCATAAAATTGTTGTCAAAATTGAAACAATCCTTGCTGTAAAGCTTTCACGATATGTGATTTTAACAGGCCTGGCTAGCTGGGTACCGTTCCCCCACTACCGCTCGTTGATGGCCGAGCAGCTGAACGCACGTGACCGCGCGTCCCTGTAAAGAAGTATACTGGGGGGTCATATCTAAAATATTTTTCTCATTAAATAATTTTTATTTTTATTAAAGAATTAAATATTGAAAATTTTATTATTGATGATATGTATTTAAAGCTATTATATAGGTATATATGTTATAATAACGTTTTTTTTTTTTAAATATGATTACAACTTTGACAATAGCTTTCCACATTACCCATGAGGTATTATTGTTTGATGCGTTTCTTTTTTATAGTGGTTTCCCCAGTTGTAGACCTATTTCACTAATAAAATATTATGACTTACAAGGGAACCTCGCGAAAATTCTGATTTTAATAAAACTTGGCATAAATGTAGAAGGAATAAATACATGAATTTAGAAATTTTTAGTTGGTGCTTATAAACAGTTTGAAGGGGTAAAATTACCCTTTAAAATTGAGACATTTTTTTATTTTCTCGATATATCTTGCAAACTAAACAAAAAAAAAGTTTCATACAAAAGTTTTACAGTATAAATACCTCTATTTAAATATGCTATTTATTTTTTCAAAAAAAAAAGTTTTTTTTTTAATTTTCTTTTTTTTTGAAAAAAATTTATCGCTGTATCTTAGATGCGTCTGATAGACGTCTACTCGATATCTATCCGATCTCGCGTTTTTCCCTGGGTAGGGAGCTTTGACAGGGAGCGTCCGAAATGGCCATCCGAAATGGCCACGTTCGAAATGTCCACGTTCGAAACGGCCACGTTCGGAATGGCCACGTTCGAAAAGGCCACGTTTGAAATGGCCACGTATGCTTTATTTGATTTCTAATACAATGCACATGGGTTAGCGACTTGAACGGGGTGAGTGCGGGTGGGAGGCCGAAGGCCCCCATTGCACCCCCCGTGTGTGTGTGCGTGCAAAGCATTTTCTGCACCATGTAGGTTTGCGATTTTCCATGCAAAACAAGATGTTCGTTAAAATACGTATGTAGATATTTAAATATTTACAATGAGAAATAGTACATCGAATCAACATCGATTCTAAATCATCATTTCGATGCTGATTCGACGTCGAATTGATGTCGAATTCATTACCATTTTTCGCTGGGTCCAATAAGAAATAGTACATCAAATCAACATCGATTCGACATCGAAATCATCATTTCGATGTCGATTCGACGTCGAATTCATTATCGTTTTTTGCTGGGTTTCTCAAATGATATTTACGCATTTTTTGCTTGGCTTGTGCTAGACAGAGCATGCGCTTGTGACTAAGAAACATGACAATATGACCACTGCGCATGTTCAAGTAAAACATACGAGGCCATTTCGAACGTGGTCATTTTGAACGTGGCCGTTCCGAACGTGGTCATTTCGGACGTGGCCATTTCAAACGTGGGCAAATTGAACTCCGTACAATATTTCCCGTGACCATTTCGAACGTGATCAAATTTATCTGTGGCCATTTCGAACGTGGGCAAATTATATCCATTCCTTTGACATGTCTAATTTGAAAATTTTTAAGACATCTTTTAAGATATCTTTTGGATGTCTTTTAGAAATCATTTAATAATTCTATGAAGATAACTTCAACAAAATCTTTTTATATATCTATTAGATATCTTTTAGAAATGCCTTGAAGACATCTTGAATAAGATGTCTTTTCGATTTCTATAAGATATCGATGTTTACTAGGGAAATATTTAAAAGTATTACAAAATATATAGAGAAAATTTTTATTGAAAGTTACTGTCATGGACAGTAGTTACGGACCATCAAGAAAATATATAGTCTTTTTTTATTCCTTATGAACCACAGCTACTGCCACATGACAGTTTTTTTATAATACAAAAATATTTCCTCACTCGATAATGAAATCCAAAGTAAGTAGTGAGTATCGTACCATTGATTGAAACAAACCAATTCCTCCAAATTTCTATACATATTCGAGGCCATTGAAATTGACTACGTCACTATAATGCAAATATTTTTAAATGGATATGGCCACGTTATTGTATTGTTAATTAAATACAAATTCCAGGGCGTGTAGTATAAGGCCAAAAAAAGTGGCGGTCCCTTGTAATATATATAACTTTCCTGAATTGGCAAACCTACAAAATCATAAATTAATTATCACTAAACATTCTGTATAAGTAGGTATGTGTGCGTGTGTGTGTGTGTGTGTGTGTGTGTGTGTGTGTGTGTGTGTGTGTGTGTGTGTGTGTGTGTGTGTGTGTGTGTGTGTGTGTGTGTGTGTGTGTGTGTGTGTGTGTGTGTGTATCAACAAGCTTCTGCAGAAGCTGTAATAAATATTACACAAGAGGTTTGAATGAATAAAATAAGTCCTAAATTTATAATAATAATAACGTTCTAATAAGCAAATAGTAAATTTGTAAATAATATGTCACGAGTTTGAGTCTTATAATCCCTTCGCACGTAATATTTTTATGATGTTACGTGCAAAGGGATTATGCTAATAATCCTAGCTAAGCTAAAATTGTTTGTTATAATACTTCTAAAGTACTTCTATTAAGCAAAGTTGTAAGAGCCAAAATGTGCAAGATCCACAAAAGAGCGTTAACTTTTTATTTTTTAGAAATAAAAATAATTTTGAAAATATTTATTTGTTGGTAATATTCTATATCTCATTACAGATTCCATAACTCTCATTTTTTTTCCTATTTAGTAAATTATTGTTAATTATATTCGTTATGTATACCCAAAAACCTTCTACTTATAACACGATTGGCAGAAATCTATACTTAACAAACTTGTATCACCAAAATTGTATCACATAAATGTTTATTGAGTTATTTGAATAAAACAAAATGGTGATTTGTAACCTTCTTCTCTCATCTACCTAACTTTAATAAAGTACTGTACAAAAAATTTTAACTTAAAACTATTATTAATCTTAAAGGTAATAATAGCATTCGAAAGCGGATTTGTTCCTCCAAATATTAATTATACAACACCACGGAATGATATAGATGCCTTAATGAATGGAACTGTTTGCGTCGTCCAAAAACCGATGCCACTTAAAAACGGTAACATAGGTATCAGTTCTTTCGGTTTCGGAGGAGCTAATGTTCATACATTGTTAAAGTGGAATCACAAACAAAAAATTAACAATGGTTTACCGAATGATGACTTGCCCAGACTTGTGATATTATCTGGACGTACTGAAGAATCTGTGAAGTTGTTTCTAAACGATGTTAGTAAATATTTTGAAAACAATATTAACGTTATTTTAAATATGTAAATTTTATTTTTTGCATTATAATTTTGTCTTAAGAAATATTTTACTTTAGGTTGTTAATCATCCAATAGATAAAGAATACATCCGTTTATTACACGACATCCATGCAGACAATATAGAAGGTCACCCATGGAGAGGATTTATTATACTTAATAATCAGCAACAAAAATCAATAAAGGAAATTCAAAACTGTAAAAGCATGAAAAAACCTGTTTGGTTTATATTTTCTGCTCTAGGCACACAATGGCCAGGAATGGGTATATACTTAATACTTTATATGTTAATCATATGTATTTAACTAATAAAATAATACATAAAATTTTCAAATTAAAATTAGGAAAAAATTTATTAAAATTTCAAGTTTTTGCTAATACTATAAGAATGTGCGATATTGTTTTAAAACCATATGGTATAAGTGTCACGGATATTTTAACAAAGGCGGACGAAAAATTATGCGAAAAGGCTTTATATGCCTTCCTTGGTATCATCGCTATTCAGGTATTATGAATAAAGGTTAACATTATTATATTTATTTCTGAAACAAAAATATAAATTTTCTGTGATGTTATATTCTACTTGAACTACACATTATCTAATTACCCATACCACACAACATCTTTCAAAAAGCTTCTTGAAAGATGTGTGCTATATTTAAGATGTGTTAAATTATATTTTGTTTTCAGATATATATATATATATATATATATATATATATATATATTTATAAAGATATATCTTAAATTATATTTTACTATTTTATGATTAATTAATATTTTTAAATACATATAGTGTCTGATTGTAATATAATTTGTACATATTTGTAGATTGGCTTAGTAGACCTCTTGACATCCTTAGGAATTACTCCGGATTACATGATTAGTCATTCCGCTGGTGAACTCGGTTGCGCCTACGCGGATAAATGTCTCACTATTGAACAAACTATTTTATCAGCATACTTTATAGGTTTGGCATGCGTTGGAGAAAAAATAATTCGTAGCTCTATGGCACTCGTCAGTCTTAATTACACAAGTCTAAAAAATATATGTCCAGCGGATATTAAAATAATATGCCGCAATAGCGGAAACAGCAGCGTTGTGTGTGGACGTACAGAATCTGTACAAAAATTTATGAAAAAATTACAGGTAGGACGAAATGACTTTTGTCTTAAACTAGTAAATGGAAAATTTAAATTAATAAATTTAAAAATATTAATTTCTCAAACTAAAGTTACAATTTACTTTACCCCTACACATGATAAATTTTGTATTTTTATATTATCAGCTTAATAATATTCACGTGAAAGAGATCTACTGCAACGTACCGTATCACAGTTCTTATCTCGCATCCGTGAAATCTCAACTTTTGTTAAATTTGAACAACGTAATACCGCGACCGAAGAAACGGAGTCCAAAGTGGATTAGTTCTTCAATATCTCGAACGGAATGGTTCACTTCAGCGTCAAGTTTATCATCGGCTGACTATCATACAAATAGTATATTAAACACCGTTCTTTTTGAACAAACCACACAACTAATTCCAAGTAATGCTGTGACTATCGAAATCGCCCCAGACAGCATTTTGCAAAACGTTTTGAAAGGATCCTTGGACACAAAAATAGCAAACGTTGTACTGAATAAACGCACTGAACAAAATATTGAAGTGCTTTTACAAGGAATTGGGAAACTCTACAATTATGGTTTACAACCGCAAATCGCCAATCTGTACCCACCAGTGGAATTTCCAGTTAGCCGAGGAACTCCTATGATTTCTCCATCGATCAGGTGCATAATATATTACAGAAATGTAAATAAAATTTTATAATGTGTAAACAAGGCTTTTAATTTGATTTCAGATGGAATCATTCCAAAGATTGGTTTATACCGGACTGTAAAGTAGATAAGCACGTAGAAAGAGAAAGATACATCGAAATTGCTCTGAAAGATGTGGAGTACGAATATTTGACCGGACATGTAATAGATGGGAAAAATTTGCTGCCCGCAACAGGTTATCTTGTACTTGTTTGGCAAACTATTGGCATGATGAAAGGATTAATGTTCTCAACAGTACCGATAATATTTCGAGATGTAAAATTTATTCGTGCTACTCATTTGACAAAAAATAGTAATGTAACATTAAAGATTGCGATACAAGAAGGTATTTATGAAATAAGTAATTTGAAAGCATAATCGTAAAGAATGCATGTGATGTAAAATTATTATAGATGGAAAACTATTATAAAAAGATGTAAAATTATTATAGATGGGAAGTTTGAAATAACCGAAAGTGATAGCGTTGTGGTAACAGGCACAGCGTACGACATATCGAATCCAAAACAAGAAATGATTTCGATTGATTTTTTATTAGAAAATTATGATGAAGAAGAACAAATGACGACTCGAGACATTTACAAAGAGTTGAAACTCCGCGGTTATCAGTATAGCGGTTGGTTTCGTGGATTAAAGAGTGCATCCGTTTCAGGCAATAAAGGACATATCGTTTGGAAAAATTGGATAACGTTTATGGATACCATGCTACAAATGCGTCTGATCGGATACGATACTAGGGATTTGTATGTTCCTACGAGTATTCGAAGACTGGTAATTGATCCTGAACTTCATATTTCGATGCTACGAAATAATGCAGGTTATGTGAAAGGTACGTTAGACATGCATAAACGTAGGTGTTATTTAGTAAGTATTGTTTTGTTTTATAATAAAAACGTAAAACCTGTAACATACAATATCCCCGTTAGGAAAAGATTTATAAAATTGTATGCCAAAAGAATTGTAAAAGATTTATAATCCGTTATTATGATAGCATAGTTGAGAAAATACCAACATAGAAATGAAACTTCCAATAGAAGTCCATTAAACGTCTGCCATAGAAGTTTGAACTTCCAGTGGACGTCTGTTAGACGTCCAATATAGAGCCATTAGAAATCCACAGTTCCGCATTGCGTACGTTTATTAGATCTCCATTAGACGTCGTCAAAGAGGTCTATTAGACGTTGTGTGGATTATTAATAGAGGCTTCACAGAACCTCGATGAATGACTGACGGATGTTTTGTGGATCATTAGTAGAGGCTTCATGGAGCCTCAATAGATGATTGACAAAATAAAAATTTAAAATAAAAATTTAAAATAAAAATTTAAAATAAAAATTTTATTTCTTTTAAATTATTTTTATCAACAGTACATACTAAATTTAGGACAAATTTTTATTAATTAATTAAATTTAAATTATATTATTTTATTTTATTCTTACTTGCCTCTGGTAGGTTTTGAACCCGGGAGCTTAGGATTACGAACCTTGTACTCTGTCTGTTATGCCAATTTGACTTATTGATATGGGTACTTGTTATTGTCTACCCAGCAAACACAAAGTTACATGTAACGTGCCCGTTAGTTATAATTTCCCACTTAATAATATAATTGTAATATAACACACGTGTTATATTACAATTACATTGTTGAGTGGGAAATTACAACTAACTTGGTGTTTGGTGGGTACATATACCTATATGTTATAAACTGACACGATTATATTATTTTTTATAAAAGCAATTAAATGTCCGTTTCGCACTGTGTCCGTTTCGCTCTGTGCGCATTTGGTCTGTGTCCGTTTCGCACTGTGTCCGTTTCGCTCTGTGCGCATTTGGTCTGTGTCCGTTTGTTACTGTGTCCGTTTCGCACTGTGTCCATTTGTTACTGTGTCCGTTTCGCACCGTGTCCGTTTATTACTGTGTCCGTTTGGTCTGTGTCCGTTTGTTACTGTGTCCGTTTCACTCAGCTTGCTTATTACTGTGCGCATCTGGGACTCACTCCCATCGAGGCTCCGTGAAGCCTCTACTAATGATCCACACAACGTCTAATAGACCTCTTTGACGACCTCTAATGGAGGTCTAATGGACGTCCACAATGCGGAACTGTTCTAATGGATTTCTAATGGCTCTATATTGGACGTCTGATGGACGTTTCATTTACTGAAAGTTTAAACTTCCATGGCAGACGTCCATTAGACGTCTATTGGAGGTTTTATTTCTATGTGGGACTCTAATTAAAAGTAAATTAAAGAGCGAACACTTAAGTTGAGTGTTTACACCAAATTGAGTGTTTACCCCTTGTCCCAAATTATACTCAACTTGCGTATTTTTCAAGTGTTAATTTTAGTGTTTTTTCCGTAAAGGATGGACGTCCATTGGACATCCATTGAATGCCAATTTCTATGTGGGTAGATGTAGAAACATTAACCTCTTATAAAACATTAATAAATGTTTGCGCAATTAAATTTTGAAACGATATGTTGGCATAACAATAGCGATATGACGAATCATCTTAACAACACATTTGCAAAATTAAATTTAGAAATAAATTGTGCAATAATTGAGAAAAACGTTTCAGTCGTAACATGTTTAAAACATTTAGAAATATAATTATGCACAAAAAACTCAGATTATTCTTAAATGATGATGCACAGATATTGAGACATGGAATGTGTAATATTGCATGTTTCAATATTTGTGTATTATAATGTAGGAATTTAAGAGTTACTGACCGCTATTACTATCAATGATATACTTAACTCTCCAACGGACGCAACTAATCTGTCAGACAAAGTGCTTCTTTTTTAATCTTTATTAAATGTCTATCAACTCTAGTAAATAAGCGATATTTGTTAAATTTATTGTGTAATATCTTTTAATAATAATTTTGAATTAAATATTGAAGATTAAAAGCTGTAAATATTGCACATTATTATTGCATTATTGCTGCATTATACTGTGAAAATATAAAAGATTATAACGTGATAATTTTAAATGCTGAAATAATTGCAAAATATTTATGTTTCAATATTTGTCCAATCTTTAACAAATATTATTTAAGATTTACCTTCTGACAAAACTGTTGCATTATGGCGAATCATTTTAGTACAATCTTTAATGCCATTATTGTGCAATGTTTGTAAAATCTTCCTATCGGGGATGTTGCAAAAAATGTGGGTAATATTATATAAGTGTACATTTTAGATACCATATTACCCGTACAAATATACAGAGATATAGACACCATTATAGCTGGCGGGATAGAGATACAAGGGCTTAAAGCTACTCAGATTTCTCGTCGGAAATTAACCCAACAGACTGTTATCGAGCAGCACATATTTATATCTCATCAGGGCTGTGCCGAAATTTCTTTAAATGAGGCAATTCGGATATCAGCACAACTCGTGTTGGAAGATCATCAAATCACTAAAGTGAATGCCATTGAGCTGGTTGAAGACGTGGATGATGTTACATTAGAATACCTTTCATCTTCATTGTTGATTGAAGCTTTCGAGGATATACCATTGATACAAACAAATGTCACTCTATTAACATCGCCGAATCGTTTCTGTTCAGAAGACTTATTACAAAATATTTTAATCTCTGACATAAACAAACCAATTGTAAACGATAAAGTCTTAATAGTTGCCGGATTCAATCTTCTGTCTAAACATCAAACTTCTTTAGAGAGACTTTTGCCATTTCTAAAAGAAGGTGGCTATCTGTTGACGCGTGAAAAATGTGACATATATGATTATAGCAAGTATCAGCAACAATACAAATTAAACCTTATTCTTGAAAAGCGCACCGATAAAGAAATGATTGTTCTTATGAAAAAGAAAGTTTATGTAAAAAAACGAATTGTTGTTCGTATAAGTAATAATAATTTTAACTGGTTAGATGATTTAAAGCCGCTTGTAAGCGACGAAAGCAAACTCGAGGAGGATAGTAGGATCATAATTGTTGGAGAGGGAGACTCTAAGTGTGGTCTGTTGGGTTTTATTAACTGCTTGAGAAAAGAAACAGGTGGAGAATTTGTTAGGGGTGTGTTTATTCAAGACAAGGAAGCTCCTAAATTTTCTCTTCAAGACCCCTTCTATTTACAACAATTGGAAAAAGACATGACTATTAATGTATTACGGTCTGGTAAAATCTGGGGGTCGTACAGACATTTACGATTACCACAACAGAAAGCCGAACCTGTTTTTACCGCTCACGTTAACCAAACGGTATGTACAAAAATATTTTGAAATTATATCGATGATTTATTGATGTGCATAATAAAATTATGTACGTTCACGCATTTTAATTTTTGCTATTGTTATTTGCAATTTTTAAAATTAAAATTATTGTTTTATATATTATACTGTATATTGTATTATAATTGACTTTTATAGATTCGTGGTGATTTGAGTACATTTTGTTGGATGGAAAATAATCGATCTATTGAATTTCCTATGGAAAATTTGGTGTCTGTGGCTTACTCATCTTTGAATTTTAGAGATGTAATGTTTGCGACTGGTAAATTAATACTTAATATGGCTCTTTCACGGGGACGATTATTTGAATATACTCCTCTTGGAATGGAATACGTTGGATTCGACGCTACCAGGCAACGAGTAATGGGAGTGAATGATACTGAGTAAATTATGTTTTAAAAACTAGTTATATTTTTTAATATAAAAATATTAAAACTAACTTGAAATGATTTTTTTAGTTGTATAGCAAATGTTGTTGTAAAGAATGAAGACTTATGTTGGAAAATACCGGACGCGTGGACATTTAAAGAGGCTGCGACGGTTCCATGCATTTATAGTACAGTTTACTTTGCCTTATACATTTATGGAAAAATGAGAAAAGGTGATAAAGTACTTATACACTCTGGTACTGGCGGCATTGGACAGGCAGCTATTCATCTCGCTCTCAAAGAAGGATGCGAAG
Organism: Monomorium pharaonis; assembly: GCF_013373865.1. Classification (NCBI taxonomy): domain Eukaryota; kingdom Metazoa; phylum Arthropoda; class Insecta; order Hymenoptera; family Formicidae; genus Monomorium; species Monomorium pharaonis. The sequence goes on along the minus strand of NC_050471.1, from coordinate 29,639,341 downwards.
TGTTCACTACTGTAGGCACCAGCGAGAAACGAAATTTTATTAAAAAAGTGTTTCCTAAAATTTTGGATGAACATATTGGAAATTCTCGAGATACCAGTTTTGAACAAATGATCATGCGGCAAACAAATGGCCGCGGCGTTGACATCGTGTTAAATTCACTGGCGGAAGAAAAGCTAATTGCCTCCGTTCGTTGTTTGGCACAAAACGGCCGTTTTTTGGAGATCGGAAAGTTTGATCTTGTTTCTAACAATTCTCTTTGTATTTCTGCATTTCAGAAGAGTATAAGCTTTTATGGAATTTTATTAGATAATATATTTATTGGTGATCACAAGTATAAATCCATATTATGCAAAATGATAACCGATGGTCTTAAGAACGGAACCATCAAACCTATCCAAGTAAAAGTTTTCCCGAAAACAGATATTGAAGAAGCTTTTAGATACATGGCGAGTGGAAAACACATGGGAAAAGTATGTGATTATTAATAATAAACAAATTTATTTTTTTGTTATAGTGTTGCACAGAAATATTTCATACATTTATATTTATTTTCAATATATGTTTGCAGATTATTATAAATATTCGGGAAAGAAATAAACTTTTAGATGAGCCCATTATTGCATATCGTCGTTATTATTGCCTTCGGAACAAAAGTTATATTATATTGGGTGGTTTGGGTGGATTTGGTATGGAGTTAACAGACTGGCTAATATTTCGTGGTGCCAGAAACATAGTATTGGTTTCACGAACTGGAATAAAAAACGGTTATCAACGCATGAAGATTCGGCTATGGGAATCATATGGTGTAAAGGTGCTAATTATCAAGAATATCGATGTCGCTGATCCCAAAGATTGTGAATACCTCTTGCAAATTGCGGAAAACAAAGCACCAGTGGACGCGATATTCAACCTCGGTGTGGTGTTGAAGGACAACATTTTAAAGAATCAAACCGCAGAGACATTCGCAGAGTCCTTTCAGTCAAAAGCTCGTGCGACACAAACTTTGGATAAACTTTCCAGAAAGTTTTGCTCTAAACTGAGACATTTCGTAGTGTTCTCTTCCGTTTCCTGTGGTAGAGGTAATGCTGGACAGACGAATTATGGCATGGCTAACTCTGTTATGGAAAGAGTTTGTGAAAAAAGAGCGGAGGAAGGATTACCCGGATTGGCAATTCAATGGGGAGCTGTAGGTGACGTGGGTCTCGTCGCTGATATGCAGGAAGATGAGAAAGAATTGATTATCGGTGGTACATTACAACAAAAAATATCATGTTGCCTCGATGAACTTGATAAGTTTTTACTTCAAAGCCAACCTGTTGTTAGCAGTATGGTAGTGGCAGAAAAGAAAACGAGATCTATCGGACATGGAATTCCGACGGAAATTATCGCCGATATTTTAGGTAGGACCACATATTTTTTCTTTATACTACACACATATCTTGTAGCTTTTAATATATTTTATCATTATTTTATCATAACTTGACAGGTCAGTATATTACAGCTCTAGTAAAAATAATTTTTTATTTATTTTATAGACATAAAAGATATGAAAGTTGTAAGTCAAAATACATCTCTGGCCGAACTTGGAATGGACTCCATGATGGCTGTTGAAATCAAACAAACTTTGGAACGAGACTTTGACATTTTTCTTACTCCACACGAGATAGCTAATCTCACATTTGCGAAACTTAATAAGATATCCAATACAAACGTCAATAATTATGATAAGCAGCATGAGAATAATCTTAATGCAGATAAAGAGGCCTATGTGATAAAATTGCCAGTTGGTATTGTAAAAGACGAAGATTTTGTTTCAGAGATCTGTTGCAATCTCTCGACTAAAAATCAGAATACTACGACTGAAGTGTTTCTTATCCCGGGAATCGACGGTTGTGGAACGGTATTTCGTCATTTAGCTGCAGATATTAAATTTTCTGCAACGTCTTTGCATTATAACACAAATAATATCGATGCTACAGACATTATATTGGACACAATTGATCGTATTATCAATGTAAGCAATCGTACGAGTAATATCTTATTCTACTTACGTAGAGTTTTTATTATTTTATTTTATGAGACATAAAGTTTAAAAAATATTTTAATATTTACTTTAATATTTGCATAGCATATATTATCAAAACTAAAAGACGGAAAAGACTTTGTAATGGTAGGATATTCCTTCGGGTCTATTATTGCGATTGAGTTAACAAGAAAATTGGAAGCCTTGAATTTTAAAGGCCGTTTGATTCTAATCGACGGTGCTCCTGAACAAATGCGAATGATATACAAATCTCTTCAATCCAATTTTAACGATGTGGATCTTCAGTTGGTTGTTTTGACTAATATTATAGAACTTTATTCACCAGGATCTAGTAAAAAGGTGTAACTGTTTTCTCAATTATATAAGTTAACCTTTATTGCACATTTATGATATATTTTTGCATTCTTTGTGGAAATTATTATCAATGTTATCTTTTACTTTATAATTTTGTAATTTATTGGTATTTGTTTTAATGTAAATTTTTACGTTAAAAAATGTATAATTTCATAGATTATAATGGAACTGGAGAATTGTAATACCTGGGAGGAGCGATATAATATTTTCGCAAGATCGTTTTTAGTTATGAATACGTTACTATCCCCAGCAAATTTAAAAACGCTGTGTACCACAGTTTACAAACATTCATCCGCTATTCGAAACTACGATCCTTCTACATTGTCACCCATTAATTCTCCTATAACCTTGTTAAAACCTACACAACCGTTGAATATACCAATGACGGATGAAGATTATGGTTTGCATAAGGTATTTTTAAGTAGTTGCATTAATTTATATTTTATTGTAATAAGTCAAATTTATCAAAAGTTTCGAGATTAATAAGAGATGTAATATTTAAGGTAACTCAAAATGTAGTTCAAGTACATTACGTCGATGGATCTCATGTGACAATATTGAGAAACGAAAAGGTGTCGGCTGCAATTAACGGGGAACCACCTTTTATTATTTGAAGTAATTATTTATAACATTGAAAGATAAAGAAGTGCCAGCTGCGATTAACTAGAAACCATTGTTTCTAATTTTATGTTATAATTTATGAAATTGTGGTATAATTAAAATTCTAGACTTTTTAAAAAATATTTATATTGCATACGTTATTTATATTTCTTCTTAGAAATGAATATAAGAAGCTTAGAAATAAATATTAAAAAATATTTAAAAGTATTTAAAAAGTATGGTTATATTATCGAGTTTTAAATGGAGTTTTAAATCATTAAAAAGATATTCGTGGTGTAGTACAATCATCTAACACATTTTCAAATAGTTATTTGTTTATTTTTTTTTAAAGAAGTAAATAATATATAAATACATTACATTTTTATAATGGCTATAATTGTTTATAGTTACTATAAAATATAATGTATTTATATTTAGTATTTCTTTTAAAAATAAACAAATAACATTTGAAGGTGTGTAAAAGTATTTTAACACGTCAAGTGATTACACTATACTACGAATATCTTTTTATTAATGATTTAAAACCCATTTTGAAGCTCGATAATATAATCTTACTTCTTAAATACTTTCAAATATTTTTTAAAATTAAAGTTCTTTATAATATGTTTTTAAAAATTTATAATATGTGCAGCATAAATATTTTTAAGAAGTCCAGAATTTTAATTAAAACATACACACGCAGCCACATACGCGCGCGCGCGCGCGCATCATTTTCCCAAAAAGACTTAAATTAAAAGAAGGTGTAAATGGACTTTTAAAGATTAATAAAATTATAATCATTTGTAACGTATAATAAATATTATATGTATATACTACAATATAAGGTTATTCCTCTGTACTTTTTTCCTTTTCCTTAAAATTAATGAAAAAGTAAGTACGTAGTGTAGCTACCCAATGAATGAATGTTTGAAAAATTATTTTTAAAATGTTTGAGAAAAGTTTTTAAAAACATTTAAAAAAACATTTTAATAATGGGATAAGTCCCCCTTTTTCCATGAAATAAACGTTTATTAAACATTTAAAAAAAAACATTTTTTTATTATTTTATAAACATTTATATAACGTTTAAAGTTTTGATTAAATACATGGATATTTATGTTTTCACAATTTTGCAAAAGTAATGGTTTTTGACTATTTCCTTTCACTTTTGCATCCAAAAGAGAAAATTAATTCCGTTCTTTCATCTGAATTTGATACAACAAACCACTCTTGGACTACTTTTCTATCCTTTATTGTTATTTTATTTTAAATTTTGACAAACGACCCTATTTCCGATTTAGACTTCAATCTCGATTGTTAATCCTAAGTACTTTTACTTTGCTTTATTATTTACTTTTCAATCTTTGTTAATCTATTTTTTAATATTTTTGACTTTCTACATCATATCATTCAGCGTTTTATATATACTCTTCTTTAATAATTGTTTTTTACTATATTCAAATTGTTTTATAAGCGAGGATGACTTTGTAAAGTCGAAACGTTTCGCGATTCCAAATCTAATTTACGTCAATTTGTTTCGAATAAAATTACTTATTCTTTCGCTACATCTTAATTTGCTCGTTTCCTTAACCCCTATTGATATATCGTTTTTATAAATTATACGAGCGTTACACATTTATTGTTTTATACACACTGGTCTAACAATGCGTTCAAATAATTAACCGTTTAAATTTCATATAATTTATAATTTTAAATTTATTAAATATCAGTTTGAAGAAAAGATTGTAGATTCTTTAAAACACTGGATAAATTTAAACTACAAATTAATTAAGATCACCTCTCAACTAATTTTTCTTAAGAACTGTAAATCGCACAATCTTTTTCCGCAACACCTTAAATCTTATATATCAGCACAATTTTACCTTTTAATTATTATAAGTCTGCCAAAATACTTGAAAGTGCTTTATATAATTTTTGCTCTAAATTACTGTCAGTTGAAATTTTCGATTTGCATAGATATAAAGATCATCTAAAGAAGGAAATACTATCTCTGTCTTTTTATCTTTATAATATTTTTTTTATCCATATATAGGTTGAAATTGATAAACATTATAATCCCAGGCAGCAAGGTGACGTCCACTGGACGTCAATAATTCGTCATTTAAGGTCGCCGACGTCATGTTACCAAATTAAGACGTAATAGTAACGTAATTTTTTGACCTATTAATTACGTCAGTCATTTATCCACCCTACAACGTATTTCCGACGTTATATGCTTGACTAATTAATAAAGTCAGTTAATTGATATTTTATAAATATTTTATAAATATTGCGTGCTGTCTAGAGTATAATTTAGCTTTATTAAAAGAACAAAGCAAAAATTTTTATAAGTTATTCTACATGTTATTTCGCAGATGTAAAAATCAGGAAAAAAACTGTAAATTTATTTATAAAAATATTAGTTAACTACAAGTTTCATGTTTCTAACATCTATTGAACTGATCTATAACAAATATATATGTATTCATGAGCATCAAGTGTTTAGGGATCATCACGAAGTGCTAGGTTGCGTACAATCTTCGAAGTCAAGCAACGTCGACGGCGGTTCAGAATTGGATAGGTGACCGCGGAAGTTAGGCAATTCCAGATGTGACCATGGTGTGATGGGTAACGATGCTTGTTGAGAAACAACGTAAATTTTTTTTTTTAGATTATAATTGTTATTTCAATATTTTCACAATGCAAGTACTGCATATGTAGAACATATACCCGAAATATTTTCTAAAACGTCGAAATAACTTTTACTACCTGGGATAGTCATAAAAATGACGTTAAAATGTCGTCTTTATTGTGACGTCAACGGTCTGTGACATTTTAATGTCATTAAGATGTCAATTAGTGACGTCTGCTTCGTCATAAAATGACCAAAAAATGACGTCGATTAGACGACACCTTGCTACCTGAGATATATCCTTCTTGAATTTTAAGATCAGAATTCACAGTATACACAGTAATAAATCAATATGATTACAAAGAAAAAAACGAACTTAATAAGATAAAGAAAATCAGGCCCATTTATTATTCCAGTCAATTTGTTGAGAACAATAACACTCATAATTTCTGCTATATTTATGATGTATTGAAAAAAGACAATAACAACAATAATAACAAATCAATTTCAATTTATTTTGATTCCCAACGTTTTACAAATAAGGTTGAAAATCCGTTAAACCATACGAATGACAAATAGTTTATCAATTTGTCAAATACATTTATCCCATCAGATGTCTCTAATCTTTTACAACTTGGGGATAAATTTTGTCTTCCTGCTTGGTTGAACAAAAAAAGATCTACGCATGAGTTTATTAAAGATCTTGAGAATTACAATAAATATATGGATCTGAACACTATTTTTAAGATCAGAAGTGCAACTATCCCGCAGTTCCATAATTTTTTAACAAAAACTCCGAGATTAGACCTAAATGGTAGTTGCATTCTTAATTTATACAATATTACTTCTGATTTTGTAAAAAAAAACCCTGAGGTCATATTCACAAGGGTTGACAAAGGAAATGTCACCGTGGCCCTTGACAAAAATGATTACATAAAAAAGATGGAAGTAATATTAAATGATTAAAATACTTACATGCGAATAAGTAAAAGTGCTATTGCTTTCTTGAAAAAAAACCTCAACCAAATGTTAAAAAAATGGCTTAATAATAATTTCATCTCCAAAGAAACTTACTCCCGATTACATTCAAGTGACTCTATTTTACCGAAAGCGTATGGTTTATCCAAAATACATAAGATCGACACTCCCCTAAGAGTTATTGTTTCCTCCATTAACATTGCTTTATATTCGTTGGACAATTTTTGACACATTATCATTAAAGATAGTTTACTTACCCAGATAGCACAGGACGTCCTCAAGATCATCCTGAATATGTCCGGGGATGTCCTGGGATCTTGTCAGGATATAATAGTTGTATTATTGTAAATATTTTATATAAATATTTTATGTATAAATTTGACTTCTAAAGTAAGTTTAGAATGTTAGATTCTGTAATAGTATTAATAAAAATTGAAATTTTACTCATGTCTTGAGGACATCCTTGGGATGTCCTGAAAATATATGTATTCTAGCTGAAAACGTTATTCTTAAAATATTGTATAGAGTTTCATTAGCTACAAAATGTCTGAAGATAAACTTAAATATAATGACTGTATAAATACCAGACATTTTAAATCCCACACAGCACACTTTATCCTAGGGATGTCCCTGGGAGGTCATTTTTGGGATATCGCAATATCGTTGGATATCCGTGGACCGTCTGCGATATCCAAGAGATATCCAAGGGATGCACAAATGTCCACCGATTTAACATCCTGTAGATATCTCAAACAATATCCAGAGGATGTCCAAGGGATTTTCTGAGATATCGTAATATACCCTAGTGAAAAAATTTGTCAGAATTAAAAAATTTTTTTTCAGGATTTTTGATAAATATTCTGATTTTTTATAAGAATTGAAACGTTTCTCGGAAAAACTTTAAAAATAAAAAATTTTGATTAATTTAGAAAATTTTTAAATATTTTTAAGTATTTTAGGAGTTTCTAAGAATTGAAAAAAACTTGAACAAAATATAAAAAATTCTAATTATTTTTACGGTAATCTTGTAAGAGAAAAAAGACTATAACAACATGTTTTAGCCAAGCCACAGTCGTACCCGTTAAAGCATGTTTAATCTCTATATCTGAAAAAACGGTCACCCATTCAAGTGTCAACCATCGCCGACGTTGCTTGACTTCGAAAACCATACGTATCCTAACGCCACGTGATAATCCATGAACACTTCTTGTCTATGCATACATATTTGTTATGCATACATATCATTACAATAGATGTTATCAGAAGGATGAAATATGCATAGTTAATTTATATTTTTATGAATAAATATGAAGTTTTAGTTTTTTATTCATTTTTACATATGCGTGCAAAATAGCATGTGGAATAACTTATTAAAAAGTTTGTTTTTGCTTTGTTTGTATAAAATCAAAAAAATTTTTTAATGTCATTTTTTATCATTTTTTAGTATTATTAATATATACCACATTGTTTCGATAAGTGTGCTTTCTTTATGTTCTGTTTTAATTTACGTTTCTTAGAGATTAAATTAACGCTTTTGTCACTCTTTTATTACATTATAATTCACTTTTCCTTTACACTTGATTTACGCTCTATTAATTGTAGAGTTAAAAGATATGATGGGATATTATCTGGATGTAATAGGATATCGTAAGATATTATAAAATATCTTACAATATCTTATAATATTTTAAGATATTTTTGGGGATATCGAAATATTAATGGGACATCATACGATATCTTAAGATATTTTACGATATTTTATGATATTTTTGTAGAATATCCCGGGAGCTACTCATCGAGATATCCGTGGGATCACCTTTGTCTGTCTGGGATAATTTAGGATAATCTCAGGATAAAGTGTGCTGTGTGGGGTTTGTTCTCGTCGTCTACTGGTCTGTGAATACGAATTTCGTAAGTACAAACTATAGATCTTTTATATTAAGCAAACATTGTTATGATCGTGACAGCAAATTAACAATTTTTTCTCGTTTTTGGAGGAAATTCCACTCCACAGACTGATAGCAATGCGTATTCTTTTATTCTGGAGAAGGATTTCCAAATCTATAAAAGAAATAAAAAGATATTGTTAAACAAAAATTACTATTTTTTTGTTGGTAAAACAGACAACTCCAGCATCCCCTTAACTTATCTCTAAATACTTATTTCCAATAAAAAATGAAAATTTTGTGTAATATACTTACTGATTGTACTACACAATAGTGTTATATTAATCTTCAAATTGGACACAGCCGTATTTATATCTATGATATAATAGGCATATTATGAAAATGAATTAATATGTAATCAGAAAAAAAATAAAACCAATATAACTTTGTTTTGTTAAATATTTTAATTCAATCTGAATCTCGATCTGTAATTAGATATAGATTTTATAATTGTCTTAAGGATTTTTATATATATTATAAAAAGAAATGAAATATCTCACACTACAAAATGAGTGAAATCCCAACAAAATTTCCTTTTTAAAAAAAGGTATAAAAACGCGCCAAGTATACGCGCGCATGAAACGCCCTCAAAAATTTATTTTTGTACAAAATAATCTTAATTTGGCACTACAAATGTACGAAATTTTAATAAAATTTTCTTTTCCCCCTAAAATAACAAAAAGTTAATTTTTTCTACAAAAGTAATGATACGAAGAAAATGCGCCAACTATGAAAATGGATGTTTATACAAACTAAAACATTCACTTTTACAAATAATTATTTGTACAAATATTACAAATAAATATTTTAATACAAATTTGCAAAAACTTGGCGCCGCTAAACCGAATAATTTGCTTTAATACAAAATTGTTTTCTTACAATTTAACTTACATAATAAAATAAAAATTATTAAAAATTACATTTTTTACAAATTTAGAAATCGCAATAGCATTATGCGTAACATTACACACATACGCATAAGAGAGATAGAGAGAGAGGAGAGAGAGAGATAGAGAGAGAGAGAGAGAGAGAGAGAGAGAGGAGAGAGAGAGAGAGAGAGAGAGAGAGAGAGAGAGAGAGAGAGAGAGAAGAGAGAGAGAGAGAGAGAGAGAGAGGAGAGAAAGAGAGAGTAATGAGCGAGATAGCCAGGAGAGAGAGATAGATCGCAGCGAAGCAGAGATGAGATCTCGATAGCGCAATCGGCAGCTCCTTACTCTCTCTCTCGATCTCTCTGCTCCGCTCTCTCGCTTCGCTTCTCTCTATCTCTCGCTCTCGCGTCTCGCTCCTATCTCGCTGCTTACCTCTTTGCTCTCTGTACCTAGCTCGCACTCTGTCCAACTCTGTTCAACTTCTTTATAAACTTAGCTATCAAGTAAATATATGTTTGTTTTTATTTATTTAAAAAAAGAAAGAGAGATACCTATCTGGTAGGTAAGTTTACCAAGAAGTTGAAACAACCAGCCCTAGAGACTGAGATATTAAAAATTGCTTCCTTATAAACAGAAAAAAGAAAGAGAGCTGGCAAATTATTCGGTTTAGCGGCGCCAAGTTTTTGTAAAATTTGTATTAAAATATTTATTTGTAATATTTGTACAAATAATTATTTGAAAAAGTGGATGTTTTAGTTCGTATAAACATCCATTTTCATAGTTAGCGCATTTTCTTCGTATCATTACTTTTGTAGAGAAAATTAACTTTTTGTTGTTTTAGAGGGAAAAGAGAATTTTATTAAAATTTCGTACATTTGTAGTGCCAAATTAAGATTATTTTGTACAAAAATAGATTTTTGAGGGTACAATATACAATATACAATATACAATATACAATATACAACGTCGTCTGTTAAAATTAAAAACTAAAAATAAAAACTCTAAAAAATGTTTAACTGAAATGTATTTGTAGTTCAAAAAATTTTGTAAAAAGTTTTTTTCTTAAAGTAACATATTTCCAAAGTTTAATAAACAATAAATTTTATTATTCAAATTCTATTAAACTTTAAATATTTCTTTTAAAACAAAATTTTTCTTTTACTCTTACTTTTCTCTTACTTGGATTTGATTATTTTCCATGAAATAAGTGATTCAATCCTTATTATTTTCATTATTTACAATATAAAAAAATGACTATTATTATTATCATTACCATCATCATATTATAATCATTATTTGAAAATAAATTAAGTAAAATGTATGTATGTATTTTATAACGATATTTTTATAACAAACAAAATTGACATAAAACTATTCATGCATACCTCATGCACTTCTTATACAAATTTTATATATATTAAAATTACAATTATAAAAACAAATTTCAAAAATCAATTATTTTATTCAAGTACTTCTTTATAAACATAATTTTTTACTTTATTAGATAATCTACTAACATTTAAATATACTTTTAAAGAATCCCAAGAACGAACTCGTGAAAATGCAACATATAATTGTCCATGACTAAACACATTTTTACAAAGATCTACTGCAATTTTTTCAAAAGTTTGTCCTTGTGACTTATTAATAGTCATAGCAAATGCTAATTTTACTGGAAATTGTCTTCTCTTGATAATAAACGGGTAAACATTTTCACAATATAAAGTAATACGATTAAGAAAAACAATTTCACCAGTTTTGCTACCAGATAAAATTTCACATCGTAATAAATTATTGTCCAAATCTAAAACCATTAATCTAGTACCATTACACAATCCTTCACTGATACTAATTGTAAGATTTCTAATAAGTATAATAACAGTATATTTTCTCAAACGCAATTTATGCGGAGGGAGACATGTTAGATTTAAAGTATTAAGATATTCTGTTAAAATCATTTCATATATACTTTCATTGCCATTACCCAGTGAGAAACGATAATGAATTCGACATCAATTTGACGTCGAATCGACATCGAAATGATGATTTCGACGTCGAATCGATGTCGATTCGATGTACTATTTCTCACTGGGTAGTAGTTTCAACAGTATTTACACGTGTATAAAGTCTCTCTGTTGATTCATCTAACAAATTTACCACTCTTTTATTTATATCAATAACATCGACATTTCTTCCAGATAATATAACATAATTTGCAAGACATCTATATTGCCTACATGTTATAATATCTCTATACATATCTTTTACCATATCCGCGTTATCATCTGCTATACATTTTTCTGGAATTTGTACATTATCTAATTGATCATTTAAAGAACCATTACCCAAATCTAATAAAAATTGTGCGAATTCCTTTTCTTGTGACAAAACTCTTAGATTTTCTGTTAATAAAAATATTTGAAATTGTTTCCACAAAGAACTAAATTTAATAGATAAATTTACAATTTTACAACGTGTTCTGCGTTTTTTTACAGACAACAACTGTCTAAAATCTCCACCCAGAAGCATTATTTTACCACCAAAATATAAATTATTTTGCATAAACTCACGTAACGTTCGATCCATTATTTCTAGTATATAAGGAGTCATAGGTGCTTTATCTAAAATAAACACGTCTACACACTTTAAATAGTCAGCATCTTTAGATTGACTTTTAATGTTTGATGTAGAATTAACAAAAAGAGGTACAGGTAATCCGAATACTTTATGTACCGTTTTTCCGTTTGGAAGTAATGTTGCTGCAATACCAGTAAAAGCCATAGTACATACAATCTTTTTTCTATGTTTAAGTAAATAGTATAGAGTTGTATAAATAAAAGTTTTTCCAGAACCATCTGAATCATTAATATAAAAACAGGTGTTACGTCCGGCAGACTCCACGATTTCCCTTTGTCAGAGAAACAAATAATTTACAAAAGAAATTCTCGGTCTTCGATAATTTTTTTTATGCATGAAGACAAACATGGATGAACAAAACGATCAAGTTGATAATTTCGACTTTTTTTGAATATTGAGTCAACAAATAATAAATTCTGAACATGGAAATACAAAAAGGTTTCACGTTTCCTCAAAAAATGAGCAATAAAGAATCCAAACATTAGCAAAATAAATAACCGTTTCCTCCATTTGCAAATCTTACCGTAGCACGTCTAGCACAATAAAGAACTATTTATCTTTTAAACTCAAAGGGAAGATAACCTACGCGATAGGTCGCATCCCTTCGCTAAAATTAAAGGAATGTGGGAGGAAACAGAAAAACTTTCGACTCAACGTATGATTGGTCAAAAAGGAAAACCTATTTTTCCAATAAGAAAACGTAGAGTTTACCCACCACACAATCCTGAAAAAGAGTCCTACCAATTAGAATATTTGAACCACCTACATCTGGATCCTCCCCCTGTAAGACTCTGTATATATACCATATAATACCAAATCTTGAAGAGAGTAGTTAGTTGTGAGTTCAGTTACGTTTAGAGTTTTTAGTCAGTTCAGTTAATAAAAGAATTAGTTAGTTAGTTAGTAATCATGTAGAATCAGTGCGCAAGTAAACCCTAGTGCCGTTCCATCCGGTCAAGAAATCCCTTCGATTCCAATGGATTTATTCGAGAACCAGTAATGAGTAAGTCCTACAATCACAATTTCTTTCTTTGTTTTACGTTACTCATCTACTCCCTTCCGTTTTAATTTTTTAAGACGTTCCTATTATTTTATAAATAGTTTCCCACTTAGTGTTCCTTGACCCTTCTCTCCAACTACCACCTTCGAAGAACATAGTGTTCATCGACCTTCCCCGAATTACTTAAAATATAATGTCACTTACAAGCAAAAAGCTGTCCATTAGTTTTACACTTCCGAAATTTATATTAATAACCTTTGTGTATTTTTTTTAAATTTTATTAATAACCCTTTGTTGAATTTTAAACTTTTGTAAACTCGACTGAAAATCTATTTTTATAACCCTTTGTATATTTTTAAACTTTGTAAACGCTTGCAAAATTTATTTAGAACCATTCTTGTAATTTAATCTTTATAAATTCATAGCCAACAAATTATGTTAAATTACGACTTCAGCGCCTATTTATATTCTTATGACATTTTGGAAAATTTAAAATAAATACTTTGTTATTCTTTTGTTACATAAATTTCATCATTTGTTTTAATCAATAATGACCTTTCCTCATTCCGAACAAAGACTGCACCTGGTCCGATCCCGAGTTAAAGCGATTCAATTCGTTGACTCGAAACTTGGACCGACGGACGTACGACTTGAAACGGGTTATAGCGGGCTTATCGGCACGTTGACCTATATTTTTGAGTCATAAAAAGTGCGTTCGACCCGAGGCACCTACCCTCTCTTAATCAGTGTGCCTACGGAAATTCTACACGTTTTGTTACATTCTTCCCTGCCTTACCTCCCATATAGGGTTTTACTAACGGCCCTATTCTGGCCCAAAACTGGTTTCCAAGTCACCAATATTAGCGCGATAATGGCAGCCATGACTGGCCCAGCAATGGGACTTCTCTGGAATGATAACTTCGGTCCAACAATGAATAACAATGTATGGCCCAAACGTGATAACCAATCATGGACCATTAATGGTTAATCTGTTCTGCCAATATTTAAAAAATATATACAAAATAAAATTTTTTTTTTAACCATTTATTACAGCTAGATATTTTTATTAATTAAACTTAATTTCTGAGAAGTTTATTATGCGTCTACAATATATTAATAATGTAATAATTTTATCATTTAATATGTCTACTTATCAAAGCCGAGGTTCGAACCTAGAATACTGCCGTTGGGCGTCACTAGTAACCGTTCACCTTATCCATTACGCTATCAAGCATTTGTTATTAGCAAAGCTTAAATTTTTCTTATAATATATTACTATATCTTATACTATAAAAAATACAAAAATATATAATGCCCGGCTTAGCTAAATTATTTTTTTTACTTTATTGCATAAATATATTTTTACAAATATACATTCATCAAAATATATTTCACTGGAAGCTTTTTCCATTTTTATTATAAATACTTATAGGTATATAATTTTTATGTGTTAATGTATTTTCCATAAAAATTCAAAAAGTATCTAGCAAAATATACTTTTATGTGCAAAACGCGAAAATAATTTTATATTGTGAATTGCGTGGAAAGCCCTTCCATTGGTTATTTTATACCCGCCAATATTCCAGAATTTTCTGGTTAATACGAGAAGTCTGGAGGAAAAAAACCGCTGAGGTGCAATGACTTGTTGTTAATTTGTTTATGTGTTTTTGACAATGTTAATCGACCTGGCTTTGTTTCGAGATAAACGATCAAATGCTTCTAACAAACATTATCTTGCGAATACAAATGGCGCACACTCGTATGCCAAGAATAGGCTAATACAGTAAGCCAAGTATGGGCCAATCATTGGTCACCGTATGTCGGACCAAACATTGGCGCTATAGCAAAGTGTACAGTTTTTTATTGAATGGTACCCAATCATTCGCCAATCATGGCCCACTGTAGAATGCCAAGTATTGGCCAATCATCAGGTACCATATATCGGGCCAAGCATTGGCTCTGTTGTTAAGTCTGGCAAGCCCTATATGGGCTGTTCTCCCTGAAATATCCTTCCTATCAAATAAAGAGTTAAATCCTATAAGGCTGGACACAGGTATTGGAACTGTTCTTGCTATCTATTATTGCTAAAATAATATCAACAATTTCCTTTTGTTTTACATTTAATTGTTTATATTGTTATATACCTATTAACACTTCTCTATTAATCTCTTCTCGATTGTCATTTTCAAAATTTTCAACTATTTGTTCCATTTCAAAAAAATTACAAATATCTCAACTTTCAATACGTAATAAATTAACAATATGATTGTAAGCTTTTTTAATTCCCTCTTTAGATTCATATTGTCTTATATAATCTTCTGACATGTCTATTTTAAATTCATCCTAAAGTTTTTTAGTGAATTGGTTGACAATGAATTAAAATTTGTACAAATAATTTACGAAAACGTTTAGGCATCATCCAAGCTTTTGTTTCCTTCATTGCACGGTACCATTCTTCATTATCTTCTATAAGTCCTAATGTTAAACATGCAGCAGTAAAGGTTGGATATATTTCATTGTTAACATTGTTTTTAATTCTTGAAAACTTATTGCTCCTTTAACGTTTAATAAAAGTATACGTAAATGGAATAATTCTATTTGCGATGGATTGACAGAATACATACGTCTAATACAATTAAAGTATCGATAAGGATAATATTACGATATGATTGATAATTATAATATTATAACTTTTCTAAAAAAAGTTGTATTAAAGATTATATTAAAAATTATTATTTTAAAAAATTACAGGGAAGATTGTAGAGCTTACTGCCTTCTTCCATTCAAAATTCAATCGCGAAATGAGACTACAAAGTCCGCGGAGTCTTGATCCTCTATATCCCTTCTTTACTTTATGACACTCAATTCTGCATTGACAAATACTCACACGACGATTGGACAACTGAACACTTAATTTTATCTGAGATCTTCAGTATCTCTCACGTTTTATAAATATTGTGCTATAAATAACGCTTTTATAATTAACGAGAATGGAAGCAACTATTAAACTGTTTGTATTTAAAAATGCAATAACGTACATGTTTAATGTACTATGTAGGCAACCGAAAGTCGGTCTTAGATACTACAAAATATAATTCCTATTTTTATCGACGAATTTTATCGATATTATAAGATGTAATAATTATAATTCATTATTATGATTATCTTCTTACATCTTCATCATTTTCATTATGCTTAGAATTAATTGCATATTTCTCGCTCAATCAGTTTAGGCAGCATTATATAAATTTTTTTTCTCATGCTTTATTTACATTTAAAACAGGATATGTAAAAATCTTGTTATAAATGTAAATAAAGTACGAGAAAAAAAGATTTACAAATTGCTGCTTGAACTGCATTTTTAAATACAAACGGTTTAATAATTGCTTCTATTCTTGTCAGTTATAAAAGCGTTATTTATAGCATGTTACAGATTAATTAATTCCTCGATGATGTATAATAATGTGTGTCTTACATTATTTAACGGCAAATTAATTTATAATTTTGTTTGATCAACTTATTGTTTTATTAAAATAAATATAAAAATAAGAAATATATGTGAATGTTTCAATGTCACGGCCGCAAATGTATGTGACAATGCAATAATTATATCGTAGATTAACAGTAGATAGCGATTATCATAACGCGAGCTGATAAATATAAAAAATATTTTCGTCGATAAACGAAGAATAAGCAAATTGTCGTAAGCATTAAACAAAAACGGGAGTAAAGTGCGTCGAACAAAACACTTCATGTAAAAAATTTAAAGCAAAAACGTGTTATATAAGTTTCTATACATCTTTCTATTACTTTATTAACTATTAATAATAACTGATTAATATGTAGCCACGTGCAATCGTTGTTAGCAATCAATAAATTAAGATACATATTTTATAAAATTATTATAAGTATAATATTAAGTACTACTGACTAATATTATTTTTTATTATACTTTACGTAATATAAAAGAAATACCTTTGTTACCAAAAGGCATTTTTTTAATTTGAACGGCAAAATGTCTGTTTTAGTTTCATAGCAAAAACGATAGGAAAATATATACAAAAACTTTCGAGATCCATCCGTTGTGATTAATTATACCGAAAGAAAAATATTATTGTGCAATATTATCAATAATTTTTGTGTCTGAAAAACACCGCTGACTTTTTTTATTAATTTTGATTTTGATTGACATTTTAGTCACACGTTCAAACATAATTGTAATGTCATAGTACAACAAGGCAGATATATTTCAGTATTAAAAAATAAAAATATACAATGTTAAAAATAAAAATGTAAAAGGTAATTTTTACTATGTTTAATAAAATCTAAATTTTCAATGGTTTATTACTTACAGTTAATTTGTAACCAATATTTTTAATCAAAAATTTCTGAAAAAATCTACATAAACAGCAATTAAATTGTTGTACTTTTATGAATAAGGCCGCAATTTCATTGATCGCTATGTCGCAGCGATTTGTGTCATGTGATGTCTCGTCATCGCGATCGGATTTTAAAGTTAAATTTTTTAACTACAAGCGATATCGTTGCGTTTTAAAATCGGGTTTTAAACAACATTTTTAATATTTTAATTGGTAATTGGTAATTAATAATATGGAGAAAAACGTAACAGTAGTGTCTACGGAAGTAAATATTTTAATGTTTAATAGACATTCAAGTAAAATATCAAGAAATATAATTTATATTTTTAAATATATATATATATATATGTACTTATAAACATGTATATGCACATATATAAAATATGACAAAATATCAATCTTATGTTAACGAATAAAATTGTTATTATTATTTATTTTTTACTTTTCTGGGCTTATATACGTAGCTTATGTAATTAAGTTTGTTTATTTGATTATACTTTAATTCATAAATGCTGTAGATCTTCAAATTGCAAAATTAGAAAAAGAGCATGATAAAAACCATGTTCTTCTCTTTCTTTTAAAATTGGAACCACCTAAAACCTTTTTTTCTTGTAACGCTTTTCAATAATGATGAGAGTCACAACTGCAGCAATTTTTCTTTTTCTTGATATTTCTTCATATTCATAAATAATTTGCGCACACTGTAATAACCACTCTTAATATTTTTTTGATACTGTAAATAATTATTTTCCGAAATCAACTCCATTTTAGGTTAGAATTTATTTGACGCTCTAAAAATCGCGCATGCAACAGTGGGTGAATTTAAAACTTAATCGCTGCGATTTTGTCGCCCATGAAAAGGCTTCCTAAGATTACCATAAATTGAAGGAAGAATAAGTAATATTATATTAATGTTATGTTATATTTACATGTATCTATCGACAAATTGTTCATTTCTTCGGCGTGAAATACATGGGTAATTCTTCAGTTGGTCGCAAAATAAGAGAGCTGCCGTGCTGAATCGCGTCCATCGTTTTTACGCTTTTTACCTTCCACTTTCTGAGAATAGCAATCAGCACGATTTTCAGTTCAAGTAGAGCAAATCTCTGGCCTATGCAATTTCTCGGTCCAGCGCTGAACGGAACGTAGGCGTACGGATTCCTATGCTTTGAATTTTCCGGAAGAAAGCGATTTGGATCAAACTTCATTGGTTCAGGCCAAATCTCCGAATTTCGATGTGCTAATATAATTGGCATTGCGACATTGACACCTTTTGGAATCGTATATTTATCTAAAATAAAAGAGATAAATTAATTGTAAACTATATTTGTGTATTTATATATATAAAACACTGACTATTCTTGTCGACATAAATATTTTTATGAATATTAAACTTTTAAATATTTTAAGTGATTGTATATACATATGTACATATACATACATATATATATATATATATATATATATATATATATTACATATATAATGTTAAGTTTTATACAATAAATAAATCAGGATTAGTCAATTCTTATTTTTTGTCGCTAAAAATGAAATACGCAAATAAAATTGTTCTATTATATCATATTTTTGAATACGGTGTAAGAAATGGCTAAAATATAATGTCTTCTAGCAAGCGACACAGTGTAATACAATGAATTACTTCATTTTTGTTTAACATTGACAAACAACAAAAAAATAAATTACTGTGTTATATTATATTTTCTTAAAACGACCATAGTTAAAAAATATTGTATAATGTGATATAACAATCCCTTTTATCAGTTTATTTTTATAATATTTTTATTTTTAGAAAAAAAAAATACTCTACAAAAACATTTCCCGTATTATTACAATTAATTGCTTTACAAATTTACATGTATCCGTCCGTAATAAAAAAGGCCGGAAACACGAGAAGTTCGCTCGTGGTCGAGCGGTATTGCTGCTTTTCTGCGATGCTAATTGGTTCTCTTACTTGACTCACTACATGTTGTGAGAGTTGTAATTTGACGGTTTAGCTAATACAGGCGCGTGCGAAGCACGCACTGCATGCTAGTCCACTTTCCACTACATCCACTTTGTAAAAAGGAGATGTTACCATTATTGCTGCTTTTCCGCGATGCTGATTGGTTCTCTCACTGCGCTTACTTTGTGTTGCGAGAGTAATTGTCATTGCAATTGAATTTTGACAGCCGTTAAACACTGTCAAATTTGTATAGATTATCTATACAATTATCGTTGCAGTTTATTTTCAAAAAATAAAAAATAAAAAGTCAAATAGCGCACGCGAAGCGTTTATTCTATGGCTGCGTTCCAAAATTTACTGCCAGTACTAAAAGTTCATGTTACGTATACTATACGTTTTCAATGCTGGCAGTAAATTTCGGAACGCAGCCTATGATGTCTAGGTTCTATAAATTCTGTATAGAAAATTTTATAAAATGTTTTTATATTAAAATAAATGAAGCTATATTTTACCAAATTTTACATCTTCTTCCAGTTCTCTCGTGATTATATGTACACTTGGAAAAATCCGAAGCGTCTCCTTTATAACTCTGTCGAGATATTTTAATTGCGACAGCTCCTTCACACTGGCTGGTTTTTCCGAATCTCCAAAAACCTCTTTGAGTTCTTCGTGAACCTTTTCCTGATGCTCGAGATTATTGCCCAACAGAAAAAGTGTCCAAGTCATCGCAACCGCAGTTGTGTCGTATCCCTGTTATTATTCTCATATTATTTTACATGTACAATGTATAGATTATCGACTTAAATATTAATAAGAAAGAATTTTAACAAAAATTGGAAAATTTTTATTTGAATTTCAAACATCTCACCTCAAACATAAACGTGTCAACTTGCGCTCTTAATTCATCATCGGTCAAAGGAGCGTCATCTTTCGCATTCTGATCTAATAATAAATCTAGGAACGCTTTCCTTTTCCGGTTACCTGATACAGCAAATTCTATTAAATAAGCAAAAAAAGGAAGAAATATGTAAAAATATGTAAAATTATAATTTACAATAATACCTATATCAAATTCATCATTCTCATTTTCAACCTCTGCTGTATGATTGTTTTGCAATCGTCGTTCAGCCTTTCTCTTACTTATCACCTAGAATTTAATCCAGTATTACGGTCAAAGGAGGATGTTAAAAAAGGTCGATTTTCCGATTACAAAAGGAATCTAAAATTTGAGTTCCATAGATATTTATGAGCCGTATAAAAGAAATGGAAATGACAGTCTTTTTTTCGGGAGATCTGTGGAAAGTGTCGAAAATCTATCAAATTGATTGAAAATTGCGTCTATTCGGAGACAAGTCGAGTCTGTGGCATGGAAGAATTTTCAGTCATACCAGCTTCTGGTTAAATACTTATCCAATAGTTTTTGAGATCGCTAATAATGTTTCAATATCGGGATCCCGAAATTCAAAATGACAGATTTAATATGGCGTGGCAGAATATCAAACATCGTCACGAATACCACACTCAGCCGAACTCAGAGACACGAATGAAGACGTAGTCGTTGGTGTCTCCATTTTTTAAACTTTTGCTGTTAAAAAATTTTTTCATTTTGTTTTTAACTTTTTTGTTTTTATAATAATTATATGTTTTTATAATAATTATAAAAACAAAAAAAATAAAAACAAAATAAAAAAATTTTTAACAAAAAGAGTTTAAAAAATGGAGACAACTACCACGTCCTCGTTCGTGTCTTTGGGTTCGGTTGAGTGTGGTATTCGTAACGATATTTGATATTCTGCCACGCCATATTAAATCTGTCATTTTGAATTTCGGGATCCCGATATTGAAACATTATTAGCGATCTCAAAAACTATTGGATAAGTATTTAACCAGAAACTGGTATGGCTG
Organism: Monomorium pharaonis; assembly: GCF_013373865.1. Classification (NCBI taxonomy): domain Eukaryota; kingdom Metazoa; phylum Arthropoda; class Insecta; order Hymenoptera; family Formicidae; genus Monomorium; species Monomorium pharaonis. The sequence continues at coordinate 29,618,034 of NC_050471.1, read as the reverse complement.
AAAATTCTTCCATGCCACAGACTCGACTTGTCTCCGAATAGACGCAATTTTCAATCAATTTGATAGATTTTCGACACTTTCCACAGATCTCCCGAAAAAAGACTGTCATTTCCACTTCTTATACGGCTCATAGATATCCATGAAACTCAAATTTTAGGTTCCTTTTGTAGTCGGAAAATCGACTTTTAATTTTTAACATCCTCCTTTTTATTATATTTATTGTAGATATTTAAATTCTTTAACCAAAATAATATGAAAAATTTATAAAAATGCTGACATTATTTTAAATTTCTTTCTTTCTTCTACCTCTGTCGTAAATCCATGCAATGTATCAAGGGCTGATTTGAACTGCTTTCCTGAAGGCATTAAATAATACAACCAATTAATCCAGCACCACGGTTGAAGTAGTCGGTCCATTATTGACTTGGATGCTCTAAAAGTATTAAAATACGATTGGCATTTAATTTACTAACTTATTAACTAATTATACAGGGTGTCTGGTATTTTTTTATGGGATGTTTATGAGCAGGTAGAGCGCATGAAACTGAACAGAAAAGTCCTTACCGTTTTTCCATTTTCACAATAGTTAACAAGTTAGTGACTTGTAAAATTTTTTTGTATTAGCCCGGCCTACCGGCAAATGCAAGCGTGCTGAGCGCCCGGCTGCGGCGGCCGCTCCTCACCAGCGCTTGAACCTTGTGATTGCTAGGTGCGCGGAGGGAGTTGTTACAACAAGCGACAATGGCTACGCACAAGCGACGCGTAACGCTAAATTCTCCCTTCGAGTTATGATAGTTCCTTACGTTTTTTAATGAAAATAAAATGTTTTAACGACAAAAAGTATGTGTATACGTGTACATACATGTGTACAAAAAATATCAGTTTTAATGCTTAAAGAAGTGATTACTAAATTTATTTTTTTAATAAATAACAATTATTTTTAATAAAAAATATTTTTTTGATGATAGTCTTAAACGTCGTAAACGGTCATTATAAATTTTAAAAGAAGCTGTTATTATATGCTCGAAACAAAATTTATGCTTCTTCAAAAAACATTAGAAAATTTTATCGATTAAAATGGAAATGACAACCAAATAAAATGTTTGTTGCAACTTTATATTCTTAATTAAAAATTAAATAACTAGGATATTTATATTTTTAATAAAATTAATCCTTGTACATAACATACGCGAGCTAAAGAATAATCACTTTGTGACAGGAAAATGATTATGCCTAAGTTCCGCGATTTTATATCACTATTACTATTTACGCTGATTACTATACACGTACACGTAAAAAAATATGATTCTAGTTCTCTTAAAAAAATCAATTATTCACTTTTAATTTTATTTTTTTAAAATAATTATTTTATCTTTAATGATTGAAAAGAGTATTCTGTTGATAATAAACACCACACTTCACATAAAACAAATAATATTTAACATTTTCGCGTATATTCACACACATACACACACACACACACACACACAAATTACACACAAATTACAAACCAATTCTTGAATTAAGGAATAATCATTTTCCTGTCACAAAGTGATTATTCTTTAGCTCGTGTATGTATGTATCCCCCTCTCCCCACACACACACACACACACACACACACACACACACACACACACACACACACATTACACACTAAAATTTTCTTAAATTAAATAAATATTGTTTATAAGTTTTCAAACATTTAATAAATTCATATATTCGTAAATTTACACGGAGAAAATTTTGTAGTAAAATTATGTATGATTTTATTATTTATGATAGTAACCACGAACTGTAAGAAGAAATTTCAGATAATTATATCATATAAGTAGTTATATCATATAAATATTGTCGTAATTTGATGAAAAACATAATAAAAATTTTCATAATTCCTCCTTGGCCCGCGTTTACTACTTACCATAGTAATTTTTACCATAAAGTTTTTTCCGTGTATTATAAGTCTATCACAAGGATTAATTTTATTAAAAATATAAATATCCTAGTTATTTAATTTTTAATTAAGAATATAAAGTTGAAACAAATATTTTATTTGCTTGTCATTTCCATTTTAATAGATAAATTTTTCTAATGTTTTTTGAAGAAGCATAAATTTTGTTTCGAGCATATAATAACAGCTTCTTTTAAAATTTATAATGACCGTTTACTACGTTTAAGACTACCATCAAAAAAATATTTTTTATTAAAAATAATCGTTATTTATTAAAAAAATAAATTTAGTAATCACTTCTTTAAACATTAGAACTGATATTTTTTGTACACATGTATGTACACGTACACACATACTTTTTGTCGTTAGAAAATTTTATTTTCATTAAAAATGTAAGGAACTATCATAATTCAAAGGGAGAATTTAGCGTTACGCGTCGCTTGTGCGTAGCCATTGTCGCTTGTAACAACTCCCCCCGCGCGCCTAGCAATCTCAAGTTTCAAGCGCTAGGAAGGTGCGGCCGCTGCGGCCGGGCGCTCAGCGCGCTTGCATTTGCCGGTAGGCCGGGCTAATACAGAAAATTTTACAAGTCACTAAGTTGTTGACTATTGCGAAAATGAAAAAACGGTAAAGACTTTTCTGTTCAGTTTCATGCGCTCTACCTGCTCATAAAAATCCCATAAAAAAATACCAGACACCCTGTATAAGTATCCTATAATGTAATTAAAATATAACCCTGAAATGTCATTAAAGTTAATAATCAATTTGTTAATACTATTATGTAAGAAAATATTGGTTATTTTAATAACAATAACAATAAAAATTTGGAAACCAACATTCGTGTTGCTGATGCATATGCGGTTGTGCCTTCTTGAGCATGTAAGTTCACACCCATTGCTGTTTCTGCAAAATAATTATCCACATAGCACGGAATATTATGGTAATATCACAGTAATATTGTTCTTCCATTACAATATTACAGTGAAATATAGTATAAATACTGCAGAAATATTACAAAAATATTACTAGAATCCCAGACAACACGCTTGTCAGAATGAAAACTTTAAGAGAACTTTTTTAAGAAAACATTTAGATATCTTGGAAATGATGTCAAAATGATAACATTTACCAGAGACGTCTACTAAGAGAGGTTTTTAAGATATCACATTAAAGAGTCTTACTTAAGTTTCTTGAAAATGTTATCCTTATGACATCAGTTAAATGATATCAGCTTGATATCTCATAAAAGATATCACAATGCTGTCCGATTTTTGAGCCGTCCATGTGCGTTGTAGTTGACTCATAAATTAGATAACATTATAATATCTTGAATGAGAAATCCATTTGATATTATTTAAAAATTATCATAAAGATAATGTTTTCAAAAATAACGGTTTGCCTACAATTACTGTGCACAAAAAATGCACAAAATTTAAATTTATCATGTACTAAACAAAAACAGAATAATAAAAACCATCTAATTAACCATTTGAACGCTTCAAACTATTAATGCTAAAAATAGATCACAATTTCCATCAATTAAATTATTAAGGCTATGGAAAAAGATAAATTTAATAATATGAAATTAATAAGTAAATAAATTAATGCTATTTATTTCTAATGTTTTGCAACATTTAATTGCTTTTATAAAAAATAATATAATTGCGTCAGTTTATAACATATTGGTATTATATGTATAAGACAATAACGAGTACCCATATCGATAAGTCAAATTGGCGTAGCAGATAGAGTACAAGGTTCGTCATCCTAAGGTTCCGGGTTCAAACCTACCAGCGGCAAATAAGAATAAAATAAAATAATTTAATTTAAATTTAATTAATCAATAAAAATTTTTCCTAAATTTAGTATGTTACTGTTGATAAAAATAATGTAAAAAAAATAAATTTTTATTTTATTTTTTTATCTTTAGTTGCAGTTTAAATATATCCGATTTAAGAAATCTGTTAAAATAAACTTTGGTTTTCTTGAATACAGAGTTAAACTTTATTATATCCTTTATTGATATATATTATAGTAATGGCAGTCTTGCTGTATACACGTTTTACTTGTTTAATAAACAGAAAGAAAAATACTTGGAATTAATATCAGTTCAGTCGAGCGACTTGAAAAAAAACGTTATACAAAGCGTGGCTTTAGCCATAAGCACAAGAAGAAAGGATCGATATAATCGAGACATCGATGCGTCACGCTAGTGACTTATATATCGCCATCTTAACCGCGAAATATGAATTTTTACATTATATCCAACACTTCCCCTTAAAAATTAAAAAAAAAACTTTATAATGATGAAACTAAGAACTGAATACATTTAAGGTGCTTGCTCGCAGGCAGAGCCTTCGTGAAAATGTCTGCTATCATATTCTGCGTACATAAATATTTCAAATCAATTAAGTTGTCTTTTAACGCCTCACGCACAAAATGATGCTTAATGTCAATATGTTTTGTTCTTCCATGAAATACAGGATTTCTTGCTAGCTTTTGGGCACTTGCGCTATCGTTGAAAAGCGTTGTATCCGAAAATTCCTTCAATCCAAGCTCGAGTAGGAATTTCCTCAAGTAGATTGCCTCTTTGGTAGCCTCTGTTGATCCCATATACTCAGCTTCTGCGGATGAGAGTGCAACTGTTCTTTGTTTTCTAGATTCCCACGATATGAGGGCTTGGCTGAAAAAGAAAACAAAACCTGTATATGAACGTCTATCGTTTATACAGCTTCCCCAGTCTGCATCTACATAGCCTTTAAGATTCTCCCGACTTGGTTTGTATACAAGAGATCTATTACTGCTCCCTTTAAGATAACGCAAAATGCGTTTTGCTGCTGTCCAATGCTCTTGTCCGTATTCATTGTTGAACTGACTTAGGAAGCTTATTGCATAAGCAATATCCGGACGGGTAGTTACAGCCAAGTACATCAGACATCCGATTAACTCTCTATATGGCATGTTGTCTTCTTCTTCTTGACGTTCGTTTGGTATTATTAACTTTAGGTTTGATTCCATTGGAGTGTTAACAGGATTGGCTTCTGTCATGTTAAATCTTTCAAGTAGATTCTTGATATAGTTCTTCTGGCTCATGATTATGCTGTCATCCTTTCTTGAGAATTCGATACCAAGACAGTATTTAATTTCTCCTAAGTCCTTGATGTCAAATACTTGGTTTAGGTAGTGTTTAAACTTCTGTATCTTTTTTAAATTTGCTGAAATTATTATTATGTCATCTACATATATTATTATTAAGAAGATGTCTTCCCCTTGACCTTTGTAATAGACACAGGAATCTCCGTTTGATGCCGTTGTACCATACTTTGTTAATTCCGAATTGAGTCTTGCATGCCATTCACGACCAGCTTGCTTTAATCCATATAAAGCTTTTTGCAAATGACATACTTTGTTTCCAGTTCTTAATTGCTTCAGCATCTCGATAGCTTTAAGTTTAATATTGCTTTTATGGTTCTCAATACTTATTAACTTTTCTAGAGTTCTTTCCAAGAATTCTGGTACCTCCATATAAACTTCTTCCTTGATGGTACTATTTAAGTATGCAGTTGTAATATCGCACTGATGAATATGCATCTTGTAATGTGCTGCAATTGCCATTGCTAATCGAATCGAACTCAGTCTGGCGACAGGGGCAAAGGTTTCGTCAAAATCTACACCTGGCCGCTGATTGAATCCACGCGCCACAATCCTTGCCTTTCGTTTCTGTAGACATCCGTCAGATTGATATTTATATGTTAGTATTATACGGCTTCCAATAATATTCTTGTTATCCGGTCGATGGATCAACTTCCACACATTATTCTTTAAGATAGATCTTAATTCAGTCGCTATAGCAATATACCATTCGTTTTCTTCTGGCCCTGAAATGGCTTTTCTTATTGAGACTTCCGCAAACATACTAACTTCTGGAGCCGCCGCAGATCTTGAAGTATTATATTCCTTTCTCGGTCGACCTTTTGATCCTGTTCTGATAATTTTGGGACGACCTGGACCTCTTCTTATATGCACGTCAGGAGTTTCTTGACCTATAGCCTCTACTTCATCGTCATCGGATTGGTCCGTTGCCTCAGATTCTTCTTGAATTGAGTCTGATTCCGTTTCAATTACGTGTGGTTCTTCTTTATTTGTGTTTCGAAGAACGACTTTGATGTCATTTTGATTAACTTGAATTGTGTCATTGCCTTTCGTAGTTTCTTCCTGAGTACAATCATGTTTATTTAAAAACTTGACATCTCTACTAGTTATTATTTTATCTGTAGTCGGATCTAGTAGACGATAACCTTTTGCATCCTCGGCATAACACATAAACTTTAATTCTCTTGCCTTAACATCTAGCTTTCTTCTCATCTCCTTTGGGATGTGTGCAAAAACTCTAGATCCAAATATGGCCATATTCTTTAGATTTGGAGTAGTATTGCTCCATCTTTGCATTGGTGTAGTACCAGTTGCCTTAGTAACCAAACGGTTTTGTAAATAGTTCGCTGTATTAATGGCCTCACCCCAATATTTGTTGGGCAACCCAGCATCCATTAGTAAACATCTGGCCATTTCAAGTAGGGATCGATTTTTCCGTTCAGCCGTACCGTTTTGTTCAGGAGCGTAAGTAACGGTATATTGTGCCTCAATGCCTTCCTTCTTGAATAATGCTTGGAGTCGGTGATTGACATATTCCCTTCCTTTATCCGATCTGATTACTTTTGGTACGATATTGAACTTAGTTTTCATTGACTGTATGTATTCTTCAATTTTGTCAGGAACTTCAGATTTATTTGCCATCAAATAAATAACCGTGTAGCGACTGTAATCATCAATCATTGTCAGTATATACCTTTTCTTACCTGGCGTCATTGTTTGCATAGGGCCGCAAACATCTGTATGAACCAGATCCATAATCGTTTTAGATTGATGTGTTGATTTCTTTGGAAACGTATCCCGGGTCATCTTTCCTTTTAAACAAGTTTCGCAGACTTCTTTGATTCCACAATCTCTGATATGAATTCCTTCGACAGTTCCTTTACTTGACATTTCCTTTATTGCTTCAACATCCCTGTGACCTAATTTCCGATGCCATTGATGTTGACAGTCTTCATTGTGTCCTTTAGTGACAGCTAGAACTTTATTAGCATTCTTTAATTCATATAAATTTCCATTTAATTCAGCCACAGCAATAACGGTGTTTGCGTGTACTATATAACATTTGTCCTCTTTAAAATTGACTTGGATTTGTTTTTCTGTTAGTCTTTTTACTGATATTAAACTTTCTTTTAGACTAGGAACAAAAAGTACATCTTTGACAGTAATATTAGTACATTTTCCTTTATCATCTTGACAAATTATATTTCCTTCACCAATGCCGTGAATCTCAACATAATCACCATTAGCTAATTTTAAATTTTCATTGTTGTAACTGCGAAGGCTTTTAAAAAAACTTTTATCACTGGTCATGTGACTGGTTGCGCCAGAGTTAATATACCAAGCTTTATGATTTGCTGCATTATTATTATTTATACCAAAACAAATATCAGGATCCTTATTTTCATTTGAAACTGTATTTACCTTTTCTTTATTACTTTTCCATTTCTTATATTTGACGCAGTCCTTTTTCATATGGCCTCGCTTCCCAGCAAACACAAAGTTACATGTAACGTGCTTGTTAGTTGTAATTTCCCACTCAATAATATAATTGCAATATAACACACGTGTTATATTACAATTACATTGTTGAGTGGGAAATTACAACTAACAGGTACGTTACATGTAACTTGGTGTTTGGTGGGTTTTTACAAAAGAAACAACTGACCTCTTGAGATGTTTGTTGCATCTGCTTTTGTTGCACCGTTGACTTCTTATTAAATACCTTAAGTGCTTTGTCCTCATATTTTTCTTCATGATGCCTGGCATCTTTACGCCTGCTATCCTCGTCTAGAAGTTTTCCTTTTACTAACTGCAGCGTGAGTTCATCTTCCGATCTGGTTTCCAATGCTGTAACAAGTGTGCTGTACGAGTCAGGTAAACTACTTAAGAGCATCGCAATTATTAATTTATCTTTGAGGATTTCTCCTAGTGCAGCCAATTCATCCACTATATTCAGCATATGATTAACGTGAGCTTCCATATCACCATTTTCTGCAAGCTTCATACTGCACAACTTTTTTAATAAATAAACCTGATTCGTGAGCGAAGCTTTTTGATGATAGTCCTGTAGCGCTTTCCATGCTTCCTTAGCTGATGCAGCATCCTTTATGTGTCGCAATTGATCGTCTTCGACCAACAAACCGATAGTGGCCCTTGCTTGCCTATCGTTCTTTAACCATGCTGTGTCAGGAGCTGAAGGCCTAGCCTCGTTAACTGTCTGCCACATGTCGTCTCTTATTAACAGTAATTCCATCTTATGTTTCCATACCTGATAATTTCTGTTATTTAATTTCGTAATTGAGAAACGTGTTTCTGCCATTGTTACGGGTGAACTGGGCCCATAACCTGTTAAAATAAACTTTGGTTTTCTTGAATACAGAGTTAAACTTTATTATATCCTTTATTGATATATATTATAGTAATGGCAGTCTTGCTGTATACACGTTTTACTTGTTTAATAAACAGAAAGAAAAATACTTGGAATTAATATCAGTTCAGTCGAGCGACTTAAAAAAAAACGTTATACAAAGCGTGGCTTTAGCCATAAGCACAAGAAGAAAGGATCGATATAATCGAGACATCGATGCGTCACGCTAGTGACTTATATATCGCCATCTTAACCGCGAAATATGAATTTTTACATTATATCCAACAAAATCTTTTAGAGATCCAATTTAAGAAATTTTTTAGATATCCGATTTCAGAAATCTTTTAGATATCAGTTTTATGATATCTTTCTGTTCTCAAAAAACGGCGCATTGGTTAACATTCTGACATCATTATGTTATCTTTTAGAAGTCTCTTTATGTTATCATTTTCAGAAACAAGATATTTTTTAGAGATCTTTTTGACAACATATTGTTCACTGGGATATTAAAATGTCTGCCGAAATGGATCACAGTAATATAATGGTGATATATCACGAATGTATTACTGTAATATTTACGTAGTATTTTTGTAATATTATATTTTTATTTTTTATTTTCCTATATTTTTTTATATATTTATAATTTTCAAAAAATATTTATAAATTATATAATAATACGTATTTATAAAATAATAAAGTAATGACGTCTTAATGTTAATGATTACGTTTACACATTATCCTTAATCGGATTTAGTATTATCGGTTGTTAGCCTAGCACACATCTTTCAGAAAGCTTTGTTATGAGTGACACACTCATAACTGTAACGGTTCACCTTTCCCGATCGCCTCGGACAGGCTCGCCAGATGCCAGGATTCGGGAGAAGGGGGAAAACCAACTTACGTATACCGATATCAAATTAACAGTCCTTTATTATAAAGCTTATGCTATGTACATACTTAGTCTACGGGTAATATTATGCTAGGCCTTAACCTACGGAGAGATATTTACGAGATATATACAGGCTAGTCTAACGGTATCCGGATGGGAGCGCGCTTATGCACAGCATCGTAGTACGCGGTCGCGGTCGCGAGGTTTGCGGATTGCAGGAAACCGAAAGCCGGCGTGCGCCAGGCGGCAGAGCGGTCTGATGACCAACCCTGTCGACGAGGAATGGTCCTCGATCGTTTTTTTTTTTTTTTTTTTTTTTTTTTTTTTTTTTTTGACGTTTTCCTATGTGATGAACCACAGTACCAGGAACAAAGCCTTTAACCTGTATTTAAAATAAGCTGTATTAGGTGTTGATCTTCAGTTTATTTTATTGAACGTGCGGTTTTAGTCCAGAATATAAGTTATGGGAAAAAACTTGCAAAAAACCCTAAGCGGTCCTCAATCCGGATCGAGCTCGGCTTTTATACCCGTCGGGGCGATCCCCACGCGTTCCCAGCAGCGTGGTGGGATCGGTTTCCGACGGGGATATTAGACTTTCGGGAGGGGCGTCCGTGGACGCCGAGTCTCATATAGTGGGGCGGGTGGTCGGCCCCGGGACTTAGTGACAATCATCACATAACGATAAAAAAGGTATCAGTAGCACGATGACGTAAGTCGGTCAGCTGCAGCAGTCAGCATCGAGCGCATCGCGCGAGGTTTTGCGCAATCCGCTCGACAATTAGCGCAATGCTCCTTAGACAGCACTTGCTGTCTAAGCAATAATTTGGAATACTGACCGATTTACGCCCTCACGCAATCCTCCCCTTCTTTCGATTCAACTACTGAATTATCGGATATATGTATAAACCGGCGAAAGAAGGTGAGGAACGGGTCAATCCGAAATAGACAAACTAAGATAACACACGACACTCTGCTTTGCGGGATCGTGTATCACCGATATAAATCATTGTAAATACACAACCACGACACTCTGCCTTGCGGGGTCGCGATCTATTCACTGTAAACGAATACTATAATAAAAGTGTTTAAGACAAATAACAGTGTAAGTGACCAAATACCTCCCTCGCGAGATCTGTGGCAGCGATTCCCAATCGTACTCACAACGAGGGGTACAACAGCTTTTTGAAAGATATCTTGTAAATTAATATTGAAATATAACAATGTAATCATTTAGAAATATTTGTGAAACATTTCATTAAAATCATTTCCGACTTTTTCAGAGAAGTATTTCAGAAATATTTTGTATGTAATGTCTAAAATATATTATTGAAAGTTTTCAAAAATGTTATATTTAAAAGCTTTGTGGAAAATATCTTGAAAATTAATATTGAAATATAACGTTGTGTGCATTCAGAAATATTTGTAAAACATTTCATCAAAATTATTTCCGAATTCTTCAGTAAAATATTTCAGAAGTATTTGTATGTATAATATTTAAAATATCATTAAAAGAGAGAGAGAGAAAGAGAGAGAGAGAGAGAGAGAGAGAGAGAGTTTAAAAAAATTTTATATTTAATATGACAATCGACATTGAAATAATTCTGAATGTCATTAAAATATTTAATACAAATATTTCTTATTTGATTTCTAAAGTAAAATATAAAAAAGTTTCTAAAATATTATTAACATAACTACTTTTGCTTTACATTATTAATCTTTTTTCTCGCGTCGACGTGAGCTGAGTACAGCCCCATACAGCACATCTTTCAAAAAACTTTCTGATAGATATTTGGCAGTGTGGGAATTCATTGTTGTGTGGCAACTCATTGTCAGTAAAAAACTGTAAAATTTTATCTTATAATAATTTATAAAAATATAAATTAATTAAACATGTTTTATTCTTCTGACAACATCTATTGAAATGATCTATAACAAATTTGTGGATGCATAAACATAAAGTATTCGTGGATCATCACTACGCGTTAGGTTGCATGCGATCATCGAAGTCAAACAATATCGACCATGGCAGACACTTGGATGGGTGACCGTTTTTACATAACACTGGAAGATTTCAGGAAGTTTTCAGAAAGCTATCATTGAAATATAAAATATATCAAGATAATATTTCGGACATGTTTTGAATATATTTCAGACACATAAAGTGTCCACTTTTATGTCAGAAATGTATCTGAAATATTTCTGAAAAGTTTCAAAAATATATTTCCGATATATTTTTGAAGATTTAAAAAATATTTCAGATATATTTCTGATATTACATGAAAGCGGACATTTCATGTATCTGAAACATATCTGAAACATATCTGAAATGTTTTTTTGAAATATTTCAAATTATATTAACAGCTTTCTGAAAGATTTTTGAAATCTTTCAATGCTGTGTGGGCTGGCTAATCATAGCTATTTTATTTTTTTTTAAATGTAATTTGAAATCTAAGCACTATCGATGTCGTTAAACCTGATTAAGGTAACGTGTAAACGTATTCATTAATGACAATTTAACATTAGGATGAGTTTAAAAATAGCTGAAGTAAGCTTTAAGCCGTAAGAAATTAATCAATCACAATCAATTATTTTTCTCGTTTTTGTCTGTGATTTATCAATTTCTTATGACTTAACTTAAAGCATACTAGTTATTATACTACTTATCATAAATCCTCACTTAATTTAATGTGAGTGATATCAATTCTACCATATTGCTATTTAAAATGTAATATTGCTACAATATAACCTAATATTTTAATGTTATTTATAAACGTGTAATATGTCAATAATATTTTTGTAATATTTTACTGTAATATTGTTGATATATTACAATTTTGTTGTGATATTACTATAATATTCCGTGTTATGTGGGTACTTAATTAGTGTATTTAAATAAATGTATATATTTACATCTTTTTAATTTTTCATAAAAATGACTAATAAAATTAAAGTTGTAATGTGTAAAATGTATTGTATTAATAAATATCTTTTCGAAAAATGTTATATAAATTGAAAAAAATATAATAATTACCGCAAATAATATCAAGAGCAGCATTGACAATAAGGGGAAAAATATCAAAGGCTTTCCCAGAATCTTTCTCTATTTTTCTTGCGATACACTTTGTTAAGATCTCTGCTTTTTCAGAGAGGACTATAGCAAATTGATCTAATATACTAAAATGAAACGTTGGCCCAATCAGTTTTCTATCGTGGGTCCATTGTTTTCCTAAAGCAACATTAAAATGTAACATGCCTATGTTATAAAGATAAAAACAACTACAAAATTGATTTAAAAACATGTAGTATTGTTATCTTTTTAATTTTTAAAGCAAAAGAAGTTTTCTGTTTTTTCTGTTTATTGGCAATGGATGTTAAGGGAATCCTAAAGCTGTCTATTTTATCGACATTTTGTTCAACCATTTAGTTTTGAATTGAATTTACAGAATTGAAAATTCTTTTACACGTTTAAAGTACGTACACAAATAAACCCGAGGACGATTAAATCAAGACCAAAAATGCAAAAAATTTTTAAAGTTTATTTGTTCATAAAAATATTTGCTTCAAATTCGAATTATGTAGCTTATATACGTACAAATAAATAATACACCTCAGTTCGGAATAGATTGAGGAATAAGACTATATTCGTAAAATTACAATTACAAGCCATAAAAATAAGTTATTTATTGGATCAAATTTTGTTCATTTAAGCGCATTTACTAAGATTTTCTTCATCTGTAGTGAAAGCGCTTAAATGGACAAAATTTGATCCAATGAATAACTTATTTTTACGGCTTGTAATCGTAATTTGACGAATATAGTATTATTCTTCAACCTAGTCCGAACTACGGTGTACCATTCATTTATAAGCTACATAACTTGTATTTTGAAACAAATATTCCTATAAACAAATAAACTTTACAATTTTTCATTTAAACACTTTCACTACAAATTTCTACAGATTACTACAAAAAAATATTTAGATACCTACAATGATTGAAGTATATTTTCAGGGTTACGTTACAAATACGAAATACAAATACACATGTATATCTGTCAGACAAAAAGACCCGGGAAAAATGTTTTATATAAAAACATGTATAAAGATATATAAAGTATTCCCATGTTTATACTAGTTTTCTTTCTTTTGTAAAATTTCTATTTGATGTAAAAAAATAATAGACATACTGAAAAGATAAACTAATTTAAAAAATAATTTTAAAAAAACCAATGCAAAAATTATTTTTTAAATTAGTTTCTGTCTTTTAAAAATAACTATTATTTTTTTTTATCAAACAGAAATTTTACAAAAAAGGAAACTAGTATAAACATATATAAACATATTTTATATATATTTATATATGTTTTTATTTGAAACATTTTTTCTCGGGGAATAAAACTGTTTTTATAATGTTACAACTTATCCAATTAATCTATTATCTATTATCTATTATAAGTTAAAGTAAAGGAAATAATACTTTTACTAAAATTTTAGATGCATAAGAAATGTATAATAAGATAAACGGTTTAATTTTATTATGCATTCACCTGTAGAAGTCAAAAGTCCGTTGCCCAACCATTCTTTTATAATATTATAAGGGATCCCTTTTGTGATATTTACGGTACTCGAAAGAATAACCTGTAAATGTTTGAAAGAAACGTAATAATATTTAAAAAAAGATATAACATATTTTTAATGACAATTTATATAGTATATTAAAGGAGATCTTTGTTTATAGAGCTCAAAAAATCGAAAAAATTTTTTTCATCTTAATCGATAGTAATACTTTTCAAGAATATACAGTGGAAAAATTGTAGATCAAAATCTCATAAATTATAGAAGTTACAGTTCAGAGACTACGAGCGCATGGAGCAGGTAGCCGAAAACTCTACGATAGAACACGCTGGGAGTGACCTCTCCCTCCTTTTTTGCCTTTTTAAAATTCTCGTTTGCATTTTGTGTGTTTTCTCCTAAGCCCTTTTCTAACAAATCATCTCTCGATAAGTTTTGATAAATAGAAGTGGTGTGCTACGAAACATTTGAATTTGGGTGCAAAAATTATAAAAATCCTTGCTTTCATTGCTATTTTGCATCTTCAATGAAAGATACTTTTCTATACTAAAGATGTTGAATGAATTAAATATAAAAATTGGACAGAACACAAATTTTTTTGCTGAATCATATGATATCGCGAGAGAAGAGCGTCGCAGCTTATGCAGCACTAGGGAGGCTCGAGCAGCTCGCAAAATGGAATTAATTCTGCAAAATCAGTTTCATAAAAAAGCGGAGGGAACATTATATGTCCTTGGAATGCCTGATTAGCTTCAAATTGCTTGTAAGTTTTAAAAAACTACTACTTTTCTTTGACAAAAACTTTAAACGCGTTTTACTCGAATTCGTATTTTTCAACTTGGCGTGCGTGATAAAAAAAATTACTTGACGGATCGAGTTGAATCAAATTTATTTCAAAAAATTATTAAATTTTCTTCTAGATACACCTAAAAAATTAATAAAAGTAAGTGTTTTACATAATTTTTTACTAATAAAAATTGAAATATTGAGGCAAAAAATAATTTTATTTCAAGGACTTAAAAATTTCTTAAATTTTTAACATTTATTTAATTTTTTATTAAGGTTTATTTAGAAAGTGTTGGCATAAAGTTTGACATGTTTTTTGATTATTTGTTTTAGACCAAAATTAAAGCCGCTATCATGTACGCCAACAGATATGTCCAGCAATAAGGCGTTTCCAGATAGCACATAAAATTCAAAAAGAACTCAATTGTATGTCACCAATTATGAATTCTTTTTGAGATGCAAAAAGAATTCTTCTTACAAAAAGAATTCTTTTTGCATTTCAAAAAGAATTCATAATTGGTAACATACAATTGAGTTCTTTTTGAACTCTCTGTGCTATCTGGGTTAGGAACATCGGTTAATAAAATCAATTAAAAAAGCCTTTTTTTATTATATATACAATTTTTTGTGTAGTTAAAATATTAAGTAAAACACACTAAAAGTTTAAAATATTTATTCATTATCAAAAAAAAATTTATTAATTATAAATTGTTTTAAAAAATTGAAAAAAAAATTGTTTTTTTAAGCTTCTAAACGAGAATCCTCCCTTAAACGAAAGTCATTGAAATACCTCTTCGTTTAAGAAGAATTATGTCAATAGTGACAATTTCTTCTAATTGTAACAGAAACATAAAAAATATTTTATTAACGAATTAAAATTAGTATTTACCTCTAAATATTCTGGTTTGTACACGATAACAAAAGGCGTGCTTCCAATCTACTGTACAAATATTCCTTCTTTAGACTTCTCCATAAATTTTATAAACCATGTTATGCGTTCTAACAATTAGATGTATTAATGTTTATATTATTTTAATTAATATGCAAATTTATAAATAGCAAACTTTTGTATTCCACGTGTGCGAATACACAAATAACACTTGTAATAAAAGAGTGATACTAAAATTATACGTATACAATTCCGTACCATACTCCGACAGTGTCAGTTGCTCAAATGTCATTCCAATAAGAGGATATCCGCCGGTATGGGGAATATTTTTAAGTTTCTGTCGAAGAACATACTCATGATGAACTATCGACGAAACTGCGTAAATCACAATAATGCAAAGAGTGTATAGTGCCAAAAAGATGAAATCCATTCTCGTGATCTGTGAACACTTCAAATAATTTAAGTTACCAAATACATAAACACATTATTAATTTTGGTAAAATGGTATTAATATTATAAATATTATACCAAGAAAATTGCATCAATATAGCGTTTTTCGGTGTGTCACTGTATTCTCAATATTTATTAAAAATATTTTTCAAAGATACTTTCGCAATTACGATAAAGTCATACACAGAGAATATATTTTATATCAATAAACTTATTAATAGAATTAAGCAGTCGATAAAAATAATGAGAAATTTTTGCCAGTTATTTCAAGACTATGGTTTTTAATAAATATTTTACATTAAATAATTTAGCAATAAATATTTTATGTAACGTACTTACATTTATAGCTTTATTGTTTAACGCACATATACATACAAATGTAACTTATCAATCTCTATACTTGCTTAATAAAATCTTTCCAAAAATTAAAGTTTTTACTTTGTCTATATCAAATTTTTTTTAGTTTGTATAGATTAATTTTTATTTATCATAAATATTATAAAAATAAAATTGCCTGTCTGGACAATGGAACACATTCAAAAATTGCCTTTCAAATAAACCACTAGTATTTTTGTATGTACCTAATAGAATTCTCTTTCACCGAATCTACTAATTATCATTCTTTTATTTTATTGGCAATTAATGTTTTTAAATATTTTAATAATTCTTAGGAAGTATATCTATTGGTTATACTTATCGTCTCTATATATAGTCAAAAACGTTAGTATTTTTATGACACTTCAATATTTATCACGACGATTATCACCAAGATTATATTAAAAAATATTATTTAAAAAATTACAGAAAAGATTGTAGAGCTTATTGCCTTCTTCCATTCAAAATTCAATCGCGGAATAAGAGTACAATGTCCGCGGACTCTCCTTTTATACCTCTTCTTTATTTCATGACACTCAATTCTACAATGATAAACACTCACGCAACGATTGGACAATTAAACACTTAATATCATCTGAGATCTCCAGTATCTCTCAAGTTTTATAAATATTGTGCTATAAATAACGCTTCTATAACTGATGAGAATAAAAGCTTCTTTTAAACATTGCATTAAAAAATGCGATAATGCTTATGCTTAAGATATTATAAGAATTGAGTAGTAATTTAGTTAAAATGTTGAAAGTTATTAATGAAGTTAAAAAGTTAATAACTTTTAATTTAATTTAATTAATTATAAATTATTTAATTTTTAACTTTAACTAGTTATTTTTGAAACGTATAAACTTTAACTTATAAACTTTTTTCCTAAATTAATAATTTTATCTGGACAAAAAAAAAATAAAAATTTATTTCTGCATAAAAACAATATTATTTGTTAATTCATATAATTAATATTATAATTAAATTTATAAATAAAATATTAAATATACTGGCGCAAAAAAACGAGACAAAATTTTTGACTGAATTTTTAATCTTCAAAGTAATGCAACTTTGCGAAAAATCATCCAAATTACATGTACTTTTTTTTAATTAAAGGGAAAAGATTCTACTTTGAGAATCCCTAGGCGGAAATTTGATTTATTAAGTGTGAACCTTTTGTATCGCATGAAAACCAAACAGGTTTTTAAATTGTAAAATGCGTCAACGATGCGTATCAACTTCACATACAACGACGACTCACAAGATTATGTAAATGATGATCATGCGAGAAAAGAATCAGTGTACGATAGAATAACGTCTGCTGCAACCAGGTCAACGAAGTAAGTGCTCATCACAATTTTTTTGTCACGGTATACCTGTCAATATACCAGTTTCCCCTTTGCGACAATACGATATTTCATTTTTCAATGTCTCTTTGGTTTAGTTATTATCTCTTAATCTTTGACCCTTCATAACTCGAACACTGGCCATTTTCAGACCTAACGCTTATGAGGACTTTTGATCAGGATGTCATGAACTACCATATAAATCAGTTTCAGCCAATTTGATTGTACTCTCTTTTGCATTTGTTTTGTGCGGAGTTCTTTGTTATCACTTTTTACAAGTTTCTTATTAAAATCTAATATTAATCCAGATTCTTTCAGAAAAGTTTATTTTTTTCTAAGCAATTATAAAAAAGCATGTCGATACGATGTTTTTTGTTGATTGCACACGAGTTTGAAATTTGCACTGCATTCTAGAGTATTTTAGCGAATAAGTACGGTATTTTTTTTGAGTATCAATATGATATTGCACATTGATTTTATTTGTGTTTAACTCAATCATACTGCCGTCATCAGAGTGACCCGATGTACACCATGTGGAGTTGACGATCGGATTTTACACATCATATGAAAAGGGCCGATTTTTTAAATAACACCACGTACGTGGAGATTGACGGTCGGATTTTGCATATCATGTAGCTCTGAAATTCATCAGTGGAAATTTACATCACTTACTAATTTGAATATAACGGATAGCTGACGCGCCAATTTTACTGGAGTCAACGGAAGATTCACCATTTTAGCAGTCTATTCAGATCACATATAAATATACACATACTCAAACATAAAAAATAAAAATTCAAATTTTATTGAAAAAATCGACCCTTTTCATATGATGTGTAAAATCCAATCGTCAACTCCACATGGTACACATCGGGTCATTTTGATGACAGCGGTATGATTGAGTTAAACACGAATAAAATCAATGTGCAATATCATATTGATATTCAAAATTCATGATATTCAACAAATACCGTATTTATTCGCTAAAATATTCTAAAATGCAGTGCAAATTTCAAACTCGTGTACAATCAACAAAAAACATTGTATCGACTTTTTTTTTAATTGCTTAGAAAAGAATAAACTTTAAGAATCTGGATTAATGTTAGCAAGATTTTAACGAGAAACTTGTGAAATATGATAACAAAATTTTATTTCTTTAATTAAAAAAAACATGTTTGGTTTTTATGCGATACAAAAGGTTTACACTTAACAAATCAAACTTTCGCCTAGGGATTTTCAAAGTAGAGTCTTTGCCCTTTAATTTAAAAAAAGTACATGTAAGTGAAAAATTGACGAAAATACGACAGATAATTAAAAAATTCTTTTTTGCAATTTTTTTTAAACTTTATTTTGTTTAAATTAATTTTTACAAAATAAAACCGTATTCTTCTAAGAATAACATATACAAACAATAGACCGACTTTATGCCCTCATTATATAATGTACTATTAAAATGTGCGGACGACTAGTCACAGAACTTATTTACCATTTTATTAATTTTAAAGTAAATAAGAAGGGTAAAGAAGAATAATGTTACATGGTAGTATATATACATATATTATTTATTATTCGTTACAAGTACGTATACGTATATTATTTATTATACGTTACAAATGATTATATTATTAATATTATTATTTATTATTATATAATCCTTGCCTTTCGGCTTTAGGTGGCCTCCGGTTACATCTACCATATTATCCTCTAATAATAATATTAAAATTCATTACAAAATAAAGAAAATTGACGCTTTGCACTTGAAAACATAATGACAATATAATGCATAACACAACATAATAAAATGTAACATGGTAAAACATAAAGAAATCTAATGGTTTATCGACTTAAAAACATAAAGCCTCGTAGACTCAAAACTCAAAACTTGAAATTAAAAAAACATTACTCTCAATATTTGTCACCAATTTGGAAACTAAACTGATCTATTCTCTCTATTCCCTACATCTTTTAGCCCTGCAGCTTCTTCTCTCTCTCACTTCCAATAAACGATTATAATTTTATTAATTTTTAAAAGTCCATTTATAACTTCCTTTAATATAAGTTTACTTTTGTGGAAAATGATGTGTGTGCGTGCGTGCGTGCGTGCGTGTGCGTGCGTGCGCGCGCGCGTGTGTCTGTGCGTGTGTGTGTGTGTGTGTGCTGTGTGTGCGTGTTTTAATTAAAATTCTTGCTTTTTTTAAAATATTTATATTGTATGTATTATAAACTATTTTTCTTAAAAATAATTATAAAAAGCTTTTAAAAAAAATATTTAAAAGGATTTAAAAAGTAAGGTTAATATCGAGCTTTACAATGAGTTTTAAATCATTAAAAAGATGCTCGTGGTATATAGTGCAATCATCTGACACGTTTTTTAAAATACTTTTACATACCTTCAAATAATAATTAGTTTATTAAAAAAAAGTAAATATAAATACATTAATATTCCATAGTAACTATAAACAATTAAAATTACTATAAAATATAATGTATTTATACTTATTTCTTTTTAATAAACAAATAATTATTTAAAGATATGTAAAAATATTTTAAAAACTGTTTCAGATGATTGCACTATACAATGAGTACATTTTTAATGATTTAAAACTCATTTTGAAGCTCGATAATATAAACTTTTTTTTTTAATACTTCTAAACATTTTTTAAAATAGCTTTTTATAATTATTTTTAAGAAAAAAAGTTTATAATATATAAGATAAAAATGATTCTTTGCTTTGCCAGTGAACAATTAAAATTAAAAGTAGTATTAGATCAACCTTACTGGCCAAATTTATTCAAAAATCAATAGTCACAATTACGACGTTTCAACCCTCGATTTGTGTCCTTATCAAGTGTGAGATGTTACGATAAATTACTGTGACGCACGCAAGTTTTATGGCATGTGCTCAAGTATGTCACAATTAGCGTGTGCCAAATTGAACAAGTTTAGAATCACAAATATTGATATTTTAATATTTGTGAATCTAAACTTGTTCAATTTGGCACACGCTAATTGTGACATACTTAAGCACATGCCATAAAACTTGCGTGCGTCACAGTAATTTATCGTAACATCTCACACTTGATAAGGACACAAATCGAGGGTTGAAACGTCGTAACTGTGGCTATTGATTTTTGAATAAATTTGGCCAATGAGATTGACTTAATACTACTTTTAATTTTATAATATATGCAATATAAATATTTTTTAATGTTTAGAATCTTAATAATAACAAATGTTTCATAAATTATAGCACAAAATTAGAAACAGTAGTACCCAGTTAATCGCAGGAGACACTTTTTCATCTTTCAATGTCATAAATAATTACCTCAAATAATAAAGGGTGATTCTCCGTTAATTGCAGCCGACACCTTTTTGTTTCTCAATATTGTCACACGAGTACCATCGACGTAATGTACTTGAATTACATTTTGAGTTACCTTAAATATTATACTTTTTTATTAATCTTAAAACTTTTGATAAATCTGACTTACTACAATAAAATATAAATTAATGCAACTTCTTAAAAATATCTTATGCAAACCATAATCTTCATCCGTCATTTGTATATTCAACGGTTGTTTAGGTTTTAACAATGTTATAAGAGAATTAATGGGAGGCAATGTAGAAGGATTGTAGTGTCGAATAGCGGATGAATGTTTGTAAACTGTGGCACACAGCGTCTTCAAATTTGCTGGGGACAGTGACGTATTCATAACTAAAAACGATCTTTCGAAAATATCGTATCGCTCCTCCCAGGTATTGCAATTTTCCAGTTCCATTATAATCTATGAAATTATACATTTTTTTAAATATAAAAATTTACATTAAATCAAAGACACATAAATTACAAAATTTTAAAACAGCAAAGTAATATTAATAATAATTACCACAGAAAATACAAAAATATATCGCAAATGTACAATAAATTTTAACTTATATAATTGAGAAAACATTTATGCCTTTGTACTAGATCCTAGTGAATAAAGTTCTATAATATTAATCAAAACAGCAAACTGGAGATCCACATCGTTAAAATTTGTTGTAGAATATTTGAATATCATTCGCATTTGTTCAGGAGCACCGTCGATAAGAACCAAACGACCTTTAAAATTCAAGTCTTCCAATCTTCTTGTTAACTCAATTGCGATAATAGATCCGAAGGAGTATTCTACCATTACAAAGTCTTTTCTGTCTTTTAGTTTGGATAATACATGCTATGGGAATATTAAAGTAATTATTAAAATATTTTTTAAACTTTATGTCTTTTAAAATAAAATTATAAAAACTTTACAGAGAATATGAAATTACTCGTACGATTGCTTATATTGATAATGCGATCAGTTGTGTCCATGATGTCTGTAGCATCGATGTTATTTGTGTTATAATGCAAAGACGTTGCAGAAAATTTAATATCTGCAGCTAAATGACGAAATACCGTTCCACAACCGTCGATTCCCGGGATAAGAAACACTTCAGTCGTAGTATTCTGATTTTTAGTCGAGAGATTGCAACAGATCTCTGAAACAAAATCTTCGTCTTTTACAATACCAACTGGCAATTTTATCACATAGGCCTCTTTATCTGCATTAAGATTATTCTCATGCTGCTTATCATAATTATTGACGTTTGTATTGGATATCTTATTAAGTTTTGCAAATGTGAGATTAGCTATCTCGTGTGGAGTAAGAAAAATGTCAAAGTCTCGTTCCAAAGTTTGTTTGATTTCAACAGCCATCATGGAGTCCATTCCAAGTTCAGCCAGAGACGTATTTTAATTTACAACGTTCATGTCTTTTATATCTGTAATATAAATAAAAAGTTATTTTGACTTGAACTGTAATGTACTACCAGTAATTAGTTACGTAAAATAAAAGGAAATAAAAGATATATAGTAAGTATGTAAAAACAAAAAGTAAATATGAATTTACCTAAAATATCGACGATAACTTCCGTCGGAGTTCCATGTTCAATAGATCCCGTTTTCTTTTCTGCCACTACCATACTGCTAACAATAGGCTGGCTTTGAAGTAAAAACTTATCAAGTTCATTGAGGCAACATGAATTTTTTGTTGTAAAGTACCACCAATAATCAATTCCTTCTCATCCTTCTGCATGTCAGCGACGAGAGCCACGTCACCTACAGCTCCCTATTGAATTGCCAATCCGAGTAATCCTTCCTCTGCTCTCTTTTCACACGCTCTTTTCATAACAGAGTTAGCCATGCCATAATTCGTCTGTCCAGCATTGCCTCTACCACAGGAAACGGAAGAGAACACTACAAAATGTCTCAGAGCAAAGCTTTCTGGAAAGTTTATCCAAAATTTGTGTTGCACGAGCTTTTGACTAAAAGAACTCTACAAATGTCTCCGCGGTTTGATTCTTTAAAACGTTATCCTTCAACACCACATCGAGGTTGAATATCGCGTCCACTGGTGCTTTGTTTTTCGCAGTTTGCAAGAGGTATTTACAACTTTTGGGATCAGCGACATCGATATTCTTGATGATTGGCACATTTACACCATACGATTTCCATAGTCAAACCTTCATGCGTTGGTAACAATTTTTTCTAGTTCGTAAAACCAATACTATATTTCTGGCAACACGAAATATTAGCCAGTTGGTTAATTCCAAACCAAATCCACCCAACCCTCCCAATATAATATAACTTTTGTTCCTGAGACAATAATAGCGACGATATGCAATAATGGACTCATCTAAAAGTTTATTTCTTTCTGGAATATTTATAATAATCTGTAAACATATACATATATTGAAAATAAATATAAATTGTGTATGAAATATTTATATGCAACACTATAACAGAAAAATAAATTTTTTTGTTATTAATCAAGAGGCACGGTGCCTCGCGCCAAGTGTACGCGCAGCGAGACACCACCGTGTGCTTCTTTTACGCGAGACGTCGTTTGCGAGAAGACTGTAATTATCGGATCTCAATAACGACTGAATTGATTGATTTCTAAATAGGCTTAATGGATAGCTTATATCTGATTTATCTAATAAAAGTGTTTTTAATTTTCCGCTGTATGACTTACGAGCGGAGATATCGCAATTAGAATTTTTCGCTCAAGAGTAAATTTAGTTTAAAAAACGTCGTAGTCATTATTGTCGTCGTCGCGCCCGGCGCCTAGGACGAATAGTGGGGATTTGTACTGTTGTATCCTCGGTTAAACGTTTGACGAACAAGGATGAATGATGCACTATGCGCATGAAACGGAACGCACCCTATGTATCGTATCGTGATTGGTGATCGAGTCCGCGCCGCCGCGTGTCGATCGAGTGACATGTGACAGTTCGAAGTTAGAGACGTGTTGACGTGCGCGAGGTTAGTTGTGATTTTAGTTTTATAGCATAATTTTATCGCATATTACATCGTGAATTTCATCGTGGAGGGAATTACGGCTGTGCCTAAATTTGAAGATTAGTATAACACTGCGTTGTATAATCAGATAAATTGCACAAAATTTTTATTTTTTGTATGGAATAAGTATTCTAAGATAAGAGTAATACTTTATGTTATGTTTTATTTTTAATTATTAAAGAGAGGAAGAAACACTTGATTTAAACCAGAAGAAAAATAGAAAAAGAAAAGAGTGGATGAGTAAAATATCAAAGCTCGGAATTTACAGTGTGTGTTGCTGTTGATAAGAATACACGGAGGTTCATTTTCTTTTAAATTGAATGAACTATTATCATATAGGGAATTGGCAGAGTAATTCATAAAATCAGAAGGATATTGAAATAATATTAAAAGGATTATTTGAAGATGTACTTGCTAGTTTTTCAAGTATGCCATTATCTTATGCAGGCCAGGTAAGAGAATAGTTACAAGTGTTATATTTTTGTTTTAAAAAATATTGTATTGCAACTGTGTAGTTCTTAAATATATCGTACAACCATCTTTTTTAGATTTTGAAATAGGTGAAATATGTAAAATCTTGTCTCAAATTATTACAACATATTATATAGGCTAGTGCCTATAGCTGGCTTGCCGATGAAGTGGCCACAAGCTGAAATATTGGAGATGGATGCCAAAGATTACCTCTACGCCTGTCTATTTAGTAATTGGCATGCATTCTATGCGAGCTGGATAAGACACAGAAATATACAGATAAGGTTTTTAGCCAAATTAAAAATTAAAAAGTAAGTACTTAATACTTTGTTCCCGAAACAATTTATTCTAATTAATACAATTCTTTTCATACATTTACAAAGATCACATTTAAAATTTTTATTTATATTTTTGATCCTCTAACTTATTTTTTTGTAAATCAAGGCATACATGAGATGAAAGATTTCAAAATAACTATAAGTTGACTTTTTGGATACAGTTCCGAAAACGACTTACCTCCGATTTTTTTGAAACATATTCTTATGTATTTTGGGGCGCTGATTACGAATATGATAGTGAATATTGGCGCAAATTTGATTTTCATGATGAAAACCACAAAAAAACCATAAAAATTATGGTTTTTTTCATTTATTTCCGTAAATAATGGGAATTTCTAAAAATACTTTAAACAAAAGTTGTAGATCTTATCGAAATACATATTTTGTCTCCTATTTATTTTAACCATAAAAACAGTAGTTTTTGAGAAAAACGACGTTAAATGTTCAAAACTTTATGCAACTTATCTAACACACGCCCAGATAACCAAACGCCTATGAAGTTGCCGTCATGTTGCTGTCAACCGTTGCAACAACCAATTTCTAGGAACTCGAGACAAGGTGCTTCGACATTGTGCGTCTTAGGTTGTACGTGAATTCGACACTAGACTACAGCATGTTGACGGCAACTTGTTGATGTTGGTTTACTCTCCCGACGAATTAATTTGTGACAGCAACATGACGGCAACAAGTTGCTTAATGTTTTAAGAGTAAAAATTGTTTGCAATCAATTTGATAAATTCAACGTAATTTCACCAGTCCAGCATCGCTTAATTTCTACGATAATTTAGAGGAGAAGACACAAACTAAACATGTTTCAGCCAACCCACAGTCGTACCTGTTAGAATATGTTTAACTTATACACCCGAAAAAACGGTCACCCATCCAACTGTTAACCACCGTCGACGTTGCTTGACTTCGAAGATCGTACGCAACCTAACACTTTGTGATGATCCATGAGTACTTCATGTTTATTTATACATATTTGTTATAGATCATTTCAATAGCTGTTGTCAAAAGGATTAAACATGTATAGTTAACTCATATTTTAATAATTAAACATAAAGTTTTACAGTTTTTTACTAATTTTTACATATGCGAAATAGCTACATGTGGAATAACTTATGAAAAAATCTATTTTTGCTGTGTTCGTTAAAAATGAAGGATAGATGTCATTTCTTCTAATTTTTGAGTATTGTTAATATGCCATATTGTTTTGATAATATATATTGTCTTAATTTTCATTTTTTTTATCCGATGCTTCAATTTGTGTCTCTTAGAGGTTTCATTTATACGCTTTTAACACTCTCATTATATAGATTCACTAATCTTTTACACTTGATTTATGCTCCATAATTACCCAGATAGCCAAATAAAGGCAACGTGTTGTTATTTTGCTGTCACTTATTCCCTATTAATTTTATCAAACTAAAGCCAAGGTGTTTCTTCAAACTGTCTGTCGTTTTGACATCATATAAAATTCTACATTAGAATTCAACAAACTGACGGCAAGTTGTCAACATGCATGCACAATTGCTGTCAATGTGACAAGTTTATTATTCCTCAATGCATGCACTTATAATTTTATAAACTCATGAAGATTATTTGCTCTCTTGATGTTAACTTCGTTCCACGTTAAATTACAATGACAGCAAATTGTGGGCAAGTTCACAACATACATGCAGTGCATTAATTTGCCCGATATGCTTAATCTCGCTTGGCTATCTGGGTAGTAACGCTTCCTAACCAGAAATCAAATATTTTTTAAAATAATATTTTAAACTTTTTAAATGTGAAATAATTACTACATAAACATTAAATAAATGTTACGTAAATATTATTTTGAACAATTTAATAAAATGTTAAATTAATATTATAAAAACATCAATTAAATATTATATAAATATTTGTTATAAATTATTATTTTAGTAATTAATTATTGTAACATAAATATTAAATCACTATTAAACCAATTTTTTTTAAATATTATTTTAAACGATTTTTTGTATGTAAAATAAAAATTACATAAATATTAAATAAATACTGTTTAAATAATTTTCTTAAATTATTTTTAACAAAAAATTAATAATTTATAAATATTAAATAAACGTTAAATAAACGTTTTATAAATATTTTTTCTAATTCATTATTTAAAATAAATGATTAATAAAAAACAAATATTTAATAAATATTAAATAAATATTATTTATACAATAAATGCTAATAATGTAAAAATAGTAAAAAATAAATATTTTAATAACGTTAAAAAAATATTGTTGTTCCTTGGGCAGGAGTTGTCTGCGACAAACAGTAATTTTACAGCAACATATGCTTAAATATTAATAACGTGCATATGACATTAATACCTTGTAAACCGAATAGAAATGTGTAATAACTCACGTCAACAAAAATCGTATTTTTAATTTTCTGAATAACATATACGTTATTCAAAATTATTTATTCAAAGTATTTTTTATTTTTTAAATTTAATTCAGCAAACATAATAATTTATAAAAATAATACAATAAATAATTATTTATGTAAGTTATTTAAGTTTCTAGATTTAATAGTAAAAAATAATATAGGTACATAATTGTGTGTGTAATTTTTTTTTACGTATTTTTGTAATTTGCAAAGGTATAGACAATAAAAAATTGTGTGATTATTTTCGTGCAACATGCTACTTCGTTGTTGGCAAATTGTTGTAAACATTTAATACTTACACATTGTTTCAACTTTGTTAACAACGAGAATCAATTACAAAACTGCAACGATTGAGAACAAATATGCGACACACAAAGGAAAACATTATCTCTTTTTCGTTGTCGTCACGTTGCCATCAAAATGCTGCTGACAACCTACTGTACTAATATTGCTGACCGCTTGTTCTTAAAATTTTATTAACTAAATTTTTGTAATCACTCATGTTGCTGAATACGATTGCATTCCTAATATGATGACAACAACCAAACAACAACTATTTGGCAACTCATGCAGTGCATTAGTTTGCTTGAAATGATTAATCACGCTTGGTTATCTGGGTACTGGCGCCGACAATAATAAGGATATATTATATTTCATAAAAATCATTTTAACATTTGGAAAGTTTGTAAGAGAGTGGAGTTCCTTTGATTTGCATTCTAAATACGAAAGTGCGAAAACGAAAAGGGTACCGGGTGTGTATGGAGCTATCTTACATTATTATTTGCCATTTACCACGATTTTTCCAGAGTATCAACACGTTGACACCGTTTATATGTTCAAATACGTTTTTGCAACAAACAAAAATATTATTTTAGATAATTTTTAGATAAAATGATATACATTTTTATCTAAGATAAAGATAAAGATACTTTCTATTTTTTAATCTAAATAAAGATAAAGATAATCCGTTTCTTGATCTAGATAATCATCTAGATAATTTTATCTAGATACCAAACACTGCCCGCAGCGTATATATTGTGATAACGCAACGAATTTCGTCGGGGCGAAAATGGGAGCTCACCGAGATGCATCAATTAATCGAAAAGGAAAATCGAGAAATAATAGATGAATTTTGCATTCCGAACAATGTAAACTGGAATTTTATTCCTCCGTTATCCCCTCATATGAGAGGACGTTCACTATGGGAGGCCCGCGTGAAATCATGCAAATTTCACCTAAAGCGTGTTATCGGAGAAAGTCTGTTAACGTTCGAGGAATTAAGTACAGTATTAATACAGTTTGAGGCATGTTTGAATTTGCGTCCGATTTGTCAGTTGCCATCAACAGCCTTAGATCTTCAACCTCTTACACCGGGACATTTTTTAATAGGTGGTCTGTTGGTTGCTCTTCCAGACATCGACGTGACCGATGTGCCAATTAATCGATTCGATCGCTGGCAAGCGGCTCAGAGAATTGCGCAAGATTTTTGGAAACAATGGAGCAGAGAGTATTTGACCTCTCTGCAAGGTAAAACTAAATGGACTAGCGAGCGAAATAATTTGTCAATTGACGATATTGTTATGACACAAGACAATAATGCGCCACTATTGAGGTTGAAATTAGGAAAGGTCATCGAAACCCATAAAGAAACCGACAATAAAGTACGCATCGTAACTTTCAAAACAGCCAATGGAACTTGTAAGCGATCCATTAACAAATTGTGCAAACTTCCAGTATCCGATGCATCCGTGCATCCACGTCCATTATAAAATTGTAAGGATTAATTGTTATTAATAGTCGGCGGGATGTTGAGACTTAAACTATTAACTGTGACCTTTGAGATCACGCGCTATGTAAGTGCGAGCTATTTCCCAACAAGGTGGGAGAATTTTCGGACGCAAAGAATTTACCAATCCTTGAAGCCAGTATGCGTTGAACGTCGTTTGAATAAACAAGTCTAATATTCTGAGCCACTACCAAGCAATCGTATCATAAATTATAAGTTATGTGACACGGAGAAATCCTAAATTTTATAAATCTATTAACTATTGTATTATAAAGAAAATTTATGTAATTTGATTAGCCGTGCGGCAAATCGTCATTCGCCTCTAAATAAATTTAAATCTTTTCAAACCAGCAAAATTATACGTGTGCAAGAATTTCTCTTCTTTAATTGATAGGAGATATTGAGTGCGCGCAAAGAATTAACGTCTAACAATAGCAAAATAAAAAGATTAATTGTGTTGGTACTTTTTTCAATGTCGTTTTTTCAATTTTTATTTTTTAAAATAATTATACTTTTTAAACACTACTCGAAATCCTTTTTATCCTAATTATAGATATATTTTTTACTTTTTTAAAACTGACGGGTTTTTTAAATTTGTTAAAAATTGACGAAAATACGACAAATAATTAAAAAATTGTTTTTACAATTTTTTTAACCTTTATTTTGTTTAAATTAATATTTACAAAATAAAACCGTATTCCTCTAAGAATAACATATACAAACAATAGATCGACTTTATGCTCTCATTATATAATATAATATTAAAATGTGTAGACTAGCCACACAATTTATTTACCTTTTTATTAATTTTAAAGAAAATAAAAAGGGTAAAGAAGAATAACGTTATATTGTAGTATATACATATACATATATTATTTATTATACGTTACAAATGATTATATTATTATATTATTATCATTTATTATTATATAATCCTTGCCTTTTGGCTTCGGATGGTCTCCGATTACATCTCTCATATTATCCTCTAAGAATAACATAAAATTCAATACAGAATAAAATTAACGCTTTGCACTTGAAAACATAATGACAATATAATGCATAACACAACATAATAAAATGTAACATGGTAAAACATAAAGAAACCTAATGGCTTATCGACTAAAAAGCATAAAGCCTTGTGAACTCAAAACTCAAAACTTGAAATTAAAAAAGGACATTACTCTCAACATTTGTTACCAATTTCTTCTCTCTCACTTCCAACAAACGATTTTAATTTTATTAATTTTTAAAAGTCCATTTATACCTTCTTTTAATTCAAGTTTGCTTTTGTGGAAAATGTGTGTGTGTGTGTGTGTGTGTGTGTGTGTGTACGTGTGTGCGTGTTTCAATTAAAATACTTGTTTTTTTAAAACTGTTTATATTGTATATATTATAAACTATTTTTCTTAAAAATAATTATAAAAAGCTATTTAAAAAAATATTTAAAAGTATTTAAAAAGTAAGGTTATATTGTCCAGCTTCAGTGAGTTTTAAATCATTAAAAAAATACTTGTGATATATAGTGCAATTATCTGACACGTTTTTTAAACTTTACATATTTTCAAATAATTATTTGTTTATTAAAAAAAAGTAAACATAAATTAATTATTTATATTTTATAGTAACTATAAACAATTATTATTACTATGAAATATAATGTATTTATACTTATTTTTTTTTAATAAATAAACAAATAACTATTTGAAGATATGTAAAAGTATTTAAAAAACCGTGTCAGATGATTGTACTATACCATGAGTACCTTTATAATGATTTAAAACTCATTTTGAAGCTCGAAAATATAACCTGACATTTCAAATACTTTTAAACATTTTTTTAAATAGTCCTTTAGAATCATTTATTTTAAAAAAGTTGATAATATATGCAATATAAATATTTTTTAATGTCCAGAATCTTAATTTTATCAAATTTTTCAAAAATTAAAGCATAAAATTGTCACAATTGTCACAATATTGTCACATGAGTACCGTCGACATAATGTACTTGAACTACATTTCGAGTTACCTTAAATATTATACTTTTTTATTAATCTTAAAACTTTTGATAAATTTGACTTACTACAATAAAATATAAATTATAATGCAACTTTTTTAAAATACCTTACGCAAACCATAATCTTCATCCGTAATTGGTATATTCAACGGTTGTGTAGGTTTTAACAAGGTTATAGGAGAATTAATGGGTGGCAGAGAGAGAGAGAGAGAGAGAGAGAGGAGAGAAGCGAGAGATAGAGCGAGAGAGAGCAGAGAGATAATCTCAGAGCAGAGCGAGAGAGAGAGAGAGAGAGAGACGATAGCGACGCGCTAGCGCGGAGAGAGCGCGATGCGAGCGACGGCGATCGCGCGCTCGAGAGAGCGAGCGCGCTCCGCGCTCGCGCGCGCGCTCGCGCAGCGGCGATCGACCGGCTTCCCTCACCCCGTCCCGTGTGTCCGCGTCCACTCTTGCCCACTCTGCCCCCTCTCATTACTCTCCTGCTCATCTCCTTCCGTCCTTCGCTCGCGGTCCCTGGCGACTGAGGGAGCGTGAGATAGAGAAGGGCATTAAATATGATAAAGTCTGTGAGAGTAATATTACCAGAAGAAGAATAAGTGCAATGTTCAATATAAAAATGCTAAGTGGCGCGCGCGAAGCGCGCGCAATGTTGTGTCCTATCTAAAAAAGGAGATGTTAAATCAAATCGAATTTATTGTTGCCGCTTTTCCGAGATGCTGATTGGCTGTCTTGCTATCTCGTTGTTAAGTGCGTTGTGACTTTCTTCACTTCGTGTCATTTCCAGCTGTCAAACTACTTCGTGTCATTTTCAGCTGTCAAACTGTCACTTTTGATAGTTGATTGAAATAATTACAAAAAATCAGGGAAAAAGAAAAAAGAGCCAAATAAAAAAGAGAGAGAGAGAGAGAGAGAGAGAGAGAGAGAGAGAGAGAGAGAGAGAGAGAGAGAGAGAGAGAGAGAGTGAGTGAAGGGGGGGGGGGAGAAGTAAGAATCCTTTCTAAAAAAGGGCATGGCATCGATACTCGCATCTCTCGAAGTATTGTTGTCGCTTTTCCGCGATGCCGATTAAACGTGTGTGAAGTTAGCATCTCAAAGTTTAGCATCTCATAAAAATACTGCAGAATTACTTGCATCCAGCATAGTTCTACAGTTCTTGATAGGTATCAACAATAGTTCCGTTGAATTATCTATTTTAATTAAAATTTTATAAATGAGATGCTAACTTCCAAAATCACATAATAGCATCTCACCGTATTTCGAATATACGACCACAGAGAAGACTAAATCTATAGAGTCCTATCATTTAGAGACGTTCTATCAATAGTTCTGATGATTAAATTAATGAAAAAATAATTTTTTGTTACAAAACATACGTATATATGCGTGTACGTCTGCGCACGTGGATTTGGTGTAACTGGCATCTCAGATAGACAAAATTAATTAATTTAAAAATTTTAAAAGTATTTTTCAACAACTATCTAGATGGGAAACTTATATTTATAGGTCTAGACATGAGATACTGGTTGAATATTGATAGTTCTGTTTTTTTTAACGCAGTTCCCATATAGATACGGACGCGTACAATAGTTTTTAAAAAAGTTATGCTGTTATAATTAATAAAAACATTTTTTAAACAATTATTTTGCCCGGAAAACTTGAATTTTGAAGGCTGGACGTGAAGAGCTAATCGAATATCAACAGATTCATTTATTTTAACGCAGTTTTCATATAGTTCCGGACGCGTCCAATAATTTTCTAAAGAGTTCCAGTGATATAATTAATTAGAACATTTTTTAAACAATTATTTTTCCCGAAAAACTTGAATTTCTAAGGCTACACGTCAAGTGCTAATCGAATATCGACAGATCTATTTATTATAACGTAATTCTCATATAGTTAGGGACGCGTACAATATGTTTCTATAAAGTTCAGGTGATATAATTAATTAGAACATTTTTTAAACAATTATTTTGCCTGAAAAACTTGAATTTTAGGGCTAGACGTGAAATGTTAATTGAATATCGACAGATCTATTTATTTTAACGTAATTCTCATATAGTTCGGGACGCGTACAATATGTTTCTATAAAGTTCAGGTGATATAATTAATTAAAACATTTTTTAAACAATTATTTTGCCCAAAAAACTTGAATTTCTAAGGCTACACGTCAAGTGCTAATCGAATATCGACAGATCTATTTATTTTAACGTAATTTGCATATAGTTCGGGACGCGTATAATATGTTTCTATAAAGTTCAGGTGATATAATTAATTAAAACATTTTTTAAACAATTATTTTGCTTGAAAAACTTGAATTTTTAAGGCTTGACGTAAAGTGCTAGTCGAATATCGACAGATCTATTTATTTGAACGCAATTCTCATATAGTTCGGGACGCGTACAATATGTTTCTATAAAGTTCAGGTGATATAATTAATTAAAACATTTTTTAAACAATTATTTTACCCGAAAAACTTGAATTTTGAAAGCTGGACGTGAAGTGCTTATTGAATATCGACAGATCTATTTATTATAACGTAATTCTCATATAGTTAGGGACGCGTACAATATGTTTCTATAAAGTTCAGGTGATATAATTAATTAGAACATTTTTTAAACAATTATTTTGCCTGAAAAACTTGAATTTTAGGGCTAGACGTGAAATGTTAATTGAATATCGACAGATCTATTTATTTTAACGTAATTCTCATATAGTTCGGGACGCGTACAATATGTTTCTATAAAGTTCAGGTGATATAATTAATTAAAACATTTTTTAAACAATTATTTTGCCCAAAAAACTTGAATTTCTAAGGCTACACGTCAAGTGCTAATCGAATATCGACAGATCTATTTATTTTAACGTAATTTGCATATAGTTCGGGACGCGTATAATATGTTTCTATAAAGTTCAGGTGATATAATTAATTAAAACATTTTTTAAACAATTATTTTGCTTGAAAAACTTGAATTTTTAAGGCTTGACGTAAAGTGCTAGTCGAATATCGACAGATCTATTTATTTGAACGCAATTCTCATATAGTTCGGGACGCGTACAATATGTTTCTATAAAGTTCAGGTGATATAATTAATTAAAACATTTTTTAAACAATTATTTTACCCGAAAAACTTGAATTTTGAAAGCTGGACGTGAAGTGCTTATTGAATATCGACAGATTTATTTATTTTAACGCAGTTTTCATATAGTTCCGGACGCGTACAATAATTTTCTAAAGAGTTCGCCAGAAAGTGAAAGTTTTGAAAATTGATTGAAAATTAACAAGTAACATTACATATAATATATTGTAATTTTTAATTTATTTAAAGGGGATTAAGTATGGAGTGAAAGTATGTAAGAGTGATATTAAGAAACATGAAAATATAATATAATTACTAATTTGTGTTTAGAGAGTGAGAGAGGGGCGGAGGGTGGAGAGTGGGAGAGCGTGAGAGATAAAGACGAGGATTAAATAAGAAAGTAAAATGTAAGAGTAATATTGAACAATATGAAAATAATATAATTAATATCATTAATAATATAATTAGTAATTTAGAGAGGGGGAGAAGGAGCGTGAGATAGAGAAGGGCATTAAATATGATAAAGTGTGTGAGAGTAATATTACAGAAGAAAAAAAAGTGCAATGTTCAATATAAAAATGCTAAGTGGCGCGCGCGAAGCGCGCGCATTGTTGTGTTCTAGTAACATAATAAAAAGGACCTTGAAATAAAAGTAGCATAAATTTATTTTTTTTTTATTAATATGCATATAAAAATACAAATATAGAAATCCTTGTAGTAGTACGATTTAGGAAACTTGACAGGTTTTATAAAAATATAAATGTAATTTTTACAATGATTGTAAATATGTATATGCTACAAATTTAAAATATATTATAATAACCCCTTTTATAGAAAAATATAAAACTTTAGTGTAAAATTATATGCTTACATCATTATCACTATATACTACATATATAATTCTATATAAATAAATAAAAAGTTTATATTAGTTGTACTTAATTTTTTTAAATGTTGATAGCATGCACAAAACGAGCCATAATCTGTTAATTTTTTGTCTACATTACTGATTTCCCATTTCCTTCATACTTTAATTACTAAATATTGTTTATATTAAATAAAACTATAAAACATTGAAGAGGTATAAGGCGACCGGTACACATTCAGCAACTCTCCCCTAGTAACAATATGTAAAAATATGTAAAGTCTATTTTACAATAAACGCAATTGCAGATCGCGGATGCGGTAACCTATTAGAAGTGTCAGTGTATGTTAATGTAATTTTCAATTATTTCTTTTCCGCGTTTATTAAACGTAAAAGAAAAATAAAATGATAAGAAAACGCGCTAACTTCTTTAAAAACGCGTTCCAAATACGAGTCATGAAGTACAAAGTCATTATATAATATTATTAAGTCAATAATTCTTTTTTATAAATTTACACTTATATTTTTGTTTTTTAATAAATTTGTAAATGTATGTAAAAGAATCATGTGAAAACGGAAGAGTAAATAATGATAGCGTTACTATTAAATTTTCTAACATAATTGATTTATTTAAAAATTCCACGTGCCATTTTATTATTCTTTTACCTTTCTTTATTTAAGAAATCGTATGTGACGTAATACCTGTCAATATTATTGAAAAACTTATACATTCTTTTGTAAAGAAAATTGTATTTTAAATGTAACTCATTATAATACATAGTATGCTAAATTATCTACATATAATTAAATTTAATGCAATTAAAAAAGACTTAAAAAAATTAAACAAATATGTATTTTTATTATTTATTATATATTTTAGACGTCAAAAAAGAACAAAATAATAAGAAAACACGCTAACATCTTTACCCACATAGTACGTAATATTACTGATTGTGAGATAATATTATTGTGATATTACTGTAATTTTACGTGCTACATGAGTAGAAACGCGTTCGAAATACGGGTCATAAAGTACAAAACCATTACTTTATTAAGTCAATAATGCTTTTTAATAAATTTATACTTATTTTTACGTTCTAATAAATTTGTAGATATATGTAAAAGAATTATGCGAAAACGGAAGAGCAAAGAATGATGACGTCACTATTGAATATCTTAACATATTTGATTTTATTTAAAAATTCCACGTGCCATTTTATTAGTCTTTGACCTTTTCTTATTTAGAAAATCTTATTTGACATAATACGTATCAATATTACTGAAAAATTTACATATTCTTTTGTGAAGAAAATTGCATTTCAAAAGTAATTAATTAATACATCAAATCATCTACATATAATTAAACTCAATGACAAAAAAGACTCCAGGAAAGTCAAACGTATGTTTTCTCATTATTTATTATACATATAACGTAATGTATGCATTACTCAGATTTATATAGAAATTATAATTTTAACTCAAAACTTAAACTCTAAAATTATAAAACTAAGATTTCAAATTATAAATGATGTCTTTCCGTTGATTGCATCTGACACTTTTACGTTCTTGAAAATTATTACATGATTACCTTCCATGTAATATAGTTTTACCACATTCTCAGTTACCTTAAATAATTGTATATGTTACGTCCGGGAAACTTCACGTTTTTATTATCCGCTGACCTTTTAGAAATAAATAAATTAGACAAAACATTCTGGGACTTATTTTCGGTCGACGGGTCGCGGAGCCAAAAAACTCTGCGCTACGAAAGTATCTGGTTCTCATAATCAAAAAGAGCCAGACATTATCCATACAGCACAAAAGCTTTCAGCAACATTGCTGCAACGATACAATATTACCAGTTGCAATGTAATATTGCAGAAGCGTTTTAGAAACATGCAATATCAATATGACGCCGAAATGTTCCAGTAATGTTGCAAAAATATTATAATATTCGGAAAATATACATATTAAAAAATAAACATCAAGTGTTCCAATGTACGTGTAACTTCGTGTAAGAAGACATTTGTGACATTTTTAAATAGTTTTGTGAGATTTAAATATTTGGATTTGTGTGCAATATTTATACCAAAGATTGTAACCTTTTTGAGATTTATAATAGAACGGTAAATTAAACAATTTTTTTTTAAATTGTTGTTCAATTTACTGTTCTATAATAAAACTCAAAAAGTGCAATTTATCGACTATAAATATTAATGCTAAGAAATTTATATATATGTATTCATTAATATTATTGCTTCTGACAATAACTAAGATAATGCTACTTAATAAAAATAATGCTGCTTAGATGATAGAATATTGTGTAAATTTTTGTTTTTATATAAAATGTAATAATAATTTTCTATTATGCTTCTAATACATTTTAGATTTTAATAGGTAGACTTTAGGAATATATAAAAATATTCAAAAATAATAAAAAAAAAATTATTGTAATTCCGTAAATTCACACAATTTTTTATCCAAATTTTGGATGCAAAAAGATTATAAAGTTACACAAATTGCAACAAATTTCTTTTTATTTCTCTTGTTTTTATATATTCTCAAAGTTTATCTACTAAATTTGAAACGTTATGCATCAAATACATTGCACCGTAACATGACAATAGTTTTACATTGTACTATTTCTCAAGGCGGACATTTCAGCGTTGCCGCAAGCATGCAGTAACATTGCAGAAACATTTCGCAACGTCCATGGAATATTACAATATTTCATTGTAAGGTTTTTGCAACGTTTTTGTAATCTTTGATGCTGTATGAGAAAGAATCACTGAGAGCGATCAACTGAACAGCTTATGCGCATCATGTGTAAAACGGAACATACCCATAGTCAATGGTCCATGCAGTGTTGTTTTCGGTGATGTTTTCTTGCGCTTGCGCATTGAATCAATGGAAGTATCTATCTTATATGAGAAAGGGTGCTTTTAGAGCCCTATTCTATATCAATGTCAGTATTGTTATATATTACTAATTGTACAAGTAAATGTAATAAAAAAATTATACAACAATGTAACGTACGCTATCAAAAATTATTATTAAAAGTTACAGAATAGGTACGTTACTTCTCCGTCCATAAGCGTATTGTTATAGATACGTTATTGAATTTTATTATGACTGCATTGCGCATGAGCAAAAAAGCGGCACCGAGAACAACTGGGTTCATTCCGTCCATCGGTCCCTGTTGTAACTTGTGCTAGAGTTTCAAAAAGCGGCACCGAGAACAACTGGGTTTATTCCGTCCATTGGTCCCTGTTGTAACTTGTGCTAGAGTTTCACTGTGTATGAGACAAGTAACAAGGTAACAAGTATTATTAGAGCGTGTTACTTCGTCCTGTTCAAGACGGAAATCAACGGAAATCCATAAGTGATCTCTAAGGGCAGCAGAAGAAGGAGAAGTAACAAGTAAAGATAATAATACACATGCATTTGATTAAATATATTAATTTCATTTTCTCTTAGTTCCATAAACAATTACAATTAAGTTATTCACTTAAAAAATAATAGATATTGTTAGTGAAAGTGTATATATTGTCCTATATTACAACACCTGTATAACTTCTATACACTTACCATCGTGCTTTCGGTTTGTGTTTAATTTGATTCATATAATTATAATTTCTTTATTTAATTATAATGTAAAATAAAATACGTTTAAATACATTTTAAACAG
Source organism: Monomorium pharaonis (assembly GCF_013373865.1). Classification (NCBI taxonomy): domain Eukaryota; kingdom Metazoa; phylum Arthropoda; class Insecta; order Hymenoptera; family Formicidae; genus Monomorium; species Monomorium pharaonis. The sequence continues at coordinate 29,579,223 of NC_050471.1, read as the reverse complement.
GATATTTTATATATTAAAAATTAATGTTTTTATACACTGAAAAAAAAGTAATATATTCAATAAGATATGTTATTGCGGGCTGCCAATTACAGATATACTCAATACAATAATATATGCTATTGCAGTATCAACATTGTACTTGCATTAATAGCAAATATTGTATTGAGTATTTTATGTAGTTGGCAGCCCGCAATCACATATGTTATTGGCTATATTACATTTTTTTTCTGTGTACATAGATAATTTACATTCTTCATAATTAATTGAATAGCTAAAATGAGTAAGCGAGAAAAAAGAGGACCTTATAAAAAATATTTAATTGATAATAATATACCAATTTCTATAGCAACTTTACGATATCGTCGTTTGGCAGAAGAAAAGAAAAAAAGTAATTAATAATAATCAAAAACATTGAAAGTAATTTTTTATTTTACAACTATACATTTAAAAGTATGTAAATGTTTTACTGTTTTAAAATTTAAAGGATAATGCAGCGACAAATAAGGTAGAATCAAATTCATCTGAAAATAACAATAATCACTCTTGTACACTTAACTTTTTAGAGGAAATGGATCATGAATCTCAAACTTCTTCTGATTTTGAATATTCCAATACATCACAAGATGTAGAAAGCTGCAGTGATATCGAAATTTTAAATTACAATATTGATGGAACTGATGATGAATGTATGGAATATATTGTTGATTCTGAAACAGATAAAACAATAGATGATAGTGTTAACTCTATTGATGGAGATGAAATATTTTACAATGAAAATAATTTTAATGATTCCGAAAATGAGATAGAAATTGAAGAAAAGGTAATAAATAATATTATTTGTACTCTTTGAATATAAAAATGTGAAAGCTAAATATGTTTTGTATCTAACTAGTTTAAATGTTTGCTATCTAGTCAAAAAACAAAATAGTATTGTACATTTCTTTAAGACAAATTTAAAATAAATTAAAACACTATAAGGAAATAAGCATAACAGGATCGTGATATAAGATTTTAATAATCATTTTATTGGATTAAAGAAATATTGAACATGTGGTAAAATTACTTTCTAATAAAATTATTTCTTTAAATTTACAGAGGCACTTAACTTTATATGATGGTTGTGACATTTTTAATAAGGGAAGTGAATTGTTAATAATAGCTTATGCTTTAAGGCATAATTCAACTGATAAAGCCTTAGAAGATCAGTTAAAGTTAATCGAAACTGTTATCTTCCTCACAGCGAACATCGATCTAAATATCACTTTTTAAAATCATTCACATATCCAAAGTTCTTAGAATATTACTACTGCGTAAAATGTTTTGTAATTTTAAATTTTGAAAATGAATATTCAATTTGTGATTATTGCCAAATGCAATATTCAAAATTAAATTTAAAAGAAAGTAGCCATTATTTTATTTATATACCACTAGAAGCACAGCTTAAAAATCTGGTAAATAGTGAAGTTTTTTATCAATTCCGAAAAATTGATAATGAGGAAAACGACATCGTCAACGGAAATGTTTACAAACAACTACGTGAAAGAAACGTAATTAATGATTTTGATTTAAGTATTACATGGAATACTAATGGAGTTTCCCTACACAAATGTTCTAAGTGTAGTATGTGGCCACTTCAAGTTTGTATTAATGAATTACCTTACCGAGTAAGGAGAAAAAACATGATTCTCTGTGGTTTATTTTATAACGAAACGAAGCCAATTATGAATATTTTTTTGGAATCTTTCGTTAAAGAGCTTTTAAGTTTATGTGAAAATGGTTTTAATAGTACGACAATATATCATGAAGAACCAATAAATATTAAGGTGCATACAATATTATGCTCTGTTGATTCAGTCGCAAGACCATTAATACAAAATATAAAGCAGTACAATGGAGCTTATGGTTGTTTGTACTGTTTTCACATAGGTGAAAGAATCAATGTAGGAAGAGGGTTTGCTCGTGTTTATCGGTATAAAAAAAATATTGAAACTCGATCAAAGGATATGCATGATAAATTAGTCAAAGAAGCTGTCGAAAATAATATTATAAAGAAAGGTGTAAAAGGACCATCTATAATGTCTTTACTTCCATACCATGATATAATTCACGCATATCCTCCAGAATATATGCATGCTTGCATATTAGGAGTAGGTAAATTATTTGGAAGTGAATGGTTCAACAGTAAGAATAGTAACGAGCAATGGTATATGGGTAGAAAATGTAAAGAATTTGATGATAAAATGTTAACTATCAAACCACCTTGTGAAGTAACAAGGACGCCACAATCAATATTAAATTATACAAATTATAAAGCTAATGATTGGAAGAATTTTATTTTATATTATTCATTACCTTGCTTAAGCAATTTAATGAAACAAGAATATATAAAGCACTGGTTTCTTTTCATATATGGCCTTAGCATATTTTTAAAAACAACAATTACAGAAGAAGAATTTCAACTAGCTGAAACGGCATTACATAGTTTTGTGAAAAACACTGAAATGTTGTATGGAAAGACATTTATGAAATACAATGTGCATTTACTTCTACACTTACCTTTATTTATAAAGAACTATGGTAGTCTTTGGGCGTGGTCCGCCTTCCCATTTGAACATTACAATGGCGTACTAAAGCAATTATATCATGGAACACAATTCATACCTCAACAGATATGCAAGTTATATTATCGATTAAAATACATTCAAAATCAATCCATTATTTTTAGTGATGCTAGATGTAGTACAAAAAGTAAAAACTTGTATTTAAAGTTAATGAATGAATGTAGAGTTAAAAACTGCATTGAATATGAAGATAACTTAAGAATATTTGAAAAACCGCAACGTTTGGAATTATCAGTTGTTGAAAAACTTGTTATAGAGACCACACTAGAAGAAAGAATTAATAGTTTTGCATTAAAATATTACAGATTTATTTATAAAAATATTCTGTACCATTCATATGATTATAGACGTTTACTGAAGAGAAATAATAGCTGTATCTTAGCTGACACCAATCTATTATTAATTGTTGCACTTATAAAAGTAAAATGTTCAGTTTCAGAAGACATAAAATATGTCATATTAGGTAAAAAACTTACTCTTTTAAATGAAAATATATGTTCCAGCGCATTTTCATATATTACACAAGAAAGTACTACTCTTGTTTGTTGTAAAATTTCATCTATTGTAAGAAAATGCATAGTAGTTCCGTATGTGAGCGATAAATTATGTGTATATCCTATTGAAAATATAGTTGAAATGGATTAAATTAAAAATACAAAAGTAATTTTGAAAATAAAGTATCATAACATATCACATAGACATTATGATGTACAATTTTAATAAATAATTCTATTAAATTAAAATTTATGTTAATACACTAAAAGACATTTATTACATTTAATACATTTAATAAGACTTATATTTAAAAGTTATATTTATATAAACTTATAAAATTCTTACTATAATCTACTATTACTTTTTATAAAAAGTAAAATGTTATCATCAAGTAGGTATTTAGCTTAGTATTATTTTAATAAGTTTTATAAAAATTTAGTAAATTTTGTTACTGCATTAAGGCTATATTGTGAAGGTGTGTAAAAATACTTCTTAAAAAAGTTTTTATTGTAACAAAATTTATTAAATTTTAATTAAAAAAAATCAAAGATTCTGTTATAAACAGAAAAGTGTGTATATTTTATTTTTTACACAAGTATCAATAAATGTTATATCTAAAATGTATAGTATTGTTTCAATGCAAAGAAGAGAATTTTCATTGCCAAAGTATAAATTTATACCATTTTCAGGTTTTTTATAAGATTTTTGCATATACATATATGAAAAATGTAAAACATTTTGTAAAAATATTTTACAATTTTTACGCAGAAATGTAGCACTAATTTTACCTTCTTTGCAGATTTTTCTGTAAAATTTTACAGACGGTATATAGACAAGCGCTCACGCACGCATGCACGCGCGCACGCACACACCAACACACAAACAGGCGCAAACGTATACACAAACGCACATATGCACACAAAATACACACAATCTATATAAATTTTGCAAATAATTTTGCATCCAATTTTGCTGAAAACATTACATAAAATTCTGTAAAATATTCTGCAGAAAAATTCCGAAGGCAAAAACCTTGAACAAAAATCTGAAGTAAAACTGCAGACTATTTATGCAAAAAAATATACAATTCTTTGCAGAAATTTTACAGAAAACATTACATAAAATTCTGTAAAATATTCTGCAGAAAAATTCCAAAGGCAAAAACCTTGTATAAAAATCTGCAGCAAAACTACAAAAATTTATGCAAAAAAATATGCAATTTTTTGCAGAAATTTTGCAGAAAACAAGACATAAAATTCTGCAGAAAAATTCTGACGGCGAAAACCTTGTACAAAAATCTGCAGTAAAACTACAGAAATTTATGTAAAAAAGTATGCATTTTTTTTGTAGAAATATGTTTGCATAATTTTTTCCTACGGGTAGAGTTGATCAATATCGAAGTGAATTACGACAATCTGCAAATACATGAAATTCCCTATAAAATTTAAAACTTTGGATGCCTCGTTTTCCAAATTAAATCGCTGTTTTAATAAATGGTTTCAGAAAATTATTTCGGACTGTTTTGCCGACAGAATTGTACAATTTGTTCCAATATCCAACTTTTTATTGCATTTACAGAATTAAAAATCCTTCTTCACAATTAAAGTATAGACGATAACAATGTACGGACGTAACGATTTTATACAAAAAATAAAAAAAAATTTTTAATTGTCGCGCGTCTGACGTGGACTCGTAACAAAATATGTGCTTAATATAAAAGTTGTGCACCTAGCGTTATTCAACAAAAATTGTATAATCGTAACATAACACGTTCGTATCAATGTTATTACGGAACGATGCGTCGTAGTTGACTCAGAAATCAGACAACATTATAACATCTATTTGAATAACAGATCTATTTGATAATAAAAAAAATTATTATAAAGATAATGTTTTCAAAAATAACGGTTTGTCTACAATTACTGCGCACAAAAAATGCACAAAATCTAAATTCATCATGTGCTAAACAAAAACAGAATAATAAATGTATACTATTCAATTTTTCTTAGAATTATGGTTTATATAGTTAACCATCTAATTAATCATTTAAACGCTTCAAAGATTATAAGTAGATCGTCTCTGATAAATGTTACCATTTTGACATCATTTCCAAGATATCTAAATGTTTTCTTAAAAAAGTTCTCTTAAAGTTGAATATAATATGCTTATATAATATGCCTTACGCCTTAAATCTCATTGTAGACACCGCTTTAGACCGTGTCTAAAATACGTCTTAATGACGTCTTTATGTCCCGATTTTGGATGCGTGCTGTCTGGGAAAATAATCGTCAGATCATGACTGAACTATGACTTCAAAATGACGTCACATTGTGACGTCAATTTTAGGTCATGTAAAAAAAATGGTCATTTTGACGACATATGACCAGATATGACCATTTTGGGACGTCAAAATGACGTGGGCTTGCTACCTGGGTAGTGCTAAATAAATCGCAATTTCCATCAAATTATTAAGGTTATGGAAAAAGATAAATTTAACAATAAAATTAATAAGTAAATAAATTAATGCTATTTATTTTTAATATGTTTTGCAAAATTTAATTGCTTTTATAAAAAATAATATAGTTGCGTCAGTTTATAACATATAGGTATATGTAGACAATAACAAGTACCCATATCGATGAGTCAAATTGGCGTAGCAGGTAGAGTACAAGGTTCGTTATCCTATGGTCCCGGGTTCAAACCTACCAGCGGCAAGTAAGAATAAAATAAAATAATATAATTTAAATTTAATTAATTAATAAAAATTTGTCCTAAATTTAGTATGTGCTGTTGATAAAAATAATTTAAAAAAAATAAAATTTTTATTTTATTTTATTTTTCTTTGTAACTGGTGTGTGATGGTTAGATAACGGTAAAGGTAATTATAACATGTTATATTGCTGAGTCGGAAATTGTAACTTACGTGTAAGTTACGTGTAATTTTAGAGTAACCTGTTATATTCGTTACATTGCTGTTACACTGCTAGTATACTACTGTGTTCACTGGAAAATATCTTTTTTTTACGGCTTGTAATTGTAATTTGACGATTATAGTCTTATTCCTCAATCTATTCCAAACACCATTCATTTATACGTATAAGCTACATAACTTGTATTTTGAAGCAAATATTTTTATAAACAAATAAACTTTAAAACATTTTTTGCATTTTTGGTTTTTATCTAATTGTCCCTGGTTTTATTTGTGTATGTACTTTAAAACTGTAAAAGTATTATCAATTCTGTAAATTCAATTCGAAACTAAATGGTTGAACAGAATGTCAATAAAACACACGGCTTTAACATCCTCTTAAGAATGGAGAGGGACACTAGTTGGCGTCAGAACGCTATTGGTTCCCACATAGAAATGAAACCTCCAGTAGACGTCTAATGGACGTCTGCCATGGAAGTTTAAACTTCCAGTGGACGTCCATTAGACGTCCAATATAGAGCCATTAGAAATCCACAGTTCCGCACTGTGGACGTCTATTAGACCTTTAATAGAGGTCGTCAAAGAGGTCTATTAGACGTTGTGTGGATCATTAACAGAGGCTTCACGGAGCCTCGATGGATGACTTACGGACGTTTCGTGGATCATTAATAGAGGCTTCACGGAGCCTTGATGGATGATTGACAAAATAAAAATTTTAAATAAAAATTTTATTTCTTTTAAATTATTTTTATCAAGTACATACTAAATTTAGGACAAATTTTTATTAATTAATTAAATTTAAATTATATTATTTTATTTTATTCTTACTTGCCTCTGGTTTTGAACCCGGGACCTTAGGATTACAAACCTTGTACTCTATCTGCTATGCCAATTTGACTCATCGATATGGGTACTTGTTATTGTCTACATATACATATATGTTATAAACTGACGCAATTATATTATTTTTTATAAAAGCAATTAAATTTTGCAAAACATATTAAAAATAAATAACATTAATTTATTTACTTATTAATTTCATTGTTAAATTTATCTTTTTCCATAACCTTAATAATTTGATGGAAATTGCGATCTATTTAGCATTAATACTTTGAAGCGTTCAAATGATTAATTAGATAATTTTAACTATATAGATCATATATTCTAAGAAAAATTGAATAGTACATTTATTATTCTGTTTTTGTATTCAGTACATGATAAATTAAATTTTGTGCATTTTTTTGTGCGCAGTAATTGTAAACAAACCGTTATTTTTGAAAACATTATCTTTATGATAATTTTTCTTAATATCAAATGGATCTCTCATTCAGGATGCTATAGTGTTGTCTGATTTTTGAGTCAACTACGACGCGCATGGACGGCTCAAAAATCGGACAGCATTGTGATATCTTTTATGAGATATTAAGCTGATACCATTTAGCTGTGATATCATAAGGATAACATTTTCAAGAAACTTAAATGAAACTCTTCCATGAGATATCTCAAAGACCTCTCTTAGTAGACGTCTCTGATAAATGTTACCATTTGGACATCATTTCCAAGATATCTAAATGTTTTCTTTAAAAAGTTCTCTTAAAGTTTTCATTCTGATAAGCGTATTGTCTGGGTAACTTCTACCATGAAAATAAATGTTCCATACAGCTATGGAAGTTTAATGGATACCTAATGGACGTCTATCTAACTTTCATCATGGAAGTAAATGTTCCATAGAGCTATGGAAGTTTAATGGATCCTTAATGGACGTCTATCTAACTTCCGCCATGGAGGTAAATCTCCAATGGAATTAAGGAAGTTTACTAGACCTCTAATGGACGTCCATCTGACTTCCACCATGGATATAGACGTCCCATGGATCTATGGAGGTTTAATGGACGTCCATTGGACATCCACTGGATGCCAATTTCTATGTGGGTTTCCAAACAGTACAGACGTAAAGTGGAAGTGGAGTTTGTTTATACCCTAGTTTGACGTTTGTGTATATACCTACACTTTGTTCGATGCTAGTACAAAACAATGTTTCTATTCATCGGGATACATAAGAGATACATAAGGGAACATAGGGAACGGGGTGAGCATCGCGATGGACAAATGAGCGTTCGCTAGAAAGAGAGATATTACAGCTGCATTTACGCGAGCTGCAAAGTGTCTGTGTGTAAAGACCGTAGGACCAAACAGTGTGATGAGTGTCGCTTGGAATCTTAAAAATATTTTAATAATTTTTTTACTTTAATAGTGTATTCTGTATTTAAAAAATTAAGATTTTTTACAATTTTATAGCAAAATAAAAAGATTGATTGTGTCTGTATTTATTTTTTTTTCTTAAACTGTCATTTTTTCAATTTTTATTAGTCAAAATAATTATACTTTTTAAACCCTACTCAAAATCTTTTTTATCCTAATTATAGATATATCTTTTACTTTTCTAAAACTAATGGTTTTTTAGATTTGTTAAAAATTGACGAAAATACGACAAATGATTAAAAAATTCTTTTTTGCAATTTTTTTAAACTTTATTTTGTTTAAATTAATTTTTACAAGATAAAGCCATATTCCTTTAAAAATAACATATATAAACAATAGACCAACTTTATGCCCTCATTATATAATGTACTATTAAAATGTGCGGACGACTAGCCACACAACTTATTTACTTTTTTATTAATTTTAAGGAAAATAAAAAGGGTAAAGAAGAAACAACGTTATATTGTAATATATACGTATACATATATTATTTATTATACGTTGCAAATAATTATACTATTATTATTATTATTTATTATTATATAATCCTTGCCTTTCGGCTTTGGATGGCCTCCGGTTACATCTCCCATATTATTCTCTAATAATAACATTAAAATTCATTACAGAATAAAGAAAATTAACGCTTTGCACTTCAAAACATAATGACAATATAATGCATAACACAACATAATAAAATGTAACATGGTAAAACATAAAGAAACCATTTGGAAACTAAACTGATCTATTCTCTCTATTTCCTACATCTTTTAGCTCTGCAGCTTCTCCCTCTCACTTCCAACAAATGATTATAATTTTATTAATTTTTAAAAGTCCATTTACACCTTCTTTTAATTTAAGTTTGCTTTTGTGAAAAATGGTGTGTGTGTGTGTGTGTGTGTGTGTGTGTGTGTGTGTGTGTGTGTGTGTGTGTGTGTGTGTGTGTGTGTGTGTGTGTGTGTGTGCGTGCGTGTGTGCGTGTGTGCGTGTTTTAATTAAAATTCTAGAGTTTTTAAAAATATTTATATTGTATATATTATAAACATTTTTGCTTAAAAATAATTATAAAGAGTTATTTTATAAAATATTTAAAAGTATTTAAAAAGTAAGATTATATTATCGGGCTTCAAAATGAGTTTTAAATAATTAAAAAGATACTCGTGATATATGGTGCAATCATCTGACACCTTTTTAAAAATACTTTTACATATCTTCAAATAATTATTTGTTTATTAAAAAAAAGTAAATATAAATACATTATATTTTACAGTAACTATAAACAATTCCCAGACAGCACAAAGATATCTAAAAAACGACTACAAGACAAATTTTCGTCATGGACATCTTTTATGTAGAACTTATAGTCGACGAAAGGATGACTAAAAGACGACTTATGTCCCACAAAAAGTCTTATAGCCGATGACTAAAGTCATCTGATATTAGACATCTTTCAAAGTTCCAACAGATTATCGCGATTTTGCGATGCACGACGCGCGATATCCAATGAGAGCTGTTTTTTCAATACACAACGCGCATCACAAAATCACACTGGTCTGCCGGAATCCTTAGTCGTCTTAGCAATAGTAAAAATACGGCCATTCAAAATGGCATGACATCTCACTTTTTATAAGAATAGATTTTTCGCTCTATAAGTGAACTCTCATTCGACTGTAGTGAACAATTCACTTTTCTTGTAGCAAATCGTTCACTCAATTAAAATGAATAAATTAAAAAAATAGCGTGTGGCACTCTTCTTCCACATCGGACAGGAACAAAAAGCTCATTTTTGCTTGCCTTAACCACGCTACGGATGGTCTTTATGTAGCTAATCGCCTGCACTTTGCTCCCGAGAGAGTTAAGCCGCATACCGACGGCATCGCGCATTAATTAACGGGCAAATCTGCACGTTGCGTGTTGCTTTCGCTAACTGGTCAAACGGAAAGATATCTTTTAGTCTACTTTTTGTTTTGCCAAAAAGACAATCATAAAAAGTCGACGAAAAGACGTCTTTTTTAAGTTATCTTTTCGATAATTTTATAAAAGATGTCTTATAGTTATCTTTTAGTCTTACTTAAAAGACAATTTGAAAAAGATGTCTTTTCGTCGTCTTTCAATATTTTGTGCTGTCTGGGTTATAATCATTATAAAATATAATGTATTTATACTTATTCCTTTTTAATAAATAAACAAATAACTATTTGGAGATATGTAAAAGTATTTAAAAATCCGTGTCAGATGATTGCACTATACAATGAGTACCTTTTTACTGATTTAAAACTAGTTTTGAAGCTCGATAATATAACTTTACTGTTTAAACACTTTTAAATATTTTTTTAAATAGCCCTTTATAATCATTAAAAAAAAATTTTTAAATATGTGCAATATAAATATTTTTAAATGTCCAGAATCTTAATTATATCAAATTTTTTTACAAACTATAGCATAAAATTAGAAATAGTGGTATCCAGTTAATCGCAGAAGATACTTCTTCATCTTTCAATGTCATAAATAATTACCTTAAATAATAAAGGGTGGTTCTCCGTTAATTGCAGCCAACACCTTTTTGTTTCTCAATATCGTCACATGAGTACCATCGACGTAATGTACTTGAATTACATTTTGAGTTACCTTAAATATTATACTTTTTTATTAATCTTAAAACTTTTGATAAATCTGACTTACTACAATAAAATATAAATTATTGCTACTTTAAAAAAATACCTTATGCAAACCATAATTTTCATCCGTCATTGGTACATTCAACGGTTGTGTAGGTTTTAACAAGATTATAGGAGAATTAATGGGTGGCAATGTAGAAGGATCGTAGTGTCGAATAGCGGATAAATGTTTGTAAACAGTAGTACACAGCGTCTTTAAATTTGCTGAGGATAGTGACGTATTCATAACTAAAAACAATCTTGCAAAAATATTGTATCGTTCTTCCCAGGTATTACATTTCTCCAGTTCCATTACAATCTATCAAATTATACATTTTTTTAAATATAAGAATTTACATTATTTAAAACAAAAACCTATAAATTACGAAATTTGAAAACAGGAAGTAATATTAAAAATAATTTCCACAAAAAATACAAAAATATATCGTAAATGTACAATAAATTTTAACATATATAATTGAGAAAACATTTATACCTTTTTACTAGATCCTGGTGAATAAAGTTCTATAATATTAGTTAAAACAACCAACTGAAGATCCACATCGTTAAAATTTGATGAAGAATATTTGTATATCATTCGCATTTGTTCAGGAGCACCGTCGATAAGAACCAAACGACCTTTGAAATTCAAGTCTTCCAATCTCCTCGCTAACTCAACTGCAATAATAGATCCAAAGGAGTAACCTACCATTACAAAGTCTTTTCCATTTTTTAGTTTTGATAATACATGCTATGGAAATATTAAAGTAAATATTAAAATATTTTTTAAATTTTATGCATAAAATAAAATAATAAAAACTCTACGTAAGTATAACCCAATAAGCACAATAATGTTTGAAAAATATTTTTTAAAACGTTTGAAAAACATTTTTAAAAACATTTTTTAAAACAATTTAAATAATGGGATAAGTCCCCTTAAATTTTTCTCATGAAAAAAATGTTTATTTTACACTAAAAAAAATATTTTGTCATTATTTAATAAACATCCCACATAACATCGGACATTCTATGTATATGCATTTTTTCTCCATAATGTGAAAAAAATATCTTGTATGTTAAATGTATATACATCTCATATACATGAATTGAATATACATTATGGTATGTAATGTGTATATCCATTAATGTATTTGGTATGTATATACAGCGTATAATGTTAAATGTATATACATATTATATACATGATTCGAATATACATTATGGTATATAATATGTATATCCATTAATGTATTTGAAATGTATATACAGCGTACAATGTTAAATGTATATACATATTACATACATGATTTGAATATGCATTAATGGATATACATATTATATACTATAATGTATATTCGAATCATGTATATGAGATGTATATACATTTAATATTGTACGCTGTATATACATTCCAAATACATTAATGGATATACATATTATATATCATAATCTATATTTGAATCATGTATTGAGATGTATATACATGTAACATTGTACGCTGTATATACATTTCAAATACATTAATGAATATACATATTATATACCATAATGTATATTTGAATCATGTATATGAGATGTATATACATTTAACATTGTACGCTGTATATACAAATGGTATATAATGTGTATATCCATTAATGTACTTAGTATGTATATACAGCGCACAATGTTAAATGTATGTACATTTTATATGCAAGATGTTTTTCCTCTATAACGTGAACTTGCACGCCCACGCGCAGGGAGTAATTTTCGCAATCACCGCTAGGTGATGCAACTTAGTCCTTTCTCCGGAGTCAAGTGATGCTCTCTTGCATATATAAGGAGGTCACTTGCAACTCCAAAATCAGATATCATATCTCATTTTTATTAATTACCGTGCCTTAAATACGGTACCGCACGCAACAATCTCCCACAAATTTGTATCATGTATATTCTATGTACATATTATGTATGTGCAATAAATGATAAATGGACGTACATGATGTATATACATGCAGTATACGAATCATGTACATGTGTATATACTTCCGATGTGCAATGGATATTTTCCTTGTAACGTTTGCATATACATTTCATATCCAGTGGATGTACGGTGTATTAAAAAACCATATACATAGTATATACAATAAAAAATAAACTGTTTTGTGGGAAATACGTTAATGAATCTCATTCCGATAATATTTATATATTCTATGTCATATCCTCTATATGTACATTGTAGTAGAAAAGTGTGTACATTGATGTATATATAATGTATGTACATGACATATACCCAAATGTTTTATAGGTATATACACAGAATATGTAAATAATATACATTTCATATACATGTGTACATACAGAAGATCTTCAATGTACATCATAACGGTAACATTTGCACATTCTATGTATATCCCATCTATATACAGTGCATCACGGAAGTATATACATAGTATATGTAATATACATGGATGTATATACATTGTATATACTACGTATATCCTAATGTTTTGTGGGATTTATTTAACGTTTAAACAAATTTTTTTAAATATTTACTGAACATTTGCTTAATGTTTTAAGAGCAAAAAATTGTTTGCATTATTCAATCATTTTGATAAATTTAACGTAACCTCACCAGTCCAGCATCGCTTAATTTCTACGATAATTTCTACGATAATTAGGGGAGAAGACTAAACATGTTTCAGCCAACTCACAGTCGTACCTGTTAGAACATGTTTAATTAATAAAAATAATACACCCAAAAAAACCGTCACCTATCCAACTGTTAGGCACTGTCGACGTTGCTTGATTTCGAAGATCGTACGCAACCTAACACTTTGTGATGATCCATCACAGAGAACTTCGTGTTTATTCATACATATTTGTTATAGATCATTTCAATAGCTAGTCTAAAAAATGAAACATATATAGTTAACTCATATTTTTATAATTAAACATAAAATTTTACAGTTTTTTACTAATTTTTAAATATGCGAAATAGCTATCATGTGGAACAACTTATGAAAAGATCTATTTTTGCTGTGTGTTTGTTAAAAAAATGAAGGATAAATATTATTTGTTATAATTTTTGAGTATTATTAATATGCCATATTGTTTCGATAATATATATTATCTTAATCTCCACTTTCTTTATGTTTTGATGTTTCAATTTGTGTCTCTTAGAGATTTCATTTATACGCTTTTAACACTCTTATTATATAGATTCACTGTTGCTTTACACTTTAGATTTGTGCTCCATAATTAGTAACGCTTCCTAACCAGGAATCAAATATTTTTTAACGTAATATTTTAAACCTTTTAAATATGAAATAATTGCTACATAAAATAAATGTTACGTAAATATTATTTTAAACAATTTATTAAAATGTCAAGTTAATATTATAAAAACATCAATTAAATATTATATCAATATTTGTCCTAAATCATTATTTTAAATGATTAATTATTGTAACATAAATATTAAATCACTATTAAATCAGTATCTTTTTAAATATTATTTTAAACGATTTTTTAAATGTAAAATAAAAATTGAATAAATATTAAATAAATATTACTTAAATAATTTTTTTTAATTATAATTTTTAATAAAAAATTAATAATTTATAAATATTAAATAAACGTTAAATAAATGTTTTATAAATATTTTTTTCTAATTCATTATTAAAACTAAATAATTAATGTAAAACAAATTAATAAATATTAAATAAATATTATTTATACAATAAACGCTAATAATGTAAAAATAATAAAAAATAAATATTTAAAAAACGTTAAAAAAATTGTGTGCTCTTTAGAAATATAAAATTACTTGTGCGATTACGTACATTGATAACACGATCAGTCGTCTCCAATATGACGTTTGTAGCATCGATGTTATTTGTGTTATAATGCAAAGACATTGCTGAAAATTTAATATCTGCAGCTAAATGACGAAATACCGTTCCACAACCATCGATTCCCGGTATAAGAAATACTTCAGTAGTAGTATTCTGTTTTCCGGTCGAGAGATCCAAATAGTTCTCTAAAATAAAATCTTTGTCTTGTACAATACTAACTGGTAATTTCATGGCATAGGCCTCTTCTGTATTAAAATTATTTTCATGCTGCATATCATCATTATTGACGTTTGTATTGGACATCTTATTAAGTTTCGCAATGGTGAGACTAGACAGATCTTTTGCAGTGAGAAAAATGTTGAATTCTCGTTTCAAAGTTTGTTTGATTTCAACAGCCATCATGGAATCCATTCCAAGTTCAGCCAGAGATGTATTTTGACCTACAACTTTCATGTCTTTTATACCTGTAAATTAGTAGAAAATTATTTTGACTTGAACTATAATGTACTACTATTGGTTACGTATAAATAAAACTAAATAAATAATATAGTAAGTATGTAAAAGAAAAAAGTAAGTATACATTTACCTAAAATACTGGCGACAGCTTCTATCGGACTTCCATATCCGATAGATCCCAATTTCTTTTCGGCTACCACCATACTACCCACATAGAAATTGGCATCCAGTGGATGTCCAATGGACGTCCATTAAACCTCCATAGATCCATGGGACGTCTATATCCATGGTGGAAGTCAGATGGACGTCCATTAGAGGTCTAGTAAACTTCCTTAATTCCATTGGAGATTTACCTCCATGGCGGAAGTTAGATAGACGTCCATTAAGGATCCATTAAACTTCCATAGCTCTATGGAACATTTACTTCCATGATGAAAGTTAGATAGACGTCCATTAGGTATCCATTAAACTTCCATAGCTGTATGGAACATTTATTTTCATGGTAGAAGTTACCCAGACAATACGCTTATCAGAATGAAAACTTTAAGAGAACTTTTTAAAGAAAACATTTAGATATCTTGGAAATGATGTCCAAATGGTAACATTTATCAGAGACGTCTACTAAGAGAGGTCTTTGAGATATCTCATGGAAGAGTTTCATTTAAGTTTCTTGAAAATGTTATCCTTATGATATCACAGCTAAATGGTATCAGCTTAATATCTCATAAAAGATATCACAATGCTGTCCGATTTTTGAGCCGTCCATGCGCGTCGTAGTTGACTCAAAAATCAGACAACACTATAGCATCCTGAATGAGAGATCCATTTGATATTAAGAAAAATTATCATAAAGATAATGTTTTCAAAAATAACGGTTTGTTTACAATTACTGCGCACAAAAAAATGCACAAAATTTAATTTATCATGTACTGAATACAAAAACAGAATAATAAATGTACTATTCAATTTTTCTTAGAATATATGATCTATATAGTTAAAATTATCTAATTAATCATTTGAACGCTTCAAAGTATTAATGCTAAATAGATCGCAATTTCCATCAAATTATTAAGGTTATGGAAAAAGATAAATTTAACAATGAAATTAATAAGTAAATAAATTAATGTTATTTATTTTTAATATGTTTTGCAAAATTTAATTGCTTTTATAAAAAATAATATAATTGCGTCAGTTTATAACATATATGTATATGTAGACAATAACAAGTACCCATATCGATGAGTCAAATTGGCATAGCAGATAGAGTACAAGGTTTGTAATCCTAAGGTCCCGGGTTCAAAACCAGAGGCAAGTAAGAATAAAATAAAATAATATAATTTAAATTTAATTAATTAATAAAAATTTGTCCTAAATTTAGTATGTACTTGATAAAAATAATTTAAAAGAAATAAAATTTTTATTTAAAATTTTTATTTTGTCAATTATCCATCAAGGCTCCGTGAAGCCTCTATTAATGATCCACGAAACGTCCGTAAGTCATCCATCGAGGCTCCGTGAAGCCTCTGTTAATGATCCACACAACGTCTAATAGACCTCTTTGACGACCTCTATTAAAGGTCTAATAGACGTCCACAGTGCGGAACTGTGGATTTCTAATGGCTCTATATTGGACGTCTAATAGACGTCCACTGGAAGTTTAAACTTCCATGGCAGACGTCCATTAGACGTCTACTGGAGGTTTCATTTCTATGTGGGTACTCACAACAGGGTGGCTTTGAAGTAAAAACTTATCGAGTTCGTCAAGACAACAGGATATCTTTTGTTGTAAAGTACCACTGATAATCAATGCCTTATCGTCTTCCTGCATGTCAGCGACGAGACCCACGTCACCAACAGCTTCCCATTGAATTGCTAATCCGGGTAATCCTTCTTCAACCCTCTTTTCGCAAACTCTTTCCATAACAGAGTTGACCATGCCGTAATTAGTCTGTCCAAAGTTGCCTCTACCACAAGAAACGGAAGAGAATACTACGAAATGCCTCAGTTTAGGACAAAACATTCTGGAAAGTTTGTCCAAAGTTTGTGTCGCCTGAGCCTTTGACTTGAAGGACTCTGCGAACGTCTCCGCGGTTTGATTCTTTAAAACGTTATCCTTCAACACCACACCGAGGTTGAATATTGCGTCCACTGGTGCTTTGTTTTCTACAGTTTGCAAGAGGTATTCACAATCTTCGGGATCAGCGACATCGATATTCTTGATAATTAGCACATTTACACCATACGATTCCCATAATCGAATCTTCATGCGTTGATAACCGTTTTTTATTCCAGTTCGTGAAACCAATACTATGTTTCTGGCACCACGAAATATTAACCAGTCTGTTAACTCCAAACCAAATCCACCCAAACCACCCAATATAATATAACTTTTGTTCCTGAGACAATAATAGCGACGATATGCAATAATGGGCTCATTTAAAGGTTTATTTGTTTTCTGAATATTTATAATAATCTATAAACGTATACATATATTAAAAATAAATATAAATTATGCACAAAATATTTTTGTGCAACACTATATACAGAAAAATAAATTTCTATGTTATTAATAATCACAAACATACCTTTCCTATGTGTTTTCCACTCGCCATATATCTAAAAGCTTCTTCAATACCTGTTTTCGGGAAAACTTTTACTTGAATAGGTTTGATGGTTCTGTTCTTAAGACCATCGGTTATCATTTTGCGTAATATGAGTTTATACTTGTGGTCACCAATAAATAAATTATCTAATAAGATTCCATAAAAGCTAATACCCTTCTGAAACGCAGAAATACAAAGAGGATTGTTAGAAACAAGATCAAACTTTCCGATCTCCAAAAAACGACCATTTTGGGCCAAACAACGAATGGAGGCGATTAGCTTTTCCTCCGCCAGTGAATTTAACACGATGTCAACGCCACGACCGTTCGTTTGTTGCATTATCATTTGTTCAAAGCTGGTATCTCGAGAATTTCCAATATGTTCATCCAAAACTGTAGGAAACACTTTTTTAATAAAATTACGTTTTTCGCTCGTGCCTACAGTAGTGAACACTTCGCATCCTTCTTTGAGAGCGAGATAAATAGCTGCCTGTCCAATGCCGCCAATACCAGAGTGGATAAGTACTTTATCGCTTTTTTTCATTTTTCCATAAATGTATAAGGCGAAGTAAACTGTACTATAAACGCATGGAACCGTCGCAGCCTCTTCAAATGTCCACGCGTCCGGTACTTTCCAACATAAGTCTTTATTCTTTACAACAACGTTTGCTATACAGCTAGAAAAATTATTTCAAGTTGATTTTAATATTTTCATATTAAAAAGTATAACTAGTTTTTAAAACATTATTTACTCAGTATCATTCACTCCCATTACTCGTTGCCCGGTAGCATCGAATCCAACGTATTCCAGACCAAGAGGAATATATTCAAATAACCTTCCTTGAAAAAGCGCCATATTATGTATTAATTTACCAGTAGCAAACATTACATCTTTAAAATTAAGGGATGAATATACAACGTGTACTAAGTCTTCACGACGATATCGAATAGTTAGATTATTCTCTATCCAACAAAATGTACTCAAATCACCACAAATCTACAAAAGTCAATTATAATACAATATACATTATAATATACATATAAAACAATAATTTTAATTTAAAAAATTGTAAATAAAAATGGCAAAAATTAAAATGCGTGAACGTACATAATTTTAGTATGCACATCAATAAATCATCGATATACTTTTAAAATATTTTTGTACATACCGTTTGGCTAACATGAGCGGTAGAAACAGATTCGGCTTTCTGTTGTGGTAATCGTAAATGTCTGTACGATCCCCAGATTCTATCAGACCGTAATACATTAATAGTCATGTCTTTTTCCAATTGTTGTAAATAGAAGGGATCTTGAAGAGAAAATTTAGGAGCCTCCTTGTCTTGAATAAGCACACCCCTAACCAGTTCTCCACCTGGTTCTTTTCTCAAGCAGTTAACAAAACCCAACAGACCACACTCAGAGTCTCCCTCTCCGACAATTATGATTCTACTATCCTCCTCGAGTTTGCTTTCATCACTTACAAGCGGCTTTAAATCATCTAACCAGTTGAAATTATTATTACTTATACGAACAACAATTTGTTTTTTTACATAAACTTTCTTCTTCATAAGAACAATCATTTCTTTATCGGTGCGCTTTTCAAGAATAAGGTTTAATTTGTATTGTTGCTGATACTTGCTATAGTCATATATGTCGCACTTTTCACGCGTCAACAGATAGCCACCTTCTTTTAGAAATGCCAAAAGCCGCTCTAAAGAAGCTTGCTGTTTAGACAGAAGATTGAATCCGGCAACTATTAAGACTTTATCGTTTACAGTTGGTTTGTTTATGTCAGAGATTAAAATATTTTGTAATAAGTCTTTTAAACTGAAACGATTCGACGATGTTAATAGGGTGACATTTGTTTGTATCAATGGTATATCCTCAAAAGCTTCAATCAACAATGAAGATAAAAGATATTCTAATGTAACATCGTCCACGTCTTCTACCAGCTCAATGGCTTTCACTTTAGTGATTTGATGATCTTCCAACACGAGTTGTGCTGATATCCGAATCGCCTCATTCAAAGAAATTTCAGCGCGATCTTGATGAGATATAAATATGTGCTGCTCGATAACAGTCTGTTGGGTTAACTTCCGACGAGAAATCTGAGTAGCTTTAAGCCCTTGTATCTCTATCCCGCCAGCTATAATGGTGTCTATATCTCTGTATGTTTGTACGGGTAATATGGTGTCTAAAATATGTATATGTACACTTATATAATATCACCCAGATTTTTTGCAACATATATTGTATGTTACAAGTCATAGTTTTATTGTAAAACAAAACAATACTTACTAAACAACACCTACGTTTATGCATGTCTAACGTACCTTTCACATAATCTGCATGTTTTCGTAGCATCGAAATATGAAGTTCAGGATTGATCACCAGTTTTTGAATACTCGTAGGAACATACAAATCTCTAGTATCGTATCCGATCAGACGCATTTGTAGCATAGTATCCATAAATGTTATCCAATTTTTCCAAACGATATGTCCTTTATTGCCTGAAACGGATGCACTCTTTATTCCACGAAACCAGCCGCTATACTGATAACCGCGGAGTTTCAACTCCTTGTAGATATCTCGGGTCGTCATTTGTTCTTCATCATCATCCTCTAATAATAAATCGGTCGAAGTTATTTCTCGTTCTGGATTCGATATGTCGTACGCTGTGCCTGTTACCACAACGCTATCACCTTCGGTTATTTCAAACTTTCCATCTATAATAATTTTACATTTTTTTTTTATATTACATGCATTATTTACGATTATCCTTCAAATTACTTTATTCATAAATACCTTTTTGTATCGCAATCCTTAATGTTACATTATTATTTTTTGTCAAACGGGTAGCACAAATAAATTTTACATCTCAAAATATTATCGGTACTGTTGAAAACATTAATCCTTTCATCATGCCAATAGTTTGCCAAACAAGTACAAGATAACCTGTTGCAGGCAGCAAAATTCTCCCATCTATTACATGTCCGGTCAAATATTCGTACTCCACATCTTTTATATCAATTTCGATGTACTTTTCTCTTTCTACATACTTATCTATTTTACAATCCGGTATAAACCAATCTTCGGAATGATTCCATCTGAAATCAAATTATAAGCCTTGTTTACATATTATAAAATTTTATGTACATTTCTGTAATATATTATGCACCTGATTGATGGAGAGATCATAGGAGTTCCTCGGCTAACTGGAAATTCCACTGATGGGTACAGATTGGCGATTTGCGGTTGTAAACCATAATTGTAGAGCTTTCCAATTCCTTGTAAAAGCACTTCAATATTTTGTTCAGCGCGTCTATTTAGTACAACGTTTGCTACTTTTGTGTCCAAGGATTCTTTCAAAACGTTTTGCAAAACGCTGTCTGGTGCAATTTCGATAGTCACAGCATTACTTGGAATTAGTTGTGTGGTTTGTTCAAAAAGAACGGTGTTTAATATACTATTCGTATGATAGTCCGCCGATGATAAACTTGACGCTGAAATAGACCATTCCGTACGAGCTATTGAAGAACTAATCCACTTTAGACTCCGTTTCTTTGGCCGCGGTATTACGTTGTTCAAATTTAGGAGAAGTTGAGATCTCACGGATGCGAGATATGAACTATGATACGGTGCGTTGCAATAGATCTCTTTCACTTGAATATTATTAAGCTGATAATATAAAAATACAAAATTTATCATGTGTAGGAGTAAAGTAAGTTGTAGTTTCAGTTTGAGAAATTAATATTTTTAAAATTATTAACTTTTTTATAAATTTTTTATTTACTGGTTTAAGACAAAAGCCATTTTGTCCTACCTGTAATTTTTTTATAAATTTTTCTACAGATTCTGTAGGTCCACACACAACATTGCTGTTCCCGCTATTGCGACATATTATTTTAATATCTGCTGGACACATATTTTTTAGACTTGTGTAATTAAGACTGACGAGTGCCATAGAGCTACGAGTTTTTTTTTCCCCAACACATGCCAAACCTATAAAGTATGCTGACAAAATAGTTTGTTCAATAGTGAGACATTTATCCGCGTAGGCGCAACCGAGTTCACCAGCGGAATGACTAATCATGTAATCCGGAACAATTCCTAAGGATGTCAAGAGGTCTACTAAGCCAATCTACAAATATGTACAAATTATATTACAATCAGACATTATATGTGATTAAAAATTTTAATTAATCATAAAATAGTAAAATATAATTTAAGATATATCTTTACAAACAACATATATCTCTGAAAATAAAATATAATTTAACATATTTTAAACACAGCACACATCTTTCAAAAAGCTTTGTGTGATATGGGTAATTAGATAATATGTAGTTCAAGTAAAATATAACATGACAGAAAGTTTATATTTTGGTTTTAACAATAAATAAAATATAATTAACATTTATTTATAATACCTGAATAGCGACGATACCAAGAAAGACATATAAAGCCTTTTCACACACTTTTTCGTCTGTCCTTGTCAAAATATCTGTGACACTTATACCATATGGTTTTAAAATAATATCGCACATTCTTATAGTATTAGCAAAAACTTGAAATTTTAATAAATTTTTTCCTAATTTTAATTTAAAAATTGTATGTATTATTTTATTAGTTAAACATATATAATTAACGTATAAAGTATTAAGTATATACCCATTCCTGGCCATTGTGTGCCTAGAGCAGAAAATATAAACCAAACAGGTCTTTTCATGCTTTCACAGTTTTGAATTTCCTTTATTGGTTTTTTTTGCTGATTATTAAGTATAATAAATCCTCTCCATGGGTGACCTTTTATATTGTCTGCATGGATGTCGTGTAATAAACGGATGTATTCTTTATCTATTGGATGATTAACGACCTAAAGTAAAATATTTTTTAAGACAAAAATTATAATGCAAAAAGTAAAATTTAAGTATATGGAATAACGTTAATATTGTTTTCAAAGTGTTTACTAACGTCGTTTAGAAACAACTTCACAGATTCTTCAGTACGTCCAGATAATATCACAAGTCTGGGCAAGTCATCATTCGGTAAACCGTTGTTAATTTTCTGTTTGTGATTCCACTTTAACAATGTATGAACATTAGCTCCTCCGAAACCGAAAGAACTGATACCTATGTTACCGTTTTTAAGTGGCATCGGTTCTTGGACGACACAAACAGTTCCATTTATTAAGGCGTCTATATCATTCCGTGGTGTTGTGTAGTTAATATTTGGAGGAACAAACCCGCTTTCGAATGCTATTATTACCTTTAAAATTAATAATAGTTGTAAATTAAAATTGTTTAATACAGTACTTTATTAAAGTTAGATAGAGGAGAGAAGAGAGTTACAAATCACCATGTTGTTTTATTCAAATAACTCAATAAACATTTATGTGATACAATTTTTGTTGGTACAAGTTTGTTAAGTATAGATTTCTGCCAATCGTGTTATAAGTAGAAGTTTTTTAGATATACATAACGAATATAATTAACAATTTACTAAAAAGGGGGAAAAGGTGAGAGTTATGGAACCTGTAGAGAAATATAAAACATTAGCAACAAGTAAATATTCTCAAAGTTATTTTTATTAAAAAAAAATAAAAAATTAACGCTCTTTGGTGGATCTTGCACATTGGTATCACAAAAATATCAATATCTCCTGATAGTGTAAATAATATAAAAGAATAAAAAATATGTGTAAAAAGATCTTTGGCTCTTACGACTTTGCTTATTATAGAAGTACGTTGAAAGTATTATAGCAATTTTAGCATAGTACCATAAAAATATTACGTGCTAAGGGATTGTGAGACTCAAACTCGTGATGTATTATTTACTAATTTACTATTTGCTTATTAGAACGTTATTTTATTTTAAAAATCAGCCTTTTCAGGGCCACATGATGTACAAAATCCGACCGTCATTCTCTACGTGGTGCACATCGAGTTACTTATATTATATATAATGTGTGCATGTGCGTATGACGCACATGCACACATTATATATAATAGAAGATTTAATCATGTTATTTGAAAGCCATATTCAAGCCTATAATGAGCTACACAAAGTTAAAAAATAATACCCAGTAATAATACATATATTTCTCAAAATAAAGTAAAAGATAGACACCTATAAAACTACTTGCAATATGAATACTGAAATGCAGTTTTCATGACAACAAAACAAACACTAGTTACCAGTGGCCATTGTTATAACATCTAAACAGTATGTAAAATAGTAAAATTTGGACGGTTATTCTTAGAACTTTACACAAATTATACGAGATATTATGAATTCTATAACCCCAGTATCTAGTTCATAACTTCTTTCTTTCCTTTATTTAATCGTACATTCTTAATGTTTCGTAATATATTAATTGTAAACAAAATTTAATTATATATAAGTTTCTCGTAATTTTTTAATAAATCTTATGTTCCAATGCAATGAAACAGATAGTCAAACCAGTCTTATGTGAAATAATCTTTGTATTTTTGTATAAATGTATGTGCAACATGTGTGTAGTAAATAAATAATATATAAATGCATAAATAAGATATTACTTAAAAAATAGTACATAAAAAAAATTTGTTTTACCTCAGCAATCTGAGTGATGCCACTTGCTGCTTCAGCATGGCCAAGATTAGATTTAACAGAACCAATCATTAACGGAGTTTTTCTATTTTTACAAAAAACATTACAGATAGCCTTGACTTCCTGAGGATCGCCAACTTTGGTACCGGTATCATGTGCTTCAATGTAATCCAAACAAGATGTCGATATTCCGCACTCATTGTAAAACTCCGTTAATAGAGTACTCTGCATGGAAGGTGATGGAAATGTTATTCCTTCTTGTTTGTAACCATCGCTGTTCATTTTAATATGTGGACATATAGCATAAATCCTTTTTGCATTTTTTGCTTTTTGAAGATATATCACTGTCACCGTTTCAGCACGCACAAAACCATTTGCAGCGGAATCAAAAAGTCTGCAATAACCATTAGGTGACAAAACACCTATAAGATGAGAAATATATAAAGAAAGACATTTTTTTCACTTTATAATAAATAAGTTTATTCGTTAAAAGCATTTCAAAATTATTTGTTTTGACCATTAAAAATATTATTCAACTTTGCCAAAAATTTTATTATAATTTTTATGTATTATATTTAAAATATATTGAAAATATGTAATCCGTCAAATTATATATTTTTTTTATAAATGGGTAAGTATTTCGCTTTAATTCTTATGCGTAAGGTAGTTTTTATATACAATCGACAATAGTAATATTTTTATAAATTACCAAGATTAGTGTATAGTAGATTAAAAGTTGGACCAAGACATAGATTTGAGGTTCCAATTATCGCGTCTTCGCATACTCCTGACATAATATAGTTATAACCAAGTGCCACAGCATAAAGGCTAGAGCTGCATGCTGTATCAACTATATGTGATGGTCCTTTTAGATCCAGGTAATACGAAATCATGTTTGCCATTGTAGTTTTGTTACATCCAATAATATTTAGACCATTTAACTAAATTATAAAATATTAATCCGTAACAAAATACTAGCACATATAATAATATGTTAAATCATTTCTTTGTTACTATATTTATGTATTAATCACAACACTTTTTGTCTACCTGAGCTGTTTCATATAGAAATTTCTCTTGGATTTCAATAAAATATGTTCCCATAATTACAGCAGTATTTTTTCCTCGTAATTGCTTTGGATTGATTCCCGCGTCGATAATTGCTTCATAACAATGTTCCATTAACAGTCTTGCTTCAGGCGAGAGTGTATGAGTTTGATCAAAAGATAATTCGAAAAAATTTCGATCAAATTTGTTTACATTGGTAACTATTCCCATACGGCTTGATATATCCGGAAGAAAATCTAATAATAGAGTTTCATAAAGATGTTATATACTAGTTAACAAAATTAGCGCATACAAAGTTTTTGTCGAAATTTTGCATAATTTCAAATTAAGAGACACGGTAGTGGCTTGCGCTAAGCAAACGCGCAGCGCGAGTAAGTATAACCGCAAAAAATCGTCGCATTTTTATTTTCCAAAAAGCATTTTGAAGCTGGAACTTTCTACTTTTAAATGAATTTTGGCTATTTCAATTTTTTTTTTTTTTTTTTTACAAAACGACAAAATAATAAATTTTGATCCGACAAAATAAAAATTTTTATGCAACTTTGCTGCATTACATCTGCTGTGTGTAATGGAAAAAATCCTAAAGATTTTTTGTACTCACACCTTACAGCGGGATCTTTTCCCTTTATTTTGAGTGGTTGTTTATTACTGCGTTTATCTTTTTCTTTTTACCGAGTTATTAGGAAGAAAAAATGGTCATTTCGATTTTCATTGCTTATTATTCGTGAATAGACCAACGTACAGCTCTACAAAAAAAACTAAGAAAAACTGAAAATTTGCACTTTCAAATGTTAATTGACAAGTTGGAAAAACCACTTAGGCAAATTAGGCAACAAATTCCACAGGATATTATTGAGAAGTGCATAAACATATGAGAACATTTACAAACAATAATTGATCAAAGAACGTTAGTGTTTATTACTGGCGAGTAGTCGTACTTTAAAACTTTGTTTTAGTGATGTGATTGGATCTTTCTTTATGATAATATGAATAAATGAAAACTGTAAAATATGAACGCGAATTGTTATTAAAAAAAGTGAATCTGGAAAAAAAGTGATAGTAGCATTCAAAAATACAAACTTTTAGCTTTCCATTGTTTTTTTGCGGAGCGCTGTACAGGGTGCCTCAGCTACATACAGCTCAGTACGACGGATTGCCTCCCCCTAGGGGAAACGCGTCGGGCCGGTAATACAGGACGTATCGGTATACTATAATCATTCGCGTATCTTTGTAATAGAATTGCAGTGCACTAATCGTCACGCTGTCAATGGCTTCGCATAAGTCGAAAAACATTATATTTATAAAATATTTATAAAATATATTTAATATTTAAATGTGTTTAAATGATTGAAGGTTATAGAAACGCAGTACGAGTGCGTTCTTTTAATCATTCTTTTAATAAAAAATATGAATCGACTGCAGTCTGCTATGTTTACAATTATTCGGTCTCTGCAAACGACGCACGCATTATCGCGTGCAAGGGTCTAAATTCCTTGAAGTTCGAATTTACTAAATTAATATAAAACGCAATTTTGACAGTTTTGACACAGATATAACATAGGGCATTGGGCGTAGGACACAAATAAACAAATATTAATATTGTAATTTTTATATTATCATGATTTATCTATTTATTTATTTATAGAATATGTTCAAAGTATCCCCCATCGTTATCCTCACATAAAACTGCACGTCGCACAAAACTTTCTCTACGTAGTCTACGTAATGTTTGGGGTGTTATTTGCAAACATGCATTTTGTATTCAATTAATTAAATCGTTTCTATTCACTGGCAGTGTTTGGTATATTTGGTCTTTCAAATAATCCCAAAGAAAAAAATCTAAAGGATTAAGATCCGGAGATCGCGGCGGCCACTCCCGGAAATCACTGTAAATTCCAATCCATCTATTAGGAAATTTACGATTTAGGACAGTACGGGCGACAAGCGATGTATGGGCGGAATGACCATCTTGCTGAAAAATCATTTCGCCTCTTACAATTAAAGGCACGTCTTCTAATAGGGCTTATTTCTACCAACGTAGATTAACTTTAATCTTGGATTAACTTATTCTTTATCTCTTTTTAATTTTTGGAACTAGAATAAGATAACAAGTAAATTAAACCGAGATTAAAGTTAATCTATGTTGGTAGAAACAGGCCTAGGTCAGATAATGTATTATCCAAAAAATCAGCATAAATTTTGCCGTTGATATTAATATTTTTAGGAAAGAAATATCCCAGGTAGCAAGGTGACGTCTAATTGACGGCATTTTTTGGTCATTTTATGACGAACCAGACGTCATAATGTCAAGATAAAATGACGTCTAAATGTCGTAAAACTGACGTACATTTGTCTCATCTTAACGACGTCATATATTGACGTCAAAAATACGTCATTATTTTCATATTATTGACGTCATTTTCAAGAAGCTAGTATCGTACATTTGACGGTATTTTATTGTTATTTTTATGAAAAAACATAAGTTTTTAGGTTACATTTAATAAAGACGACATTTTAACGTCATTTTTATGACTATCCCAGGTAGTAAAAGCCGTTATTTTGACGTTTTAGAAAATATTTTGGGTACATGTCCTATATATGCAGTACTTGCATTATGAAAATATCGAAATAACATAATTATAATGTAAAAAAAAATCTACGTTGTTTCTCAACAAGCATCACGACCCACCACACCATAGTCACGTTTGGAATTGCCTAACTTCCGCGGTCACCCATCCAACTCTGAACCGCCGTCGACGTTGCTTGACTTCGAAGATCGTACGCTACTTAGCCCTTTGTGATGATCCATGAACACTTGATGATCATGAATACATATTTGTTATAGATCAGTTCAATAGATGAGAGAAACATGAAACTTGTAGTTAACTAATATTTTTATAAATAAATATAAATTTACAGTTTTTTTTCCTGATTCTTACATATGCAAAATAACATGTGGAATAACTTATAGAAATATGTTTTTGCTCTGTTCTTTTGATAAAGCTAAATTATACCTCAGACAAAACGCAATATTTATAAAATATTTATAAAATATTTATAATATTTATTTAAATATTTTATAAATATTTATCTAAATATTTTATAAATTTTTTTGTGGTTTTAGATTTGACAAATCATAAAGATTTATCATATATATTATAAAAATATTTATGAAATATTTATAAATATTTACAAAATATTACTTATACAAATCTTTATCTTTTATTTATCATAAATATTATATAAAATATTTAATTTATATTTTAATATGTTGAATAAAGATTTTTTTTTCGTATATATAAAATATGTGTAAAATATTTATATAATATTTTGAAAAAATAAATATTAATAAATATTAATAAATATTTATTATAAATATTATGTGCTGCCTGGGATGATTCTGAAATATTGATAGTATTAATTATATAAAATATTATATTAATTTTAATAATGTTGTTTATTAACCAATCTTTAAATAATGATAGTTATAGGTAGCAAGATGTCGTCCACTAGACCTCAATAATTTGTCATTTGAGGTCAAATCGTCAATTATTACAAAGAATTATAGTTAACGTCAGTAATTAGTCACTAATAAAATCTTATTAATACGTCGTAAAATGATCAATTAACTGACGTTATTAATTAGTCAAGAATATGACGTCGGAAATACGTTGTAGGATGGATAAATGACTGACGTAATTAATAGGTCAAAAAATGACGTTACTATTACGTCTTAATTTGGTAACATGACGTCTGCGACCTTAAATGACGAATTATTGATGTCGTATTAACGTCACCTTGCTACCTGGGATGGTCCAATAATCCTGTCATCGAGTATGCTCATCCAAACGTTCACGGAATATTTCTCCTGAACATGAATAATTCTTTGACAATAGGGATTCTCTTCAGCATAATGATGTTCATTATGTCTATTAATACTTCCGTCACTGTGAAATACACATTCGTCCGTCCACAAAATTTTCTTTAAAAAAGGATTATTTCCCACGTTTTCAAGATCAATCTGAAAGATAAATGACATAAATAAAATAATACGCTCATTACGTGTTTATTGCATGTTTTATCCAAGTCGCTCATACATTTACCATATCTAATATCCAATCGCAAAATGCTTTACGACGAGAAAAATCAGCAGAAAACAATCGTTGACTGGTATGCCTTTTGAATGGGTGCCATTTAAAATCTTTTTTAATAATTATGTGCACCTTCCTATAATTTAATTGTAAATCACGGCCAATGACTCGCGTACTAGTGTGCGGGTTATTTTCCAGTGCCGTCCTCACTTGATCAATTAATATTCTTGGTCTTGCTGGCAAATGTTGTCGCTTTGTTGAGGCATACAACATGCCATGCTCGATTAATCTTGTGCATAAATTGCGGAAAAAGCCGTGTCCTGGGTGTCTCCTTTCAGGGAAACGTTCCGCGTATAGGGCAGCGGCTCGTTTTTGGTTTCTTTGACACTTGCCAAAAATTAACATATCTACTAATTCTTCATTTCTATATCGCTGCACATGCTCCATTCTTAAATATTGCACAAACGATGAAATGACACGGCTGAATCTACAATATCGTCGTAACGCTGGTGATAAACAAGACACGAAATTAACAAACGACAATCGTCGCTCACCAGCGTCACAATTAATCATAGAAAGGTGCACAATAATATTAAAAAAGATCTTAGGAACCCATTCAAAAGGCACATCAGTCAACGATTGTTTCGTTGCAAAGCATGAATATTAGACATGGTAAGTGTATGAGTGACTTGAATAAAACATGCAATAAACCTGCAATAAACGTATTATTTTATTTATGTCATTTATCTTTCAGATTAATCTTGAGAACGTGGAAAATAATCTTTTTTTAAAGAAAATTTTGTGGACGGACGACTGTGTATTTCACAGTGACGGAAGCATTAATAGACATAATGAACATCATTATGCAGAAAAGAATCTCCATTGTTAAAAAATTATTCATGTTCAGGGGAAATATTCCGTAAACGTTTGAATGGGCACACTGGAAAACAGAATTATTGGACCATACTTCTTTCCTAAAAATATTAATATCAACAACAAAATTTATGCTGATCTTCTGGACAATACGTTATCTGACCTATTAGAGGACGTACCTTTAATTGTAAGAGGCGAAATGATTTTTCAGCAAGATGGTTATCCCGCCCATACATCGCTTGTCGCCCGTACTGTTCTAAATCGTAAATTTCCCAATAGGTAAATTGGAATTTACAGTGATTTCCAGAAGTGGCCGCCGGATCTTACCGCTTTAGATTTTTTTCTTTGGGTTA
This sequence comes from Monomorium pharaonis, assembly GCF_013373865.1. Lineage (NCBI taxonomy): Eukaryota > Metazoa > Arthropoda > Insecta > Hymenoptera > Formicidae > Monomorium > Monomorium pharaonis. The sequence continues at coordinate 29,548,393 of NC_050471.1, read as the reverse complement.
TTTGAAAGACCAAGTATACCAAACAATGCCAGTGAACAGAAACGATTTAATTAATCGAATACAAAATACATGTTTGCAAATAACACCCCAAACATTCCGTAGACTACGTAGAGTAAGAGAAAGTTTTGTGCGACGTGCAGTTTTATGTGAGGGTAACGGTGGGGAATACTTCGAACATATTCTATAAATAAATAAATAGATAAATCATGATAATATATAAATTGCAATATTAATATTTTTTTATTTGTGTCCTACGCCCAATGCCCTATGTTAAATCTGTGTCAAAACTGTCAAAATTGCGTTTTATATTAATTCTGCAAACTTGAACTTCAAGGAATTTAGACACTTGCACGCGTCGCGATAATGCGTGCGTCGTTCGCAGAGACCGAATAATTGTAAACCTGCAGTTGATCATATTTTTGATTAAAAGAATGATTAAAAGAACGCATCCGTACTGCGTTTCTATAACCTTCAATCATTTAAACACATTTAAACATTAAATATATTTTATAAATATTTTATAAACATAATATTTATAAATATTTTATAAATATAATGTTTATAAATATTTTATAAACATAATGTTTATAAATATTTTATAAATATAATGTTTTCTTATGCGAAGCCATTGACAGCGTGACGATTAGTGCACTGCAATTCCGTTACAAAGATACGCGAGTGAATATAGTATACCAATACATCCTGTATTACCGGCCCGACGCGCGCCTAAAGGCAGGCAATCCGTCATACTGAGCTGTATGTAGCTGAGGCACCCTGTACGTTGATGTATTCACGAGTAATATGTGATGAAAATTAAAATGATCATTATTTTCTAAAAATCTAAATAATTCAGTAAAAAAAAACTCACAGAGATGAACATCTAGTCAAAATAATGAAAAAAGATTCCGCTGTAAAATGCAAGTAACAAAAAGTCTTCACGATTTTTGCTACAGTGTAATGCAGCAAAGTTGCATAAAAATTTTTTTGTTAACAAATCAAGCTTTATTATTGTACCGTTTTGTAAAAAAAATAATTGAAATCGATAAAATTTATCTAAGAGTAGAGGGTTTAAGCTTTAAAATGTTTTTTGAAAAATAAAAATGCGATAATTTTTTCACGAGTTGTAAGTAATCAAAGTCAAAGTGACCATGTTTTATTCAAACATCGATAACTCGGTCAAAAACACTGCACAGCGATGAACGACCACTCAAAATAAAAGGAAAAGATCCTGCTGTAAGATGCAAGTAGCAGAAAGCCTTTGCGATTTTTTCCACAGCAGGTGCAATATAGCAAAATTACATAAAAAATTTTATTTTGACGGGTCAAGCTTCATTATTGTGCCGTTTAGTGAAAAAAAGGTAATAGAAATGGCCAACATTCATTTGAAAGTAGATAGTTCAAGTTTTAAAGTTCTGTTTGGAGAATGCAATTTTTCGCAGTGTTATACTTTTTTGAAGTTATGAAAAATTTTGACAGAAATTTTTGAATGCGCTAATTTTGATGACCAGTATACTTTCGTTCATCTCTTTATAATTTTAATTTAAAGTATACTTTCTCGACATTATGTACATTGTAAATTACACACACACACACACACACACACACACACACACACACACACACATATATGTATATAAATATATATATAGTATAAAATAAAAAATACATATATGTAAACTATTTTTAATATACGTAATTATATATGTAAATATTATGTATTAATATGTAAACTGTTATTAGTGTTGATAAAACATTGCATAACAAATCTGTTATTTTATAGACATGGAAAGATTTAAAAGGATACATATTAAAAAAGGAAATTAAAAGACAAGCAACAGAAGGAGGTTCTCCTCCTAAAATAGCGTTTTTAAATTTTGAAGAAAACGTTTTACAATTGTTAACACCAAAAGTAGCAAGATTAGAAGATATTCCCGAAAGTGGAATTACGAACGAAATAAATTGCGATATATTATACAACAAAAAAATAATACAAAAATAAACCAAAATATTATAGAACCCAATCAGCAAAACAATATTTAAAAAATGTTTTCAATAATATTTAAAAAACATTTTAAAAAACCTTTCCAAAAACGTTAAAAATAATAAGATAGAAGTTCCCTTTTTTAAATTAAAAAAATGTTTTTTTAAATGTTTGGACAATATTTTTTTAACCTTTAATAAATATTTGTTTTAAAATTTAAGAAAATGTTTTTTTAACATTTGGTAAATGATTTTTTTAATATTTACTAAACATATTTACAACAAAAGCAAAAAATTGATTGCATTATTAAATAATTTTATACATTCAACGTAACTCATCAATCTAATAAATTTCTACGACAATTTTGTAAAGGGGAGAAGACTATATACATGTTTCAGCCAAGCCACAGTATCTGTTAGAACATATTTAATTTCTACGCCTGAAAAAACGGTCACCCATCCAAGTGTCAACCACTCCCGACGTTGCTTGACTTCGAAGATTGTACGCATCCTAATGCTTCGTGATGATCTATAAATACTTTATGTTAACGCACACATATTTGTTATACATTATTTCAATAGATGTTGTCAGAAGGATAAAACATGTATAGTTAACTTATATTTTTATAAATAAATATAAATATAAAGTATTATATTTATATTATATATAAATTTTTTACTGATTTTCACATATGCGAAATAGTATGTGAAATATGAAAAGATCTATTTCTGCTCTGTTCGTAAAAAAATAAATAATAGATGTCATTTCTAAAAAATATTAATTAAATATTATATAAATATATGTCCTAGATTATTATTTTAAATAATTAATTATTGTAACAAATATTAAATTAATATTAAATAAACATTTTTTAAATATCTTTTTAAAATGTTTTTTTTTAAGTTTAAATAAATATTACATAAATATTAAATGAATGTTATGTAAATATTATTTTAAACGTTTCATTAAAATGTTAAGTTAATATTAAATAAATATTAATTAAATATTATATAAATATTTGCTCTAAATTATTATTTCAAACAATTAATTGTTGTAACATAAATATTAAATCAATATTAAATAAACATTTTTTTAATATTTTTTTAATATTTTTTTAAAGGTTTAAATAAATATTACATAAATATTAAATAAATCTTATGTAAATATTATTTTATTAAACGTTTTATTAAAATGTTAAATTAATATTAAATAAATATTAATTAAATATTATATAAATATTTGCCCTAAATTATTATTTTAAATAATTAATTATTAAAATATAAATATTAAATTAATATTAAATTAATATTTTTTAAATATTATTTTAAATACTTTTTTAAATTTTAAATAAATTTTGAATAAATATTAAATAAATATTAGATAAATAATTTTCTTAAACTATTATTTTAAATAAAAAATTAATAATTTTTAAATATTAAATAAACGTTAAATAAACGTTTTATAAATATTTTTTTAATAATTATTTAAAATAAATAATTTATATAAAATAAATGTTTAATAAATATTAAATAAATATTATTTGTACAATAAACGCTAATAATGTAAAAATAATCAAAAATAAATATTTAAAAAACATTTATAAAATATTGCTTGCTGATTGGGAAATAGAAAATCAAAATCAGCAAAATTTAGAAATAAATTGCACAGAATTAGAAATAGAAAGTGAAGAAAATATTGAAAATATGCTGCCAAATTATAAATTAACATCAATAAAAAGTGCAAGAAAAGGTAACTCATAAAAAACTATTCTAAAATGTAGAAATAAGATTTCTATAACGTACACTAATAAAACATTTAAATTGTAGGAGGATTAATGCAACAACTGTCACGTGCCATGTTAGATGTACAACTAGAAAAACTACAACTAAAGAAAAAAGAAGTTAGACTACGAAAAAGACGTTAAAAGTAAAAAAAAAAACATTTGAGCTAAAACAGATACGATCTCAGCTAAATTGACTAAGTGATAAAAATATTTAAATTTGTTACTATCTAGTGCAATCTCAGTGACAAAGAAACTTAATTTTTTAATTTAATATAGTTTACTGCAAGTATTAAAAGTACCAAATTGTTGTTTTTACTATTATGTTTATTATAAATATATTGCAAATAAAGGCTTCCTACAATAGTCATAAGTTACTCGAGATTTGCGACAACTAATAAATTGACTATAGCAAATCGTAACTGACAGCTTGCAATTATTGTAGGATGTAAATTGTTTTTGTTTTTATTGTTATGCAAATAGTGAGTAAAAGTTAATACTTGATTTATTTTTTTTTTTTTTATCGTAACTGGCAACTTGTGATTATTGTAGGCTGTCTCCTATAATTCTAAGAAATATTAATTTTTTATTTACAATTTATTTTAATAACAAAAAAATATTTAGTTATATATTAATACTTAAATATAATTATTCAAATATGTATTATTAAATTTCAATTATGTTTATTTAAAAAGTTACACATTCAAAGCATATAATGTTTTTGTAACAATTATATAATTTTTGTTTGAAACAATTTTTTGTTATTAATGTCATTATACTAATAGTGCATTTAATAAAAACATTTATACCATTAAAGTGTATTTAAATTTTTTCCTATAAAAATCTGTATGTATATATGTATATTAATTTGTAAATACTACAAAATGCACGATATCCAAACCAAATTACCTTTTAAAGGTAAAAAAAGCGCGCCAAGTGTATAATGTTTCTTTAAGGAAAAAAAATTACAAAATTCAAAATAATACTTTTGATCATATCAAATTCAACTTAAGTAATATATAATTTATAAATACTATAAAATGCATAATATATCCAAACCAAATTACCTTTTTAAGTCGCTTTGGCCACAATTTTAAATCTGAAGTCGCAAACCCTTGTGGTAAAGTACAAGCGTGGACATCGTTTTCTCCTATAAGCAAAGGGGAGGGGGAGGTGAACTTCGCTACACGTGGAAAGTCGCAAATCCATGTGATGTACTCCTATACTGAATAACCCAGATAGCACAAAATATTCATAAAATATTTATAAAATATTTACAAAAAAGAAAAATATTTATAATAAATATTTTGTACATATTTTTATGTCCAAGTTTGTCAGGTATAAAAAAAATTATGATAAACATTTATGAAAATATTTAAAATAAATATTTGTACCATTATTATCAAAGAATATAAAAAAATATTTCGAGTTCATATACCACAAATATTTTTTAGTACATTTTAAAAATATATTCTATATATTATTGTTGATAATAATTTTTGCACCATTTCTAAATGGTTTATGAAAATAATTATATAATCTTTAAAAAATATTTATCGAAAAAAAATTTGTAAAATATTTATAAATATTTATGATAATATTTTGTGCTATCTAGGAATTACGACATGTGTGGTATTTATGAAAATTTTTTTGTTAATAAATTTTTATTGAATCACGAGCGACAGCTACTATTGTAATCATTTGAAATTCTTATCACTTTGTTAGGCTATTATAATGCAATATTTGCCTTTTGACGGAAGAAAAGGTTAATTAGTAGTGAATTGGCAATTGTAATATTCCATTCCATTTTTAAAGAACGATAGGAAAATTACCAGATTGTGGAGTCGGATCCGCTATATGTTCACATCGTTGATCTTTTGATCGTTGATCTTTTGAGGTTATGATAAAAGTGGATCAGCTGCAATTCAAATGCGATTTATTTTCTTATTGATATTCTTTGACAATAACGTTTAATTTCGATTTAGCACATACAAAAATACAAAGAAACGTGCATAAAAAAAGTTACATTTTTGGGACCAAAATTTAATAATTTTATCTTTTATGTTCATTTTATGTATATTATAAGTCTATATTATATATATTACATATAGGTGTATCACTTGTACATTGATATATGAAAACAAATGTCCCATGTATATATCTTTAATTAATTAATTTTATATATTTGTATTATTTTTATCGTCGCATGAGAATAAAATTTTCTAATGAAATTTGATCAAAAATTTTGTGTAAAAATATTTCTCTTCTCTTTTCTTTTTTCTCTTTTTTTTCTTACTTATTAACCCTTATGTACACACTCAGCGTTTACCACGTTGTTACACACCGAGGGTACCCGGGTCTTCACCATTAGTTTTTCTTAATTCCTGTGTTTATATGTGAACGTTTAGAATCAATTTACTTTATTAAATAAACATCAATAGAAACTATCTAAGCTATTTCCAAGTCCCCCAGTCTGTTAAAGTTTTTATGAAAAAAATAAAAGTAGGCTCTCCGAGCGCTGCTCAGGTAGCGCGCGGTCAGTTTTGACGAAATGTCGATTGATATCAAACCCAAGTAGCAAGGTGTCGTCTAATTGACGTCATTTTTTGGTCATTTTATGACAAAGCAGACGTCACTAATTGACGTCTTAATGACATTAAAATGACGGTTTAATGTCACAGACCGTTGACGTCACAATAAAGACGACATTTTAACGTCATTTTTATGACTATCCCAGGTAGTAAAAGTCGCCGTTATTTTGACGTTTTAGAAAATATTTCGGGTATATGTTCGAAATTTCGACAAAGTGAACACCCAGGTGTGCAATATATTAACTCACTTTTCTAAACAGATATATTTTGAATTTAGTTATAAAAACAGAAACTTGAAGAAATAAAATAGATTTTGCACAGCATGTTTGGAAATATTTTGTTGAAATGGTTACATTTTCTGTTCAATTTGTGCAATGGTTAAGAAATGTACGTATAAAATTGTTATTAAAATCAAAAATATATGAGGAGCAAGTATCGCCAATTAAAGGTATATAAAATTTATCTATGATTTTTTAGTACTGAAAACTTTAAACGCGTTTTTCTCGAAACTACATCTTTCAAGTCGGCCGGACTCATAATTCGAACAAATCTTCACCGATTGACTTGAAATTTTAACTGTATATTCAAAATTACATTTTTTACAGAAGTACGTAGGATTTTTTCATTGTATTTCATAGTTTTTTCTGTTATAAACAATTTTCTGGCAATTTTGGGGAGAATTTTTAAACTTTTTTTTAACGCGCTATCCTTGCAAAAATCGATATATCAAAAAAATCCTACGTACTTCTGTAGATAGTCTTATATATAATTAAAAAAAATTTGTTTTTCATTAACTTAAAAATCGCAAGTGCCGCTGGTCCGGCCGCTCACCCTTAAAAAAAGGCTTCATCGAAGAAAAGCTGTATAGCCGTCATTTTGTTTTGTATCAATTTGAAAAAAATAATTGTTACAGTTTATTAGTTGTACAATGAAGGACCTTTTTCAGAACGTGATTCGTTAAAAATTTATTAACAAAAAAATTTTCATAAATACCACACATGTCGTAATTTCTAGATAGCACAAAATATTATCATAAATATTTATAAATATTTTACAAATTTTTTTTCGATAAATATTTTTTAAAGATTATATAATTATTTTCATAAACCATTTAAAAATGGTGCAAAAATTATTATCAACAATAATATATAGAATATATTTTTAAAATGTACTAAAAAATATTTGTGGTATATGAACTCGAAATATTTTTTTATATTCTTTGATAATAATGGTACAAATATTTATTTTAAATATTTTCATAAATGTTTATCATAATTTTTTTTATACCTGACAAACTTGGACATAAAAATATGTACAAAATATTTATTATAAATATTTTTCTTTTTTGTAAATATTTTATAAATATTTTATGAATATTTTGTGCTATCTGGGTTATTCAGTATAGGAGTACATCACATGGATTTGCGACTTTCCACGTGTAGCGAAGTTCACCTCCCCCTCCCCTTTGCTTATAGGAGAAAACGATGTCCACGCTTGTACTTTACCACAAGGGTTTGCGACTTCAGATTTAAAATTGTGGCCAAAGCGACTTAAAAAGGTAATTTGGTTTGGATATATTATGCATTTTATAGTATTTATAAATTATATATTACTTAAGTTGAATTTGATATGATCAAAAGTATTATTTTGAATTTTGTAATTTTTTTTCCTTAAAGAAACATTATACACTTGGCGCGCTTTTTTTACCTTTAAAAGGTAATTTGGTTTGGATATCGTGCATTTTGTAGTATTTACAAATTAATATACATATATACATACAGATTTTTATAGGAAAAAATTTAAATACACTTTAATGGTATAAATGTTTTTATTAAATGCACTATTAGTATAATGACATTAATAACAAAAAATTGTTTCAAACAAAAATTATATAATTGTTACAAAAACATTATATGCTTTGAATGTGTAACTTTTTAAATAAACATAATTGAAATTTAATAATACATATTTGAATAATTATATTTAAGTATTAATATATAACTAAATATTTTTTTGTTATTAAAATAAATTGTAAATAAAAAATTAATATTTCTTAGAATTATAGGAGACAGCCTACAATAATCACAAGTTGCCAGTTACGATAAAAAAAAAAATAAATCAGGTATTAACTTTTACTCACTATTTGCATAACAATAAAAACAAAAACAATTTACATCCTACAATAATTGCAAGCTGTCAGTTACGATTTGCTATAGTCAATTTATTAGTTGTCGCAAATCTCGAGTAACTTATGACTATTGTAGGAAGCCTTTATTTGCAATATATTTATAATAAACATAATAGTAAAAACAACAATTTGGTACTTTTAATACTTGCAGTAAACTATATTAAATTAAAAAATTAAGTTTCTTTGTCACTGAGATTGCACTAGATAGTAACAAATTTAAATATTTTTATCACTTAGACCAGTGCTTGGAATTAGTTGCACATTTCGCCTCGATTCCTGAGGCACCGCCTGCTATGCCCCCACTACCGCTGTAGGCTCGACGGCCGAGCCGCCGATCGCGCGCGTGGCCTTGTATTTCAGGAGCGTTCTACAATAGATATGCCTGGTCCATTCGCGTGATTAAAAAATTTTCTTGCGCTGTGAATAATTTTTTTATTTTTACAGACAATTAAAGTTATTAATATTATTTTTACGTTTATAAACATATTTGTATATACATATAATGAGTATAATATAACACAATGTAATAATTGCAATTTTGTTAATAGCTTTCCACATCACCCAGGAGGAAAAATAATATTAATAACTTTAATTGTTTGTAAAAATAAAAAAAATTATTCACAGCGCAAGAGAATTTTTTAATCACGCGAATGGATCAGGCATATCTATCGTAGAACGCTCCTGAGACACAAGGCCAAACGCGCGATCAGCCGGCGGCTCGGCCGTCGAGCCTAGAGCGGTAGTGGGGGTATAGCAGGCGGTGCCTCAGGAATCGAGGCGAAATGTGCAACTAATTCCGAGCACTGGTATATATAAAACAGAGGCTTGGGAAAATAACGCCAGTTTGTTTTTGCATATGACTGAAACAAAATCACGGTGACACATTGTGAGTATCCATAGTTTTACTGTAAACTTTAAAGTAAAGCAAATTAGTATATAATATATACTTTTTTTTAGATTAAAACAATAATTAATCATGGATGATAAAAAAACATATAAATTGTTGGACAGTATTAACCCCGAAGATATCGTTATTTCTGGTATTAGTGGAAGATTTCCAGATTCAGACAACATGAATCAGTTACGAGAAAATCTATTTAATAAAATCGATCTTGTTAGACCAAATCATGGTCGATGGAAAATAGGTAAAATTTTATCATTCGTAATTTGATTATATAGTTTTTACGCATTTACTCTCGTAAAAATTTAGTGCAACTTTTGATTGGCTGTTGGACAGTTACATCAGTTGTTTATTAATTAACCAGTAAAATTCTTTAGGTTAATCAAAACATAAGGATTTTTTTGTAGTTATTATATAGAATTTTGTATACACTATTGTGTAGAACAATGAATAGAAAAACTATAATACATCTAAATAGTTATTTAATAGTAAAAGAACAGTAAAACAAAAAAAACTTTATATTAGTTTAAATGACATAAGTAATGTCATTTGTCAATTGCTACGCAGTATTTCTGTATACCCGAGAATAAATGTTTCATATAAAATATATATAATATATCTATATATGTTTACATTAGTTTTTTCTTTTATAAAATTTCTGTTTGATATAAAAAAATGAGAGTCATGCAAAAAAGATAGAAACTAATTGAAAAAATAATTTTTACATTGCTTTTCTTAAAAAAGCTAAGTATAGGTTTGTTTTTTATTCCTGCACTGCTGCATTAGTGCAATAAGTTAAAACAAGAAATAATATATTTGTCTTATTTTAACTTATTGCACCAGTGCAGCAGTGCAGGAATAAAAAACAAACCTTATGAAAAATTGTCCTTATACCTATTATATATACATATATGCATTCATGCTTTATATCGTGTAATACGTTGCGTATTATATAATTAAGATTAATCCATTATTATGTTTTAATATAAAAATATACGCAGAAGAGGCAGTTATTGAGTGTGACGCGACTAAAGAAATAACGCAACACTACTTCTAGCGCGGCACCTATAGTGCGAGATTACTATTTCGTTTTGCTAATAATTGAGAATGATGGAACCCATATGTTATTATATATGGGTGGATTTGGCTTTTAATGCTCTTTAATTTTTGTTCTTACAAAATTTTTAAAATGTTGAAAAAAAAGGTGAGGGTGGGATAAATTAAAAAATTTTAAATTTTTAAAAAATATAAATATACTATTGTAAAGAGTATAAAATACCATAAAACTTTCGTATAGAACATTTTTTCATAAACCTTATATTTTCAAAGATATTTGCAAAAACGAAAAAATGCGTTATTTTCGAGGGATGGTTTCAACCCCTAAACGTCGAGATACGCAGATAAAAAAAAGTATGGGTCTAATATTTTCTTATGTTCTACAACATATCCAAAGCTCATTAAAATCGGTGAGGGACAGTTCTGTCTGTTCCCTTGTTAGACTCTTATAGCTCTATTTTGCGCTTTTTGGAGCCTACTTAGCTGTGTATCTTCCATATCAATTAGTAGCGTCGCACAATACTCAAAGTGAGGTGCTATAATTGTCTTATATATTGTACATCTAGTGTAAGCCGAGATATAGTTCTCTATTCTATTTAAAAAACTTATTTTCTTCCCTATTTTCTTTAGCATGTAATCGCAGTGACCGCTGAATTTAAGTCTATCATCGGCTGCTTCCGATATTCACTACCAGTACCGAAATTCTATAGTGTATGTGACGTAAACTATAGATATTCAGTACTTGCAGTGAATATCAGAACGCAGCCATCAATAATTACACCTAAGTACTTTAGTATTTTCTACGCGCTCAATCTCATTTCCATCCAAACATCTCACAATAATATTGCCTCTCAATTCTTTTCTTATCCTTCTAACTAACATATATTTTGTTTTCCCCGAATTCATCTTCAGTTTATTAGTATTCACCCATTCCTCCACTACGTTAAATGCAATATTCAATTTCCTCTCTACCTCTGCACTACTCTCACCTGTTACATATATTAAGGTATTGTCCACAAACATTTTTATACTACACATCTGAGCAAACATTAAGAATATCATTCATATATATTATATACAACAATGGACTCAATACCGAACCCTGTAGTACTCCGTATTCTGTTGTCAGTATCTTAGACCATCCATCATTAAACTGAACTTGTTGCATTTTCTATCTTTTAAGTACGACCTAAACCATTCTAGGACTGTTCCTGTAATACCGTACTGATATAATTTTTCTAATAATCTTCCTCTATCAATTGTCTCGAATGCTCGTTTAAGATCTACAAAGATAACTCCTACAATTTGTCTTTCACTAATAATCAACTTCCATTCATCTATAACTGTTTAAATTGCTGTTTCACACGAGTAATTTTTTCTAAAGCCCGACTGATGTTCCATTATGATATTATTATTTTCTAGGTAAACTTCAATTTGTTTTTTAACTATCTCTAATACCTTCTCATATATTGGTAGTATATTAATAGGCCTATAATCACTTGTCTTCTTAGGCTTCTCTACTTTTAGTATTGGAATTATCGTGAATGTTTTCCACTCTTTCAAAAAACAACCCTCACTCAATGACTTATTTATTATATCACAATATTCTTTTCCTATGACACAAAAAACTGTTTTTAATATATCGCTAGTTATTTCTTCTTCTGTACCTTTCTTTTTTAGTAATTCTCTAATGATTATTTTTAACTGTTCTGTCATAATTGATTCAAATTTTTCTAACTCTCCCTTTTTTTTAATACAGTAAATAGTTCTCTTATTTGTGCTTGTTGTATAATTTTTATCTATAGATTTTATTATGTCTTTAATATTCTGTATATAATATAAGTTAAATTTATCAGCTATACCGCACTCTATATTATTGTCTAATATCTCAAAATCTATATTTTCTACAACTTTCGCGCCTATTGATCCTCCTCTAATAATTTCTTTTAATGTTTTCCACATAGTTGTGGGATTGTTACTATTACGATCAATCATGTTTTCATAATATTCTTTTTTCTTTGTTCTAATTAAATTAATTACTGCATTTTTTTCAATTTTAAATTGTTCTCAGTTTTGTTCCGTGCTATCGTACAATGCTTTTCTATATGCCTCATCTCTTCTAATCGCTAGCTTTTCTATTTCCTTTGAATACCATTTTTCCCTTCCCATATTCTAAAAATTTTCTTAGGTATCGAGATGTCTAGCACATCTACCATACTATTAATTAATTTCCTTGCTCTTACATTAATATCTAAATCATATTCTTTTTCTAGGTTACTCTCCACTAGCTTAACAAACTCATCCGCATTATATCTATTATAATCCTTGCCACTGAATTCTCTATATTTATTTACAATCTTGTTCGTATTTATCATGACTTTTATCCACGCATGATCCGTTATCTTAGGTTCGTAATTGACTTCTACATTTATTTCTTTATTCGCAAAAACTAGATCTATAATTGTTTTACTATTTTCGGTAACTCTCGTTAGTTTATCAATTGCTTTATACCTAGACTTTGCATAGTCGTTAGTAGTTTATTTGTATAATAAGAGTCTGTCATACAATCTATATTAAAGTCTCTTAATATTATACACTCTTCTTTTATCTTTAATTCTTCTACTATCTCCTCTAAGAATCCTATAAACTTTCCATGTGACGCACTCGGTGAATGAAATATTACCATTAACACTCCTTTAAACAATTTCTTTTTTACTTCTATTGCAACGCATTGCACCAAACAATTCTTTATCATTTTTTCGATACTACTATTTCATACTTGATATCATCTCTTACATACAGAGCAATTCCCCCCACCCTGTATTCCTCTTTTCCACGTCGCATCTAACCACACTATACCCCGGTACACTTATTTCACTGTCTTCGATTTCCGCAATCAGTCTCGACTCCGACAATACTATGACTGCAGGATTTAATTTCTTCATAATCTGCTGTATTTCGTCCTTGTGTGCCATTAAACTTTGCGCATTTGTATTGTAACGTGCGCGGCCGCGGAAATGAAGAGACACTCTTTCAAACAAAGCAGCTTTATTATAGGCGTTTTCGATACACGTCTTAACAGGCTTGCGGTTACTTCCCAATTGTTTATTAATAAAAATTTATCCCGTTGCCCCGGCTCCAGACAGCTGACCGCCGCCGCCGATCGATATCGCCGATTCGACAGCCGACTCGCGGACGGAAAGTATACCGGGCAACGCGCGTAACACTAATATATACATATATTATTTGTCTCTTTTCTTTCTGTAATTGATATTTTTTGGCTTCCCATCCACCTCTCCTGTTCTCCTCTTCGATAACTCTTATATGTCGGACATTCCGAATCCAGAGCATCATGATTGACTTTTATTTTCAAATTATATGTTTTTATTTTAAATATCAAGAGACACGGTAGTGTCTTGCGCCAAGTGAACGCGCAGCGCGAAACCGCCCCGTGTATTATACACGGAGAGAATTTTCTCTTAAAAATTATCCTGAAAATCGTGGTAATTATGAGACAACGTAAACCTTGAAGAATTTTACCATACTTTTAACAAAATTTACTAAAATTTACTAAAATTTTAATAAAATTGGGCAAAGTTTTAGTAAATTTTGTTAGAAGTATATTAATGTTAGAAATATATTAAAATTTACAAAATTTTGCCAAATTTTATTAAAATTTTAGTAAATTTTGTCAAAAGTATAGTAAAATTCTTCAAGGTTTACGTTATCCCACAATTACCACAATTTTCAGGGTAATTTTTAAGAGAAAATTCTTTCCGTGTACGCGAGTACGCGACTTGCAAGCACCTGAGATTATCAGATCTCAATAACGACTGAACCGAGTTCTAATTAGGTTCAATCGAAAGTTTGGGTTTGATTTGTATAAAAAAAACTTTTTATTTTTACTCTACGTGTCCTACGAGTGGAGATATTTTGACGCAAAGACCAAATTTTAAATTTTTTATTTAAGATACGTCATTGCCGTTGAAGTCCAGTACATGAATTCAACACTAGACTGCATTAAAATTTACCTGTGTATAGAGTTCCTATAAGAAGAGTTAGGACAATGTGGTAACGATTGGTTGCCTTTATCCGCCATATGTAACAGCCAACCGACCGCAAATTTTAAAAAAATATTTATAAAAAGAAATAATATATAAGACAAAAGTGCTATACAACTTGTATAGATTTAGCACTATATTTTGTATATATCTAACAATGTTATATATGTATATTTAAGTAAATAAATGATAATTTATTAATTAACAAATCATGATATTGATAAATATATTAATGCGCATATATTAGTGCGCATTGCTGCAATCTTCATCACGATGTGTCACCAATCTAAAGATGATAAAATCAGAGTGACCAATATAAATTTGACTGTATATGGCGACAGATTGTCCTAACTCTTCTTAGAGGAACTCTACCTGTGTAAGGCTTCTTATAAAATGTTGATGTATACTATATATTGATATGATGATAAATTGCTGTTATTTGCTTTGCAAGAGTAAAAAATAAATAAATATTAAGTAATATGTCTATAAATCGTGCGATTAATAATAATAATCTCTTATAAGAAAAGTCGTGTAGATCCGAGAAGTGCACGTTTTGTCATCGCTTTTCCACATAAGTGATTGACGGTCGAATCCGCGACGAGTTTTACGGCGATAATGTGACAGTTTGTAGTTAATGACGCGCGCGAGGTTAATGGCGAATTATTTGTATTTCTGTACGCGTATTATATTGCAAAGGAAAATACGGCTGCGCCGAATTTGGAGATTGGTTAACGTACTGTGCGTAGAATTCGAATACTTTGTAGAATTAGATAAGTATATTACACTTTCATTTTTTAAAGAAAATAAGTATTCTGAGATAAGTCAGTACGTGTGTCATGTTTTATTTTTAGTTATTAAAAAAAAAAGAGAAAGAAATACTTTACTTGAAGTATTAGAACTAGAGGAAGAATAGTTTGGGTGAGTAAAAAGAGAGAGAGAAAAAGATCATCTGCGAGGGGGACATAGACTTTTCCGAAAACGCGGCAATTAATTAAACATACCGCCCACCTTCGTTCATCAAAGGAAAAAATAATCACCAATTAAGGGAAAAATAAAAAGGAAGAGTAAGAAAAAGCGAAAATAAAGTAAATTTTGTTACACATGTAAATAAATTATAATTAATTATGTATGCTAGAAAGAGCGTTATTGTCAAATTGAGAGAGAAAGAGAAAGAGAGAAAGAGAGGAAGAGAAGGGAATAATATTGTGTAATACTTATTGTGTATGTACTTATATTTACATGTATATACGTATGTACATATATATACATATTAAGTATGTATGTACCGAACAAAATTACGTTTTTTTTAAAAAAGGTAAAAAAGGCGCCAAGTGTGTGTATGTGCGCCCCTAAGAAAAAACTATTATATTAGGTAAATTGTCTTACTGTCCTATTGTTTTATTGTCTTCTCTACACAAATAATGATATAAAGTAAATGTGCCAATTATAAGAATATTTATACAAAATTTATTTATTATAGCTTTTTATTAAAATATTTAATAATAAACGGGCTTGACAATGAGGCTTGATGACACGCACGCACGCACTTACACATTCAGATGCACGTACAAAAGTAAAAGAAATAAAGTTGACAACTTATTCGGTTTAGCGGCGCCAAGTTTTTGTAGTAAAATTTGTATTAAAATATTTATTTGTAATATTTGTACAAATAATTATTTGTAAAAATGAATGTTTTAGTTTATATAAACATCCGTTCTCATAGTTGGTGCATTTTCCTCATATCATTACTTTTGTAGAAAAAAAACTTTTTATTCTTTTTTTTTTAGAAAAGACAATTTTATTAAAATTTTATTTGTAGTGCACATTTGTAATGCCAAATTAAAATTATTTTGTACAAAAATAGATTTTTGAGAACGTTTCATGCGCGCGTAACTTAGCGCTTTTATATATATATTTGATACATAGGTGTATGCGTAGATGTGAACATAATGAAATATTAGATATAAACACTTGCTTGTGGGTTTTCTCCATTATTTCGCGATAAATCACGTTTTTCTCGCATTTCTTGAAAAGAACCGCCATTATTTGTATTGATTATGTACAATTATTATAACCTTGACTCACATAAAATAACAAGCTTATGTATTTTTAAAGTATTTTAAAGAGATATTACGAGAGAAAAGCAAGAAGATCAAAAATATTTTAGTTATATACGGTTTTTCCACCTTTTGATATATTAAATCCGCCATGTTGAATTTTTAAAAAATTGCAATAGGATTTGAAAGAGCAGATATCTATTCCACGAGATATTCTATTGCAATGATCTTGCAAAACATTTTTGCATCCAAAATATAGAATTTTTAGAAAAAAATGTCGAAAAATGTTGTTCTTTTTTGGAAAAAAGGGCCATAACTTTTTTACTCGCTTTGTACATCAATTCTGACGCCAGCATTCGAAAGAGGAGGTTTCAGACTATCGAAAACGATATGCTGAGTTTTTTTTCTACTACGTCTATGTAAAAAGCAGTTTGAGCGTTGAACGTGGAGAAAAAATAGTAATTATTTGATCCTAAATGGGTTAAGACTATTCGATCTTGAAAAGAAACGTATTCCATATTAATTTTTAAAAAATGTGAATTAAAACACGCATAATTCATAAATTTTATCTGTCATAGATCATTCGGATTTTTCAAACCGTATGGGAACAATTAGCAATATCGAAAAATTTGATGCAGATTTCTTTGGAATATCTGTCCAGCAAGCACATGTATTCTCGCCCGACGTAAGAATGTTATTAGAACATTCTTACGAAGCTATTATCGATGCAGGAATTAATCCAAAACAACTACGAGGAACAAATACTGCCGTAATCATAGGGATAGCTTATATTGAATCACAAGGGCAATTATTGTTTACTGGTGTTCAGGTAAAAAAAATATTTATTATTGATAGTAAAAACAGGAGAACTTGACCAAGAAAACACTTGAAATTTCTACAATTTTTTTGAATACCTAAAAAATTATTTAAATTTAAATAATTTTATGCTATATTATATTTTAATAATGCATATAGCCACACATTAATCAAATTAAAAAATAATAAAATGTATCAAAATGACATAACGTATAGATTATAATAGACGAGAAAAAAAAATATTAAAATTAACAAAACTTTATATTTTTACAATTAAAAAAATCTTAGAACATACAAATATAAAGTCGATATAATAAAGAATATTTTCAAAAATTGCCAATGCTAGTATAGATTTCTTAAAGCAGCTTCTTCTACCAATTTTTGTAGTCAGAAAGGTAACAAATTACTCAAAAAGTAGCTGTTATATCTTACGTTTTCGGCAAATTATCATCAAAGATATAACAAAATCTGTTGACACGCTGTAACACTATATTGGTGGCAGGTGCCCACGCGCACAGGTCGATTTCCGCCATCAGTCTACTAACATAACATGTCAGCAGGCTTCGTTGACAGATTGAGAGAAAGAAAACTCATTGAACAGGTGGCTGTGGATCAGGGCAGCGATCGTGTAACTTTTTCCTTAAGGCGGAAACGTGAAAAGTGAAAAGTTTCATGTAACTATCTCTTTCTATTGTGTTGAATAGAAAGAGACAGTAACTTGAAACTTTTCATTTCTCACGTTTCCGCCCTAGGGGAAAAATTACATGATTGATATCCTGAAGTCAAAATATGACGAATTTGTGTGTCATTAAACTGTCAGTTACAAATTACTTATTATGATTAACATTTTTTAGTCTGGATATTAATTATTACATATATGGGAAATTGTAACGCACTAAGATTTTGTAATTAGTCAGGTGGTCAAAATATTGTTGGATGTGCCAAAGCTACAACGGCAAACATGATTTCACACATCTTGGATCTGAAAGGAATATCAACTACTATCGATTCAGCGTGCAGTTCAAGCTGTTATGCCATGGCCGTTGGTTACGATTATATCATGTCTGGCAAATGTGAAAATGCGATAATTGGAACTACAAATATATGTTTACATCCCCTGATAACTTTACAATTCGCACGTCTAGGTATTTTTCAAATAAATTCTTGATACACTAGATTTGTTCTTTATACATGAAATAAAGTTGCTCGTTCACAAAAAGCAAGGTTGGATAAATTAATATATTCTTTTAACTAAATTGAATTAAGGTTAAATGTTTATAAAATTATATTAGTTAAGTTAAAAATTAAACAAGAAATTAATTTAGTTATTTTAAAATTATGTTAAAATTAAAATAATTTAAGTTAAAATAAAAATTAATTTTAAAAGTAATTATTTAAATTAAAAAGCAATATAATTTATTTAAGTTAGAATTACCAACACAATAATATTTATCATTAAATATATTTATTATTTTATTTGTAAATTAAGTTTATATGAAATAACGAAAAAATATTGTTTTTATTGCACGAATGTATTTGTTTCTTTTTATAAATTTTTTCTTTTACACAAATAAAACTACTAACTTAGAAAAAAAACTAAATTCTAAATAAAAATTATGTTCCAAAAATAACTATATTATTTAAAATTAACTAAATAAAAATTTAAAAGTTGTTAACTTTTTAACTTTATTATTAATTTTTAGCTTTTTAACTAGTTACTATTTAACTTTGACAAAAAGTAAATAAAATTTGGAAGAAAGACAGATTGAATCTTTGATAACATAATCTTTATAATAAATAAAATTTGTGCTAAAGTTAAATAATACCTTTCGGTAAACAACATAATGCTTTATTATTATAATTAATAAATTATTTAATTTTTTGTGTATAAGATTATCCAATATTAATTAAAATATTGATAGTTATTTTGACACATACATCTTATCTTGTAGGTGTTTTGTCACGTAGTGGTTACTGCAGACCATTTGACATCTCTGCAGACGGTTATTCACGTAGTGAAACAGTAGCAGTGATATATCTACAAAAAGCAAAAAATGCAAAAAGAATTTATGCTGTATGTTCTCATATTAAATTAAATAGCGATGGTTACAAAGAGGAAGGTATAACTTATCCATCGGCACAAATGCAAACCGCTCTACTGAAAGAATTTTATGATGAATGCGGAATACCGCCAACTTGTTTGGATTACATTGAGGCACATGGTACTAGCACCAAAGTTGGCGATCCTAACGAAATCAATGCACTCTATACTGCTTTGGGTGCAATTAGAGAAACTCCATTAATGATCGGTTCCATAAAATCTAATATGGGTCATTCTGAACCCGCGAGCAGTTTTGGTCAAATTGCTAAGGTAAAACAAAATGGTTTTTATTTTTTATTTACCAATATAAAATTTATTTCTATTTTGTATGTATATCCACACTCACGCGTAAACAAACAGAAAATCTATTTTACATAAAAGTTATTCTTTTGTATTCAAACACAAAAGATTTATTAAAAGAAAGCAAAAGTTTTAATTTAAATCATAAAATTAATATTTAAAGGTAATAATAGCATTTGAAACCGGTTTGTTTCCACCAAATATCAATTACACGTCACCACGGCATGATATAGAGGCCTTATTAAATGGAACTGTACGTGTCGTCGAAGAACCAATGCCAATTAAGAACGGTTACATTTGTTTGAATTCTTTCGGTTTTGGAGGATCCAACGCTCATGTGTTATTAAAATGGAACGACAAGCAAAAAATTAAGGATCGAGTAACGAACGATGATCTGCCTAAACTTGTAATATTATCTGGTCGCACTGAAGAATCAGTAAAATTATTTTTAAACGACGTTAGTAGATATTTAAAAAAAAATTTCAACGTCTCTTTAATAATTAAATAATTCTCTCTTAAATAATTAGATATTATATTGTATCGTACTTTAGCAACGTACTTTTGTCCTAAGAAATTTTTGATTATAGATTGCTAATCAACCGATAGATATAGAATATATCCGTTTACTGCACGACGTCCATGCTGACAATATAGATGGTCATCCATGGAGAGGATTCATTATACTGAATAATTTTAAACAAGAACCAATATACGAAATTCAAAGTTGTGTCAATATGAAAAGACCAGTTTGTTTTATATTTTCTGCTTTAGGCTCACAATGGCCAGGAATGGGTATACATTTAATATTCCATACTTTATTAACACAGTTTATTAAAGTGTAATAAAATTATATAATTTTTAAATAAAAATTAGGTCAAAACTTATTAAAATTTCATATCTTTGCAAACACAATAAGAAGATGTGATGAGTTTTTAAAACCATATAGTATAAGTGTCATGGACATTTTGACAACTCAAAACGTTTTCGAAAACGCATTATACGCTTTTGTTGGCATCGTCGCTATTCAGGTAAAATATTATATTTCGAAAAACTATATAGATCAATGTAATTAACATAAATTGTTTTGAAAAGAAAAAAATAATTTTATAGATGCTTGTTAGTATCAATTCTATTAAATGCTATATACTAATGCTCGTCAATTTGTGCTGCTGCATTCTGTATACATTTTTAAACCATTAATGTCTTATATTGTTGCATTCTACTTTATTATTATGAAAGATGCATTTTACCATAGAATTCATTTTATTCTATCAATTAAATGATATATTTTAATATATAACACTTATTTATAAAATGATTTATATTTGTAGATTGGCTTAGTGGATCTTCTAACATCCTTAGGAATTATTTCGGATTACATGATAAGTCATTCTGCTGGTGAACTCGGTTGTGCATACGCGGATGAATGCCTCACCATTGAACAAACTATTTTATCGGCATACTTTATCGGTGTTGCATGTGTCGAAGAAAAAATAATTTCCAGCTCTATGGCACTTGTCAGCTTAAATTATAAAAGTCTAAAAGATATGTGTCCAACGGATATTGAGATAATATGTCGCAATAGTAAGAATAGTAGCATTGTGTGTGGACCCACAGAATCCGTACAAAAATTTGTGAAAAAATTACAGGTAAAGCTAAACAACGCTCTTGTAAATTTTATAAATAAAATTAAAATTTTAATAATTTTTAAAATATCAAGTTCTTAAATTTTAGCTACAATTAATATCTCCCGGCTTGTATTACATTTGCATTTTTGTATTATTAGCTTAATAATATTCACGTGAAAGAGATCCCCTGCAACGTACCATATCACAGTTCTTATCTTGCATCCGTGAAAACTCAGCTTTTGTGTAATTTAAACAAAGTAATACCATGGTCAAAAAAACGGAGTTCAAAATGGATCAGCTCCTCCGTACCGTGTGCTGAGTGGTTTACATCAGCATCGAACTTATCATCGGCGGATTATCATACACGCAGCATATTAAACAACGTTCTCTTTGAACAAACGACGCATCTAATTCCAAGTAACGCTGTAATTATTGAAATAGCACCAGACGGCGTTCTCCAGAGTGTTTTGAAGAAATCCTTACATCCGAAAGTGACAAACATTGTATTGAATCAACGTACTGACGTCGACGTATTTTTGCAAAAAATTGGAAAGCTCTATAATTGTGGTTTACAGCCGCAAGTCGCCAATTTATATCCTCCAGTCGAATTTCCAGTTAGTCGAGGCACTCCTATGATCGCTCCGTCGATCAGGTATAAATTATTATCGTAATCACAATCTGAATATTATCTATATATAAGAAATTATAATATATGTCTAGAGTTATAATTGTTACTGTAATACACTCACAAAGACACACAAATGTTAGAATTATTTTAATATGCATTATTATTATTATTAATTATAACTAAATCTCTTATTAATAATGTATAATTATTATAAATATAATTACATTATCCATAAAAAAAGTATCTTTAATGTGACAATAGATGGGATCATTCCAAAGATTGGTTTACATTTAAATATCAAGAACAAAAATATAATGAATTCCGAGAAAGGCACGTTGAAATCTTACTTCAGAGTGAGGACTATGAATTTATGAGCGGACATGTTATAGATGGGAGAAATTTAGTACCAGCGACCGGTTATCTTGCACTTGTTTGGGAAACTTTCGGCATGATAAAAGGAAGAATATACACAAAAATTCCAATAACATTTCGAGATGTACGCTTTATTCGTGCTACCCATTTGTCAAGAAATGAAGCTACAAACTTAAAGATTGCAATAATGAAAGGTATTTTAGAGATAAATACCTTTAGAGATAAATACACTTTAAATTAAAGTGGCATGATATTAAGAAAAAAAAGAATGAAATACATAATAATGTATAAAAATGTTATAGATGGGAGATTTGAAATAATCGAAGGAGACAGCGTTATAGTAACTGGTAGAGTGTACGAGTCATCGAATCCAGAACAAGAAATAACTTCTACAGATATATTGTCGGAAAACAACGAAGAAGAACATATGACTACCAAAGATATTTACAAAGAGTTGAAATTGCGTGGTTACCAGTACAGCGGCTTGTTTCGTGGATTACACAGCGCATCTGTTTCGGGCAACAAAGGACACGTCGCTTGGAAAAACAATTGGGTAACATTTATGGATACCATGCTACAAATGCACATTATCGGACATGATACCAGAGATTTGTATGTTCCTACGAGTATTGAAAAATTGGCAATTAATCCTGCGCTTCATGCTTGGACGGTACAACAAACTGAAAACAAAGATCATACGACAAATGCAGATAAACGTAAGTGTTATTCAGTTATTAAATGTTGCCTTTGTATATATGAAAAACACATATGTAAAAGAAGTTTTTCGATAACATTATTTCAGACATTTTATTACCGATACAAGTATACAAAGAGATCGACACGATCATAGCCGGCGGAATAGAGCTTCGAGGTGTCCAAGCCACTCAGATCGCTCGCCGGAAATTGGATCAAGATGCTGTCATCGAAGAAAACGTATTTGTAGCTCATCATGATCGCGCAAAAATTTCTTTAAGCGAAGCGATACGAATATCCGCGCAACTCGCCTTGGAAGATCATCAGGTCACTAAAGTGAAAGCTATTGAGCTCGTAGAAGATGATGATAATGTTGTTTTAGAGTCCCTATCTTCTTTACTGTTGATTGAGGCTTTTAATGATATACCCTTGATACAACCAAATATTTCCCTTTTAACATCGCCGAACCGTTTTAATCCAGCAGACCTATCGCAAAACATTTCGATTGCTGATTTGAACAAACCAATTGTGGACGACAAAGTTTTAATAGTCGCTGGATTCAATCTTCTAACCAAACAACAAACTTCTCTAAAACGACTTTTGCCATCTCTAAAAGAAGGTGGTTATCTGTTGACGCGCGAAAAATGCGACGTATATGATTATAGCAAATATCAGCAGCAATACGAATTAAATGTTATTCTTGAAAAACGCACCAATAAAGAAATAATTGTTTTTATGAAGAAAAAAGTTCAGATAGAAAAAAGAATTGTTGTTTATATAAATAATGATAACTTTAACTGGCTGAACGATTTAAAACCGCTGGTGAGTGGCGAGAACAAACTCGAGAAGAACAGTAGAATCATAATTGTTGGAGAGGGAGACTCTGAGTGTGGTCTGTTGGGTTTTGTCAACTGTTTGAGAAAAGAACCAGGTGGCGAACTCGTTAGAGGTGTATTTATTCAAGATAAAGATTCTAAATTTTCTCTTCAGGACCCCTTTTATTTACAGCAATTGCAAAAAGATATGACTATTAATGTGTTACGATCTAACGGAATATGGGGATCGTACAGACATTTACAATTACCACGGCAAAAACCCGAGCCTGTTCCAACCGCACACGTCATTCAGACGGTATGTACCAAGAAGCACATCTGTTAATGTATGATGATGTTTATTACGTATATTATTCTATAATATGTGTATAAAACAATATTATTAACAAAATAATTGTAAATAAAAATAACAAATTAAAATATACAGTTGTTAAAAATATTGGTTTATAGATACATGTTATGCATAATGACATATTTCCTATAGGTCCGTAATGATCTGAGCACATTTTGTTGGGTGGAAAGCGACTTATCTATTAAATCTGATCGTAAAGATTTGGTAGATGTTGTCTACTCGTCTCTCAATTTTAAAGATGTAATGGTTGCAACTGGTAGAGTAATATTTAATCAAATTTTGAGAGGACGGTTATGTCAATATATTCCTCTGGGAATGGAATACGTTGGATTTGACGTCAACGGGCAACGTGTAATGGGACTTAATGATACTAAGTAAATAATTTTCCAAAAAGTAATTACGTTGTTTAATATCTAAAACTAACTTCAAATTATTTTTTTTAGCTGTATAGCAAACGTTGTTGCTACACGTGAAAATATGTGTTGGAAGATACCGGACGCGTGGACATTTGAAGAAGCTGCGACAATCCCATGCGTTTATGGCACGACTTACATCGCTCTTTACGTTCGTGGAAAAATGAAGAAAGGTGACAAAGTACTTATACACTCTGGTACTGGCGGAATTGGACAGGCAGCTATTAACCTGGCTCTCAAAGAAGGATGCGAAGTGTTTACTACCGTGGGCACAAGCGAGAAGAGAGATTTCATTAAAAAACTGTTTCCTGCAATTTTAGATGAACATATTGGAAATTCTCGGGATACCAGTTTCGAACAAATGATAATGCATCAAACGAACGGTCACGGCGTCGACATTGTGTTGAATTCATTGGCAGAGGAAAAGTTAATAGCATCCGTTAACTGTTTAGCACGAAACGGCCGTTTTCTAGAGATCGGCAAATTTGATTTATCTTCTAACAATCCTTTAAGTGTATCTGCGTTTCAAAAAGGAATTAGTTTTCATGGGATTGTAATCGATGAAATGATGTTTGGCAATCATAAGCATACGCTTCTTATGTTCAAAATGGTAGCTGCTGGTATGAATAACGGAGTCGTTAAGCCAATTCAAGCCAAAGTTTTTCCGAGAACAGATATTGAACAAGCTTTTAGATACATGGCGAGTGGAAAACACATGGGAAAGGTATACATTCCTAATAATATTGGCTAATATTGGCTAAACATAAATCATATTAGGAGTACATTGGCCATTAAATATTGATTTTAAATTAAAATGCAATTAATGTCCAATATAAAAAAATTAAATCTAACATTGACTAGTGTTAAACCAATATTAAACCAATATTGCCACTTAATGTTAAACAAATTAATTAAATAAGATGAAGCGTCCACTTTACAATTACAATAATATTGAGAATATTGCATTTACATTAGTTCCCAATATTGCGACAATGTTTTGTGCTACTAGAGATGTATATTTATACAAATAATGGTAACATAGAAAAATATTCTTTAATTAGTGTTATAGCTGTCTATTTTAATATTTATACATGATATATATATATATTCTTAATATACAAATGTTTTTATAGATTATTCTAAATACGCAGAAGAAGGATAAACCGTTAGACGAGCCTGTTATCGCATATCGTCGCTATTACTGCTACGCGAACAAAAGTTACGTTATATTAGGAGGCCTGGGTGGATTTGGTTTGGAGTTAATTGATTGGTTATTATTTCGGGGTGCCAGAAACGTCGTGTTGGTTTCACGAACTGGAATAAAAAACGGTTACCAACGCATGAAGATTCGACTGTGGGAATCGTATGGTGTAAATGTGCTAATCATCAAGAATATCGATGTCGCTGATCCGAAGGATTGTGAGTACCTCTTGCGGTCTGCGGAAAAAAGGGCACCCGTGGATGCAATATTCAATCTCGCTGTGGTGCTGAGGGACAACGTTTTGAAGAATCAAACCGCGACAGCATTTGCAGAGTCCTTTCAGTCGAAGGCTTGGGCAACGCAAGCCTTGGACAAATATTCCAGAAAGATCTGCTCCAAGCTGCGACACTTTGTAGTGTTTTCTTCCGTTTCTTGCGGCAGAGGTAATCCTGGACAGACTAATTACGGCATGGCCAACTCCGTTATGGAAAGAGTGTGCGAAAAGAGAGCGGAAGAAGGATTACCCGCACTGGCAATTCAGTGGGGAGCTGTGGGTGATGTGGGTCTCGTCGCTGACATGCAGGAAGATGATAAAGAACTGATTATCGGCGGTACTTTGCAACAAAAAATATCCTGCTGCTTTAACGAGCTCGATAAGTTATTACTTCAAAGTCGGCCGGTGGTGAGTAGCATGGTGGTAGCTGAAAAAAAGACGGGATCTTTCGGACTTGGAAACCTGATAGAAACTGTTGCCAGTATTTTAGGTGGGTGCAGATTTATCTTTTTTGCCTATACTTATATCTTTTGCCAAAGCAATTTATTATTATTAACTAGTTATCAAAATAATACATCATAAGTCATAATAACTTTCTATTTATATTACAGATATAAAAGACATAAAAGTTATAAGTCACAATATGTCTCTGGCCGAACTTGGAATAGACTCTATGATGGGCGTTGAAATCAAGCAAACTTTAGAACGAGAATTCGACATCTTTTTGACTGCACAAGAAATACGAAATCTTACTTTTGCGAAACTCCTTAAAATGTCCAACGTAAACGCCAGCGATTACGATACGCAAAATAAAACGAAAATCAATACAAACACAATAGAAGTCATAAAATTTCTAGTTGGCATTGTAAAGGATACCAATTTTATTTCAGAAACCAGTATTGAACTTTCGACTGGTAAAGAAGAAACGAATACGGAAGTTTTTCTTATACCAGGTGTAGACGGTTGTGCAACTGTATTTAATCATTTATCGCCAAATATGAAATTTTCAACAACGTCCCTGCAATATAACACAAACAACATTGATACAAACATTATAGCGAAAACGACTGATCATCTGACAAACGTATGCAATCGCATTAGTAATTTCATGTTATGTTGATAAAACGTTAATTGTTTTATTTAAGGCACGTAAAGTTCATCGAATTCTTTCAATATCTTTGCAGCACATTTTATCATCAAAGTTGAAAAGTACAAAAGACTTTGTAATAGTAGGGTACTCCTTTGGATCTTTTATCGCAATTGAATTGACAAGAAGGTTAGAAGCCATAAACTTTAAAGGCCGTGTGCTTCTTATCGACGGCGCTCCTGAACAAATACAGATGATGTACAATAATTATACATCAGATATGACAGAAACAGATTTTCAAAATAGTGTTCTAACTAATATTATGGATATTTATTCGCCAGGATCTAGTAAAAAGGTATAATTTTTTTCTCAAGATTAGATCAATAATTTATAACATATATATTTATAACATAAGTATTTATTATTTGAAAATTATTATCAATTTTACTTTCCTATTTAATAATATTTTATTTCAAGTTCTTTTGTCTTAAAGTAAAACTTATATATAATAAAATATATAACGTACATATATTTCTGACAGATTCTAATGGAACTGAAAAAATGTAATACCTGGGAAGAGAGATACAATATTTTCTCAAAACAGTTCTTAGCTATGAATAAGTTACTCTCACCAACAAATTTAAAAACGCTGTGTACCACAGTTTATACACATTTATCCAATATTCCGAACTATGACCTTTCTACATTGTCGCCTATCAAATCTCCAATAACTTTGTTAAAATGTACAAATTCTTTGCATATTCCCGAGATTGAGGAAGATTTTGGTTTGCAGAAGGTATTTCTAAAGAATTGTGCTAATTTACGTTTTAACAAGTTACACTCAACAAAACTTTTAATTAATAAAGTATTTGATAATTATTTAAGGTAACTCAAAGTGTGGTGAAGGTGCATTACGTTGAAGGTACTCATGTGACGATCTTAAAAAATGAAAAAGTATCAGCTGCTATTAACGGAGAACCACCATTTACATTTTGATTAAAAAAAACAACAAATTATTACTAAAATTATATGCACTGACGAATTCTAGGTAAGTAATAAAATCCATATAAAACCTTAATAAGCCATATACATATTTGTAATAAAGGTTATATAAAATTATATATAATATATGGCGGATTATATATGACGGATTATAGGGGACGAGGTTTGGCGTTAATACTCCGTTTTTTTAATTAAAAAATTTGTTTTACTGAATCTGTTTAAAAAATTTAAGTAAAACGATGCAGGCCGATTAACGCGGTCAAATTTTTTTGCGTTATGCATAAGATTCACTGTGTTCAAATTGTTCGATGTCCGATATACGATGTTTAGGGAAATATTTTATTAACCCTTCCCCCCTTTTCCCCCATTATTGACAACAGAATATTGACATTATTGACAGTAAGTCAATATTCTTTCTACTTTTTTTGCGTGATTATGTTTCACGCAAATTAATAAAAAATACGACTGAGAGAACTACTCAGTGCTCAAAAATAAATTAATAAACAAATACAACCGATTGATAATATGTCATATTAAGAAAGCCTTCTTAATATGACATATTATCACTCGGTCGTATTTGTTTATTAATTTATTTTTGAGCACTGAGTAGTTCTCTCAGTCGTATTTGTTTATTAACGTGTTATATACGAAAATTTGCGTGAAGCATAATCAAGTGAAACAAAAAATGTAGAAAGAATATCGGCTTATTGTTGTCAATAATATCAATAATGTTAATATTTTGTTGTCAATAATGGTAGAGAAGGGTGGAAGAGTTAATAAAATTTTTCCCTGAAAATCGTACATCGGACATTGACCAGTTGGAACACAATAAATCTTATGCATAAGAATTTGATTGATAGGCGCCCGCGTTAATCAGCCTGCATCATTTTACTTAAATTTTTTTAACAGTTTCAGTAAAACAAATTTTTTAATTAAAAAAACGGAGTATTAACGCCAAACCTCGTCCCCTATAATCCGTCATATATCATCCGCCATATATTATATATAATTTTATATAACCTTTATTACAAATATGTATATGGCTTATTAAGGTTTTATATGGATTTTATTACTTACATTATATTATATCTAACTTGTAATACCGGTATCATTATGTTATATTTACCTTTCTTTTATAACAAAAAGTAACAGTTTTATTTATCTTTTATAACCAAAATGGTAACACAAATGTTTTAATAACAGTAACAACTTTGACAATTACGTATAATAAAATACGTGACTTGCCTTTTTATTAACAAATATTCAGTCTTGAATAAATTTTTAATGCAAAAAGTTATGATAAAGTAGTTGTCAAAGTTGTTACTGTTATTTAAAACCTGTGTGATCATTTTGGTTATAAAAGATAATCAAAACTGTTACTTTTTATTGAATATTTGTTAATAAAAAGGCGGTAAATGTCTAGAACAAGTACCGGTGCAAAAAATCTTTTTTTTTTTTCAATACCAATCAACAAAACTACTATAGAAATGGAATGTAGAAATGTTTTTAGGGAGGGCAATTTGATTTTCATAGCAAAAACCATGAAAAAAACCATAAAAATCCTGGTTTTTTCCATTTATTTCTGTAAATAATTGAAATTTCGAACATTACTTCAAATAAGAGTTATATATCTTATAAAAATACACATTTTATGTCCAATTGATTTTTGCCATAAGGATAATAGTTTTTGAGAAAAACGACATTAAATGTTCAAAACTTTATATAAACTTATTTGAAACAATTCGAGTTTTATTAGTTTATTTTATTAGCTAATACTGGTAGAAGATATGGAGGAGGGGTGAAGCTCCGCCAAAACGTCCGCACGTTTTTTGTACCATTGTGTTTTTAACTTTTCATGCAAGGTCCTATCAAACGACGTTCACGCTTGTACTGTACCACATGGGTTTGCGACTTCAAATTTGAAATTGTGGTTAAATAGCGACTAAAATTGATTGGGTTAGAGTTAGGAAAAAACGATAAGAGATGCAGGGGGAGAAGCAAAGCCCCTCCCCCGCCTACGCGTTCTCTGCACCACATGGATTTGCAAACATGCAATAAATTTGCACACATACACACACGGGGAGGGGGTGACACATACTACACGTCAAAAGTTGCAAACCCATGTGGTACAATATAAGTAAAAAATCTATAATTTTAAAATCTTTATTATTAATGCAGAATAATTATATTGCACAATTACTATTTTCTACCTTAATTTCCAGAATATATATATTTTATATCACTTAATAATTCATGAAATGCGTGATTTGCGTGGACGTCATTTTGCTCTAAAAATCAAATCGCCCCTCCCTAAAAACATTTTTACATTCCATTCCAATAGTATAGTTTTGTTAATTAGTATTTAAAAAAATTGATTTTTCTCACCGGTACCTATTCTAGACATTTACCAAAAGACAAATCACGTATTTTTATAATAAAAATACGTCATTTGCCTTTTGGTAAATGTCTAGAATAGATACCGGTGCGAAAAATCAATTTTTTTCAATTTTTAATAAAAAACCGTGATTTGCCTTTTTATTAACAAATATTCAATTAATAAATAATTTTGTCTATCTTTTTAATTTGAATGAATAAATGTAATATTTATTTCAATGATATACGTATAATAAAAATTGTTTGAGCTTATAATTGTAAAAAAACTTATTTTCCTTCTTTATACATTTTAATGTTATAAAAATTTTTATAACATTGAAATAAATTATTTTACTAGTATAAAATTATCAAAAATAATATTGTTATCAAATGTCAGTAAATATATATTATTGTTAGATATAGTAATTAAGCGTTTTGGAAGACATGATTTTAGCGTAACTTAAATAACACATGCGAATCTATTTCACATTATTTTTTAAATAAAATTAAATGTCAAATAAAAAAATATATAATCACAAACAATTATATAATAAAAACAATAGAATAGATAATAAATATGATTTCTCTTTTCGCTTTTTTATAAACAATTGGCAAAGCTTGACTTTTCTACGCGCATACACTCTTTTTAAATGTAAGTATGTATATGAATGTCGCTGCTCTACGAACGCATTGTAAACATTTTACGTCAATACGACATACGTAACATTTCATAATTCTGAGCGTTATAAAATATAATGGTCTCTACTAAGCTTTAATAAATCCATTACTTTTATGTTTGGCCTTACTTTTTCAAATTTCTTTTCTTATTTTAACTCTCTTTCCACACATCTTTATCCAATCATCGCGATCCTAAGTTTCTTATTCGATTTCTACCGATTCTCTTGAGATTTTTTTTACAAGTAGTTTAGAATGATAATCATACAATGCCAATAAAAGCCAAATTTAGGTGATAACTTATGCTGTAACTTATTGTTATTTATATAAATTAGTAATAATTTCTAATGTAATGCATAATAAGTGTTTCGATATATAGATGATAATTAATTGCAATTCTTCCCAACTTGTGGAAAATTCTTGTCAAACACGTGAAATGATCAAAGAGATCTTAAATCTTAATTTAAGAGCCACACACTAGTATTTTTAGAATAAAATTATAATTACAAATACTTCCTGACACAAAAAATAAACCGTTAACTTCATCCTATCATTATTTGAGGAAAAATTACATTATTTCATATCTTTAAGGTCCAAGAATATTTTATCGAGCACTCTGTAAATTTCAAGCACTAAGATTAATTATATTTTTCTCTCCTCACCATTCACTCTTTTCTTTTATCCATTCTTTTTTTATTTTAATTTTCAATAGTGTTATTTCCTCTCTTTTTTTTAAATAACTAAAAATAAAATATAACACAAAGTATTACACTTATCTCAGAAATCTTATTCTATACAAAAAGTGAAAATTTTGTGTAACTTATCTGATTATACAACGCAGTGTTATACTAATCTTTAAATTAGGCACAGCCGTATTTCTTTCCACGATGTAATCCACAACGTAATATGAAAATTATGCATAAAACTAAAAGCTAACTTACCTCTAATCTTGATCACGTCAACAGATCATTAACCTGAACTGTCACATCATAGACATGAAACTGGCCGCGCATTACCTCGACACGCGGACAGCGCAAACGCGACCGCCAATCATGACACGTAACTTTTCACGTCCGTATCACTCGTTCATAAATAAATATATAAAATCGTAAGTCATCTATCGCGCGAAAAGCAAAAGTACAAATCTCCACCATCTGTCCCGGGCGACGACGACGACAATAAAGACGTTTCTTAAAAATATTGTTACCCTTATGCGAAACTTTAAACGATATCTTCGCTTGTAAGTCACGTAGCAAAAAAATAAAAACATTTTTGTGATATAAATCGGATGCATGCTCCTTTAAGCATCTTTATCATCTAATTCAACCGTTATTGAGAATCCGATAACTACGAAATCTCGCAAACGGCGTCTCGCATAATAGAGGCACGGCAGTACATTTGGCGCGAGGCACTATCGTGCCTCTTGATTTCGGTCAAAATAAACGCGAAACGCGCCTATTATTAATGTTAATTAAACCTACTTCAAAGTTAATAAGGCGCAAGATCTTATACATTATTCGTGTCAATGCACTTTATTTTTCTTATAGTCTTATAGTCTTGCAACACGAATATATAAATCTTTTTCAATAAAATATATTCAAATACATTAACCTTTGCAATTAGCTGCTGAACGGTTAAAACTAAACGTAAATAATATTTCATTTAAATAATAATTTCTATTTACAACTTGTTTTTAATTATTGAAAGATTTTGACATATCCCTATTACTATTATTATTATTAACCAAAAAGCCATACTGGTGAACTTAAAGACCTCCTTATTACAAAGCAGACCATACTTAAGCGCGCCGATTTCACGCTCATCGCACATTCATTGTTCTATGTCAGCATGGACGGGTTAAGATTTACATTGTATTTCCTTTATAATTGTTTATTGATTCATATTATCACATACCTAATGTCTTAATGTTTATAATGTTATATCCCAGATATTTATAAAATATTTTGTTTAAAAATGTTTTATTTAAGATTTGTATTTAAATAATGTTATTAAATTTTAACTTTAAATAAAAGAAACTTACAATAAATTAGTAAAAGAACAATGTTTTGGTTAATAAGTAATTAATTACATCGAGATATAAACCATAACTCAAAAAAATAGAATTTAGAAAAAAATTAATGTAATTAACATTTAAAAGAAATTTTCTAATTAAAATTGAAAATAAAATATTATTATTTGATTTAGAAATTAATTTTAAATTTATGAACGTATAAATTAGAAACGTTTATAGATAAAATTACAAAGTAAAAAAATAATAACACGTTTTAAATATTTTAATAGTGCAAAATACACCACATACGTAATAAAATTTAAAACTAAAATAGTTAATTAAAATTATTATGTAAGATGTAAAAATTAAGAAAAAACTAAGAAATTGAACTAATAAACATTCATTAATTCTATATAACACGCGTAAAAAAAACAACTAAAATATTAACTATTAAACAAATTATTCTTAGATAATCAGATTTATAATTAAATTGAAGTAGTCTAAAAGCCGCTGATAATACTTAGCTTAAAAAAAGTCGATCTTTTAAATTCCTGTTAGCTATTAGCACCGCCGAGTCGCTATTGACTGACTTATATTTGAGCTTTTCTTTAAATTTATTCCTTGTGATAAAGCGCCTCGAATTTTTATGTGCTCTGATGAGCACCTTACAATGACAGATATGCGCCGATAAGTAATTATATGCTTTTTTAGGCAAGATTGCCTCTACAAGAACTTTCGGTTGAAAAATACTTTTAAGATTGTTTAATAACACCACGAATCCGTGGAAGAATAGCGTTAAAAAAACGACAAGATGTCAAAGGATAGTTTTTTGTTATTTATAGCAACAAAAATTGCACTCGATAGCACCAAATTCAATTAGATTCAGGTTGTTGTGCTAAATAAAAAGCGCATATTTTTTTTTACATATTTATAAGAAGGAAAAATATTTATGATAAATATTTTGTACATTATGTCCGAGTTTGCCAGGTATAAAAAAAATTATGATAAATATTTATGAAAATATTTAAAATAAATATTTATACTATACTATTAAAGAATATAAAAAAATATTTCAAGTTTATATACCACAAATATTTTTTAGTACATTTTAAAAATATATATTGTTGATAATAATTTTTGTATCATTTCTCTAAATAATTTATGAAAAATAATTATATAATCTTTAAAGAATATTTTTTTAAAATAAATTTGTAAAATATTTATGAATATTTATGATAAATATTCTGTGCTATCTGGGATGTAACTATGCCCACACTTAATGTTCTTATATCACTACTTAAAAAATACTTAAATTGTTCTGTAATCATTTAATACGTTTCCCTAAAGCCTCGTCTACAATAGACGCAAGGACTGTGTCGCACGTCGCATAAGACTGTCGCAGTCGCAAGAGCCTTTGTCGCACAGAGTTGAGCCAACTTTAACTTTTTTGCGACTGCGACATCTGCGACATTCTCATACGACGTGCGACGCAGTCCTTGCGTCTATTGTAGACGAGGCTTTCGACTGCGACTTGACCCTGCCAACTTGACCTGACCGATGTTTGCTTTTCAACTATCGCTTGAACTGGATGTGCGTCCTTTATATGTTTCTGTCCATTTTCTCGAATTTTCTCGTAATTTTTTGTAACATCGCCCCTAAACAATGCCACGGAGTTCGAGACAGACAAAGGATCGCCCATCAAAGACGGTCATCCTGTCATATGTTTAGACACTGCGTCATCCTTACACATGTTCGTGCATGCATGAACAAGCTACGTACAATTCTCGAGCATCATGACATTCGATCGCATTATGACGTGTTCGTAATTTATTATTATATTTTGTTATATTTGTTTGCATAACTATATACGCAACATTCATTCAAGCTGCGTTTCGATATTTACTGTCAGTATTGACAGTCTACAATATGTGACGTAAACTATCGATTTTCAGTACTGGCAGTGAATATCGGAACGCAGCCTCAGTCGGTTTCTTTGACATATAATATTCATCAGTCAACGGGGATCATACGAGAATGTTATTCCTTTTCCCCTTGAACTCATTGTTAGATAAAATACTTTCCCCTAACAGTAATAATAACAAAAATCATGTATAAACTTGTGCATTTCTATGTTCGTTTTTCCTTTTCTTTTTGTTCACGCTCTGCTCATTCTTACGT
The DNA here is from genome assembly GCF_013373865.1 of Monomorium pharaonis. NCBI lineage: Eukaryota > Metazoa > Arthropoda > Insecta > Hymenoptera > Formicidae > Monomorium > Monomorium pharaonis. Next base: position 29,512,841 of record NC_050471.1, on the reverse strand, counting down.
ACATACAAATATATCTTTATAATGTGAGCATTGTCCACGTATATAGTCTAGAAATGCACTTATAAATGATTAGATACACTTCTTATTTTTTTACACCTTATCCACACATTTTAGTCTAGGAATGCACTTAAAAGGGATTAAGATACAATATTAAGCAAGAATCATGTAAACAAGATCAGACTTATTTTTCTAACCAGATAACTATTGTCTTAAAAACACTTAAGAAAAGAATGCATTAGTAATTAGGAATTTTCCTTGTCCTTATACTTTGTTTTGGGCATATAAATACAGTACCCTGTGACTGCAGCAGCAGTTCTCTCTCAATTTTCTTAGAGTATTCTTACTGTTATGTCTTAATTATAAGTGATAATTGTAAAACTTATTAAATAAAGTTGTTTTCTTTGTATAAAGAAAATTGACAATTCTTACAATAAAAGCATATACATAGCCATTCAAGATAAGACGTTTTAGTATAATAATAATATATTTTTTATAATTAAAATCGGATGTTTTAATTTTGCATTGGTCATTCAACGTCATTGTAAATATATTTATATTCTTTCTCTTTTTCTTTTGTTCAAACGGAAATACTTTGAATTACAAAGTAATAAAAACAAAAGCTTATAAAAGGACATAGCGATAAAGAGCATTATAAAATCTGACTAGCTTAATAATCATATCTAATAGTATAATTTAAGTATATAAATAATTATCATGTTATATAAGTAACAGTAGCTTAAATAAAACTCGTCATTCTTTATTTGTAACTCAAACGATATCAGTAATTGCGAATATCAAAATACATTCGACAGTACATCCGACAGAAAACAGACAAAGATAAATACACATAAAATACATAGTATTTTTTTAGATTATCCAATAAAATAATTAAAACTATGGAAGAAACATATGGATCATGGAATGATATTAATTCCGGTGAGGAGATTGTTATTTCTGGTATTGCTGGCAGATTTCCAGATTCAGACAATATATATCACTTACGGGATAATCTTTTTAATAAAGTTGATCTTGTCAGAGCAGATCATGATCGGTGGAATATGCGTAAGTAATTATAATTGTATAATTATATATAGTTTTATATTTATGTTTAATTGTTAGATAGAATGTGCCAGTTTTTTGCAATCAAGTGTATGTAATTATATATTTACGTTTCTTCAAAATTTTTAATTTTTAATAACAAAATTAAATGTTATTTTAATTTAACCATATACGATTAAGTTTTTTTTCGATATTTTCCATTTTTGAGAAATAATTACGAAAACCCGTAATTATAAATATCTATATACATATTTGCATGCTATCCATGCCCATCCATATGTTCTATTCTTCATGTTGAAACGAATTTATCTCATATAGTGTCAGCTGCGTGATAAAACTTTGAAAATAAATTAATAGAATAAGATAAATACGAAATTGAAATAGAAGTTTTTTAAATAAGTTATATTTTAATAATAATAATAACAATAATAATTTAAAAATAATAATAACAGTTGCTAAGGGTGAGTGGAATAAAAACAGCGAGAGTATAGAATAGCAAAGAACACAGTATTTATATTCAAGTCTCGTTCTCACGATTAACAAGTAGTACCGTCTTCGGTACCCGATGGCGCCACAGGTTTCAGAGTTACTTTTTTCCTTCCCCCATGTATCCCCTGCCTTTGTTCTTCATAACGTTTTTTGTGCTCAAAGGAGCCACATCTCAGAGTATAAGAAATTAGTGTAAGATGTCAAAAAGGAAAGCGGACATAGAAGACATGCAGAAGCAGATGAGAAGTTTGCGGAAGAAACTGAAAAAGCTGACGAGGGCGGAAAGCGAAGAGGCTACGAAACCACGGGCGGCGACCGCGTCGCGTGCTGCAACCGAGGAGGTTAGGACACCACGCGGTCAAACCGCGCAGGGGACAGAACCCCCTGCAGAGGTTGTCTCGGATATGGAAAACAAAGTGTTTGGTGAGTAACAGAACTGAGCAGAGCGCGGGGACAAAAGCATGCAGAAACCACTCGCTCTCCCGCCTCGTTCTCCACAAACACGCACTTCACCGCCCACGTGGCGCGCGCAGACCCGACACCCCAGGGCGATGAGCCTTCATTCGAGGGAGAACAGATCGTACGATAAAATCTCGCGGCGATGAGCCTCCACTCGAGGGGGGACAGATCGCACACTATAGCGAGTCAACCGCACACCGGCTAACCCCCCTTCTCTCTCTTTTTATTTGGGCAGCCGTCACGAGTGAAAAATTAAGCACCGCGGACGAGACCGAAAATGAGCCAAGATCAAACTCCTCTACGTCAGAAGAGGGCTCAGACACCGAGCAGGAAAGTAGGACGGACATAGAAAACACCGAGGAGAATGCGGCAGAAACAATGGTGAAGCTCAGCAACGAAACCCGAGAACGCCTGTGCCTAAAAGCAGAACCAGCTCAATCGGATAATATTGCCCTACACCCAGCATTAATCGCAGAATGGAATACCTGGCTGCGCAAGGGCCTGTATGAAGGAGACGAAGAGGAAGATAAGAAGCGCGAGGAAAAGGAGAACGAATTACGAGACGAAATTATGAAAAAATTCCCAAGAAAGGGGGGCCTACATGCAGAGGCCCCAAAATTGAACCAAGAGATCCTCGCCTATATGTCCAGTACGGCCAAAAACAGAGATAAACATTTCGTCTCTGCACAGAACGCCTTGGGTTCAGCAATGATAGCAGTGGCAAAGTCCATCTCTCTAATTCTGGAACTAGAAGAGGACGACATTTCAAGCATGCTCACGCACCTGTTAGGTAACGCAGGCAAGCTGTTAGCAGGCCTACACTACCAACACTCGGTTATGCGAAGAGCCTTTATACTTCCTGGCATCGACGAGAAATATCGAGAGCTACTCAAAAAGTCAGAAATAACGGAAGACTTATTTGGGGAAGACTTATTCAAAAGGCTAAAGCACACCAAATCTCTAGATAAGGTGGTAGAAGACCTCGCTCCGCGCCAGCACAGCAAAAGACCCTTGAAGACTCCTAATTGGGGAAACAGGAAGAGCCTGCCGATGAGACCCAGGGGCGTCGCGCAGCAGGCGAAGAAAGGAGCCCCTCAGAAATCTCTGCGTTACAAGGACCGACAGAGATACTCCCAAGGAAACAAACATGCACTTTCAAGACCAACACGACAGAACCACCATGCTCGCTAGAGGAGAGAAAGGTAGCCGGCCGCCTAAAGTTTTTCTTTCACAAATGGGAATCAGTGACGAAAAATAAATTCGTACTAAACTGCGTACGAGGCTACAAGATTCGATTCTCGGCACAACCTCGGCAGACAACATTCCCAACGGCCCCCCTTAATGCACGGATCCCAGACTTTCGAGGATATCAGAGGGGCAATTAACAATCTGTTACAATTAGGAGCTATTAGACGGTGTAGGCCGGAGGAACCTCAGTTTATATCCTCTTATTTCCTAACCCCAAAATCTGACGGGAGTTACAGATTCGTATTGAACTTAAGGAAGCTGAACGAATTTATTCGGACAAAGCACTTTAAAATGGAAGATGGCCGCACGGCGGAAAAATTAATCTCCAATAACTGTTATATGGCAAAATTAGACCTGGAAAATGCATATTTTCTGATCCCAGTAAACAAGAACTCCTCAAAATATCTTAGATTTATATTTCAAGGTCAGTACTTCGAATTCGTTTGTTTGCCTTTCGGTCTTAACGTAGCCCCTCTGATATTCACGAAGGTCATGAGGCCGGTTGTAAACCAACTACGGAAAAAAGGGTTATTGTCTATTATTTACCTTGACGACATCCTACTTGTCGCTTCATCTAGGCAGTCGTGTACAAATAATGTAACAGCGTCAATCGAACTAGAACACTTAGGCTTCATTATAAATTACAATAAAAGCAGCCTCCAACCGAGTCAGAGAGTCGACTTCCTAGGCATAACATACAATTCAAGGAAAATGACACTAGAACTGCCAGAAGCAAAGAAGCAAAAAATTTTAGATCTATTGGAGAAATTTAGCTCGGGGAAGAGCGTTTCCATTCGCCAATGGTCAAGCTTTGTGGGTTCAATCAACGCATGCTGCCCAGCAATAAAATACGGTCGCTTATATACAAAAGAACTGGAACGCGTTAGATATTTAGAACTGCTAAAAAACAATGATAATTATGACAAAATAATCCGCATCCCAGAGAAGCTCGAGCCGATCTTAACTTGGTGGAAGGACAACATTATAAAATCTTCAAACCCTATTAGAAAGGGTCGGTACAAGCACGAAATCTTTTCCGACGCGTCCACCACAGGGTGGGGCGCCTTCCACGAAGGAAGAACGGCTCGAGGTTTCTGGACGGAACCCGAACAAAAATGGCACATTAATTGACTCGAACTCAAAGCAGTACTACTTACCTTAAAAAGTTTTGCAAAGGATTATAACGACTCTGAAATATTACTGCGCATTGACAACACTACTGCAATAGCTTACGTAAATAAAATGGGAGGTGTACAACACCCAAACCTACATAAGATTGCGAAGGAGATCTGGCAGTGGTGTGAGGCGAGGAACATTTGGATAACGGCTTCATATATTAAGTCCGGAGATAACGCGGAGGCGGACCGCGAGTCTCGAATAACAAACATAGACACGGAATGGGAGCTGGCCGACCACGCATTTCGTCGAGTGGTAGAAAAGCTCGGACACCCGGAGATCGACTTATTCGCTACACGAAATAACACCAAATGCAAAAAATTCCTAGCTTGGAAAAACGACCCAGAAGCATGGGCAATTGATGCATTCACGGTGAATTGGCATTCGCAAGGGCTATTTTGGGCATTCCCGCCATTCGCTCTTATATTAAAAACCCTCAGAAAAATCGTAGCGGACCAAGCGGCCGGCATAGTCATAGTTCCGTATTGGACCACCCAACCGTGGTTCCCTTTATTCATGAACTTACTAATCGAAAAACCTTTGATATTCAAGCCTTCACCAAATCTACTCTTATCCCCTTGTAGGTCCATACAACACCCACTAGCAGCAAAGATGTCCCTGATGGCAGGAAAATTATCCGGGAGTCATTCCGAAGGAAAGGATTACCAAGCACATCCCTCAATATCTTCGAGGCATCATTGACCGAATCAACACATAAACAGTACGCGGGACCCCTAAAACAATGGTGGTCCTTCTGTGCGAGCCAGGGGCTGGACCCGTATCGGCCAAAAGAGGTGGACGTAATCCAATTCCTAACAGAAAAATTCGAAAAAGGAGCGGCGTATGGATCTCTCAACTCGATGAGATCGGCAATCTCGCTGATTAGCGAAAACAACGTCGGAAAAAGCAGCAACATCTCTAGACTCTTCAAGGGAATATTTATGCTGAGACCAACGAAGCCCAAATATGATCGAACCTGGGACGTGAATATAGCCCTGCGAAAAATCGAAGAGTGGTACCCCTGGAGGAACTGACCCTCGAATACCTGACTCAGCGCTTGGTGCTACTGCTTGCATTGGGCACGGCGCATAGAGCGCAAACGCTAGCGTCAATCAAATTAGCGAATATTAAACGTAACACAGAAGAATACGAGATAGAGATACCGAACAAAATCAAAACTTCCCGCCCAGGATCATACCAACCCCTACTAGTCTTACCAGTCTACAAAGAAAACCCCAAACTGTGCATCGCGTCAACAATCGACGCCTACATTCAGAAAACAGCTCAGCTGAGAGGTAACATAGATGACCTGTTCGTTACAATTAAAAAACCAACAAGGGCGGCATCCACAGCAACGATAAGCAGATGGATTAAGGCAGCATTGTATCGCTGCGGTATAAATGAAGAATTCACAGCACACTCTACGAGACATGCAGTAACATCGGCAGCACTAAGGAAGGGAATGGACCTGGAAACTATTCGGAAAACAGCCGGCTGGTCAAAAAATTCTCAGGTCTTCGCAAAATACTATAATAAAACTATTCCTCCAACAAAAAAATCCTTTGTAAAAGCGATCTTTGCATAGCAAACGTGCAATAGAATTCCGCCCCCCCCCCAAAAAAAAAAACTTGTGAGAATGCGTAAAAGTCACGAAAGCGTGTATCTCTCTACTTCCATATGTTGCTTACAAAAAAAAAAAAAAATATACACTAACCAAATAAAAATTATCTCTCTAAACATCTACTTGTTAATCGTGAGAACGAGACTTGAATATAATTGACCGATCAAACGATCTTGGAGAGAGATGTTCGATCGTAATTATATGAAGAGTCTCGTTCGAGCGATTACTCCCACCCCAGAGTATCAATTATCCCGACCCAAAGTCGTAGTAATTTTTATTTGCAAACTTTGGAACTCTAAACTATATGAAGAACAAAGGCAGGGGATACATGGGGGAAGGAAAAAAGTAACTCTGAAACCTGTGGCGCCATCGGGTACCGAAGACGGTACTACTTGTTAATCGCTCGAACGAGACTCTTCATATAATTACGATCGAACATCTCTCTCCGAGATCGTTTGATCGGTCAATTATATGTTTTTATAATAATTATAAAAACAAAAAAAATAAAAACAAAATGAAAAAATTTTTAACAACAAAAGTTTAAAAAATGGAGACAACTACCACGTCCTCGTTCGTGTCTTTGCCACAGACTCGACTTGTCTCCGAATAGACGCAATTTTCAATCAATTTGATAGATTTTCGACACTTTCCACAGATCTCCCGAAAAAAAGACTGTCATTTCCACTTCTTATACGGCTCATAGATATCCATGAAACTCAAATTTTAGGTTCCTTTTGTAGTCGGAAAATCGACTTTTAATTTTTAACATCCTTCTTTTTATTATGTTTATTGTAGATATTTAAATACTTTAACCAAAATAATATGAAAAATTTATAAAAATGCTGACATTATTTTAAATTTCTTTCTTTCTTCTACCTCTGTCGTAAATCCATGCAATGTATCAAGGGCTGATTTGAACTGCTTTCCTGAAGGCATTAAATAATACAACCAATTAATCCAGCACCACGGTTGAAGTAGTCGGTCCATTATTGACTTGGATGCTCTAAAAGTATTAAAATACGATTGGCATTTAATTTACTAACTTATTAACTAATTATACAGGGTGTCTGGTATTTTTTTATGGGATGTTTATGAGCAGGTAGAGCGCATGAAACTGAACAGAAAAGTTCTTACCGTTTTTCCATTTTCACAATAGTTAACAAGTTAGTGACTTGTAAAATTTTTTTGTATTAGCCCGGCCTACCGGCAAATGCAAGCGTGCTGAGCGCCCGGCTGCGGCGGCCGCTCCTCACCAGCGCTTGAACCTTGTGATTGCTAGGTGCGCGGAGGGAGTTGTTACAACAAGCGACAATGGCTACGCACAAGCGACGCGTAACGCTAAATTCTCCCTTCGAGTTATGATAGTTCCTTACGTTTTTTAATGAAAATAAAATGTTTTAACGACAAAAAGTATGTGTATACGTGTACATACATGTGTACAAAAAATATCAGTTTTAATGCTTAAAGAAGTGATTACTAAATTTATTTTTTTAATAAATAACAATTATTTTTAATAAAAAATATTTTTTTGATGATAGTCTTAAACGTCGTAAACGGTCATTATAAATTTTAAAAGAAGCTGTTATTATATGCTCGAAACAAAATTTATGCTTCTTCAAAAAACATTAGAAAATTTTATCGATTAAAATGGAAATGACAACCAAATAAAATGTTTGTTGCAACTTTATATTCTTAATTAAAAATTAAATAACTAGGATATTTATATTTTTAATAAAATTAATCCTTGTGATAGATTTTTATAATACACGGAAAAAACTTTATGGTAAAAATTACTATGGTAAGTAGTAAACGCGGGCCAAGAAGAAATTATGAAAATTTTTATTATGTTTTTCATCAAATTACGGCAATATTTACACTACTTAATATATGATATAATTCTCTGAAATTTCTTTTTACAGTTTGTTTACTATCATTAATAATAAAATCATACATAATTTTACTATAAAATTTTTTCCGTAAATTTATGAATTTATTAAATGTTTGAAAACTTACAAACAATATTTATTTAATTTAGGAAAATTTTAGTATGTAATGTGTATGTGTGTGTAGGGGGGTTCTACACACATACACGAGCTAAAGAATAATCACTTTGTGACAGGAAAATGATTATGCCTAAGTTCCGCGATTTTATATCACTATTACTATTTACGCTGATTACTATACACGTACACGTAAAAAAATATGATTCTAGTTCTCTTAAAAAAATCAATTATTCACTTTTAATTTTATTTTTTTAAAATAATTATTTTATCTTTAATGATTGAAAAGAGTATTCTGTTGATAATAAACACCACACTTCACATAAAACAAATAATATTTAACATTTTCGCGTATATTCACACACATACACACACACACACACACACACAAATTACACACAAATTACAAACCAATTCTTGAATTAAGGAATAATCATTTTCCTGTCACAAAGTGATTATTCTTTAGCTCGTGTATGTATGTATCCCCCTCTCCCCACACACACACACACACACACACACACACACACACACACACACACACACACACACACACACACACACACACATTACACACTAAAATTTTCTTAAATTAAATAAATATTGTTTATAAGTTTTCAAACATTTAATAAATTCATATATTCGTAAATTTACACGGAGAAAATTTTGTAGTAAAATTATGTATGATTTTATTATTTATGATAGTAACCACGAACTGTAAGAAGAAATTTCAGATAATTATATCATATAAGTAGTTATATCATATAAATATTGTCGTAATTTGATGAAAAACATAATAAAAATTTTCATAATTCCTCCTTGGCCCGCGTTTACTACTTACCATAGTAATTTTTACCATAAAGTTTTTTCCGTGTATTATAAGTCTATCACAAGGATTAATTTTATTAAAAATATAAATATCCTAGTTATTTAATTTTTAATTAAGAATATAAAGTTGAAACAAATATTTTATTTGCTTGTCATTTCCATTTTAATAGATAAATTTTTCTAATGTTTTTTGAAGAAGCATAAATTTTGTTTCGAGCATATGGTAACAGCTTCTTTTAAAATTTATAATGACAGTTTACGACGTTTAAGACTACCATCAAAAAAATATTTTTTATTAAAAATAATCGTTATTTATTAAAAAAATAAATTTAGTAATCACTTCTTTAAACATTAGAACTGATATTTTTTGTACACATGTATGTACACGTACACACATACTTTTTGTCGTTAGAAAATTTTATTTTCATTAAAAATGTAAGGAACTATCATAATTCAAAGGGAGAATTTAACGTTACGCGTCGTTTGTGCGTAGTCATTGTTGCTTGTTGTAACAACTCCCCCCGCGCGCCTAGCAATCTCAAGTTTCAAGCGCTAGGAAGGTGCGGCCGCTGCGGCCGGGCGCTCAGCGCGCTTGCATTTGCCGGTAGGCCGGGCTAATACAGAAAATTTTACAAGTCTCTAAGTTGTTAACTATTGCGAAAATGGAAAAACGGTAAGGACTTTTCTGTTCAGTTTCATGCGCTCTATCTGCTCATAAAAATCCCATAAAAAAATACCAGACACCCTGTATAAGTATCCTATAATGTAATTAAAATATAACCCTGAAATGTCATTAAAGTTAATAATCAATTTGTTAATACTATTATGTAAGAAAATATTGGTTATTTTAATAACAATAACAATAAAAATTTGGAAACCAACATTCGTGTTGCTGATGCATATGCGGTTGTGCCTTCTTGAGCATGTAAGTTCACACCCATTGCTGTTTCTGCAAAATAATTATCCACATAGCACGGAATATTATGGTAATATCACAGTAATATTGTTCTTCCATTACAATATTACAGTGAAATATAGTATAAATACTGCAGAAATATTACAAAAATATTACTAGAATCCCAGACAACACGCTTGTCAGAATGAAAACTTTAAGAGAACTTTTTTAAGAAAACATTTAGATATCTTGGAAATGATGTCAAAATGATAACATTTACCAGAGACGTCTACTAAGAGAGGTTTTTAAGATATCACATTGAAGAGTCTTACTTAAGTTTCTTGAAAATGTTATCCTTATGACATCAGTTAAATGATATCAGCTTGATATCTCATAAAAGATATCACAATGCTGTCCGATTTTTGAGCCGTCCATGCGCGTCGTAGTTGACTCAGAAATCAGACAACATTAAGAGGTCTTCGAGATATCTGATTGAAGAGTCTCATTTAAGTTTCTTGAAAATGTTATCCTTATAACATTAGCTAAGTGATATCAGCTTGATGTCTCATAAAAGATATCACAATGCTGTCCGATTTTTGAGCCGTCCATGCGCGTTGTAGTTGACTTATAAATTAGATAACATTATAATATCTTGAATGAGAAATCCATTTGATATTATTTAAAAATTATCATAAAGATAATGTTTTCAAAAATAACGGTTTGCCTACAATTACTGTGCACAAAAAATGCACAAAATCTAAATTTATCATGTACTAAACAAAAACAGAATAATAAAAACCATCTAATTAACCATTTGAACGCTTCAAACTATTAATGCTAAAAATAGATCACAATTTCCATCAATTAAATTATTAAGGCTATGGAAAAAGATAAATTTAACAATATGAAATTAATAAGTAAATAAATTAATGCTATTTATTTCTAATGTTTTGCAAAATTTAATTGCTTTTATAAAAAATAATATAATTGCGTCAGTTTATAACATATTGGTATTATATGTATAAGACAATAACAAGTACCCATATCGATAAGTCAAATTGGCGTAGCAGATAGAGAACAAGGTTCGTCATCCTAAGGTACCGGGTTCAAACCTATCAGCGGCAAATAAGAATAAAATAAAATAATTTAATTTAAATTTAATTAATCAATAAAAATTTGTCCTAAATTTAGTATGTTACTGTTGATAAAAATAATTTTAAAAAAATAAATTTTTATTTTATTTTTTTATCTTTAGTTGCAGTTTAAAAATATCCGATTTAAGAAACCTTTTAGATATCCAATTTAAGAAATTTTTTAGATATCCGATTTAAGAAATCTTTTAGATATCAGTTTTATGATATCTTTCTGTTCTCAAAAAACGGCGCATTGGTTAACATTCTGACATCATTATGTTATCTTTTAGAAGTCTCTTTATGTTATCATTTTCAGAAACAAGATATCTTTTAGAGATCTTTTTGACAACATATTGTTCACTGGGATATTAAAATGTCTGCCGAAATGGATCACAGTAATATAATGGTGATATATCACGAATGTATTACTGTAATATTTACGTAGCATTTTTGTAATATTATATTTTTATTTTTTATTTTCCTATATTTTTTATATATTTATAATTTTCAAAAAATATTTATAAATTATATAATAATACGTATTTATAAAATAATAAAGTAATGACGTCTTAATGTTAATGATTACGTTTACACATTATCCTTAATCGGATTTAGTATTATCGGTTGTTAGCCTAGCACACATCTTTCAGAAAGCTTTGTTATGAGTGACACACTCATAACTGTAACGGTTCACCTTTCCCGATCGCCTCGGACAGGCTCGCCAGATGCCAGGATTCGGGAGAAGGGGGAAAACCAACTTACGTATACCGATATCAAATTAACAGTCCCTTATTATAAAGCTTATGCTATGTACATACTTAGTCTACGGGTAATATTATGCTAGGCCTTAACCTACGGAGAGATATTTACAAGATATATACAGGCTAGTCTAACGGTATCCGGATGGGAGCGCGCTTATGCACAGCATCGTAGTACGCGGTCGCGGTCGCGAGGTTTGCGGATTGCAGGAAACCGAAAGCCGGCGTGCGCCAGGCGGCGCGCGGCGAGGCGGTCTAATGACCGGTCTCGTCGGCGGGAACCAAGAAGTCGAAAGTCGGCGTGCGCCAGGCGGCAGAGCGGTCTGATGACCAACCTTGTCGACGAGGAATGGTCCTCGATCCGGATCGAGCTCGCTTTTATACCCGTCGGGGCGATCCCCACGCGTTCCCAGCAGCGTGGTGGGATCGGTTTCCGACGGGGATATTAGACTTTCGGGAGGGGCGTCCGTGGACGCCGAGTCTCATATAGTGGGGCGGGTGGTCGGCCCCGGGACTTAGTGACAATCATCACATAACGATAAAAAAGGTATCAGTAGCACGATGACGTAAGTCGGTCAGCTGCAGCAGTCAGCATCGAGCGCATCGCGCGAGGTTTTGCGCAATCCGCTCGACAATTAGCGCAATGCTCCTTAGACAGCACTTGCTGTCTAAGCAATAATTTGGAATACTGACCGATTTACACCCTCACGCAATCCTCCCAAACTACTGAATTATCGGATACATGTATAAACCGGCGAAAGAAGGTGAGGAACGGGTCAATCCGAAATAGACAAACTAAGATAACACACGACACTCTGCTTTGCGGGATCGTGTATCACCGATATAAATCATTGTAAATACACAACCACGACACTCTGCCTTGCGGGGTCGCGATCTATTCACTGTAAACGAATACTATAATAAAAGTGTTCAAGACAAATAACAGTGTAAGTGACCAAATACCTTCCTCGCGAGATCTGTGGCAGCGATTCCCAATCGTACTCACAACGAGGGGTACAACAGCTTTCTGAAAGATATCTTGTAAATTAATATTGAAATATAACAATGTAATCATTTAGAAATATTTGTGAAACATTTCATTAAAATCATTTCCGACTTTTTCAGAGAAGTATTTCAGAAATATTTTGTATGTAATGTCTAAAATATATTATTGAAAGTTTTCAAAAATGTTATATTTAAAAGCTTTGTGGAAAATATCTTGAAAATTAATATTGAAATATAACGTTGTGTGCATTCAGAAATATTTGTAAAACATTTCATCAAAATTATTTCCGAATTCTTCAGTAAAATATTTCAGAAGTATTTTGTATGTATAATATTTAAAATATCATTAAAAGAGAGAGAGAGAAAGAGAGAGAGAAAGAGAGAGAGAGAGTTTTAAAAAATTTTATATTTAATATGACAATCGACATTGAAATAATTCTGAATGTCATTAAAATATTTAATACAAATATTTCTTATTTGATTTCTAAAGTAAAATATAAAAAAGTTTCTAAAATATTATTAACATAACTACTTTTGCTTTACATTATTAATCTTTTTTCTCGCGTCGACGTGAGCTGAGTACAACCCCATACAGCACATCTTTCAAAAAACTTTCTGATAGATATTTGGCAGTGTGGGAATTCATTGTTGTGTGGCAACTCATTGTCAGTAAAAAACTGTAAAATTTTATCTTATAATAATTTATAAAAATATAAATTAATTATACATGTTTTATTCTTCTGACAACATCTATTGAAATGATCTATAACAAATTTGTGGATGCATAAACATAAAGTATTCGTGGATCATCACTACGCGTTAGGTTGCATGCGATCATCGAAGTCAAACAATATCGACCATGGCAGACACTTGGATGGGTGACCGTTTTTACATAACACTGGAAGATTTCAGGAAGTTTTCAGAAAGCTATCATTGAAATATAAAATATATCAAGATAATATTTCGGACATGTTTTGAATATATTTCAGACACATAAAGTGTCCACTTTTATGTCAGAAATGTATCTGAAATATTTCTGAAAAGTTTCAAAAATATATTTCCGATATATTTTTGAAGATTTAAAAAATATTTCAGATATATTTCTGACATTACATGAAAGCGGACATTTCATGTATCTGAAACATATCTGAAACATATCTAAAATGTTTTTTTGAAATATTTCATATTTTATTAACAGCTTTCTGAAAGATTTTTGAAATCTTTCAATGCTGTGTGGGCTGGTTAATCATAGCTATTTTATTTTTTTTTAAATGTAATTTGAAATCTAAGCACTATCGATGTCGTTAAACCTGATTAAAGTAACGTGTAAACGTATTCATTAATGACATTTTAACATTAGGATGAGTTTAAAAATAACTGAAGTAAGCTTTAAGCCGTAAGAAATTAATCAATCACAATCAATTATTTTTCTCGTTTTTGTCTGTGATTTATCAATTTCTTATGACTTAACTTAAAGCATACTAGTTATTATACTACTTATCATAAATCCTCACTTAATTTAATGTGAGTGATATCAATTCTAACATATTGCTATTTAAAATGTAATATTGCTACAATATAACCTAATATTTTAATGTTATTTATAAACATGTAATATGTCAATAATATTTTTGTAATATTTTACTGTAATATGTAATATTGTTGATATATATTGCAATTTTGCTGTGATATTACTATAATATTCCGTGTTATGTGGGTACTCAATTAGTGTATTTAAATAAATGTATATATTTACATCTTTTTAATTTTTCATAAAAATGACTAATAAAATTAAAATTGTAATGTGTAAAATGTATTGTATTAATAAAGATCTTTTCAAAAAATATTATATTAATTGAAAAAAATATAATAATTACCGCAAATAATATCAAGAGCAGCATTGACAATAAAGGGAAAAATATCAAAGGCTTTCCCAGAATCTTTCTCTATTTTTCTTTCAATACACTTTGTTAAGATCTCTGCTTTTTCAGAGAGAACTATAGCAAATTGATCTAATATACTAAAATGAAACGTTGGCCCAATCAGTTTTCTATCGTGGGTCCATTGTTTTCCTAAAGTAACATTAAAATGTAACATACCTATGTTATAAAAATAAAAAGAACTACAAAATTGATTTAAAAACATGTAGTATTGTTATCCTTTTAATTTTTAAAGCAAAAGAAGTTTTCTGTTTTTTCTGTTTATTGGCAATGGATGTTAAGGGAATCCTAAAGCTGTCTATTTTATCGACATTTTATTCAACCATTTAGTTTTGAATTGAATTTACAGAATTGAAAATCCTTTTACACGTTTAAAGTACGTACACAAATAAACCCGAGGACGATCCGTACGGAAAGAAACTATTAAAAACTATTGAAAAATAACTATTTAAAACTATTGAGAGAACTATTTGAAATTTCAAGTAGTAAATTCAGACATTACTATTGGAATCGTCAATAGTTTGATTATTATTTAGTATTGAAATGAATAGTAACTATAGGTATTTATTACTAATGGAATTGTTAATAGTTTACTATTGGTGTAAATAGTAACTGTAGGTGTTTACTATTTATTACTATTGAAATCATCATTAGATTACTATTAAAGTGAATAGTAACTATAGGCGTATGTCAATAGTAATGAATAGTAATGTTCGAATTTACTACTTAAAATTTTGTAGTTCTCTTAATAGCTTATTTTTTACTCACAAAACATTTTTTACTCACTTGTATACAAAGAATCTCGTGTATTTTGTGTTAGGTATTTTTGTTACACCCTGTATATTAAATAATAATAATAATATAATATACATATAATATATTATATATTAATATATTATATTAGAATATGTAAATATTATAAACAAAAAAGCGAAGCCATCTCAAAAGATGGCACAGTCTTAGTGGGTTCAAATTTAATACAGCTCGAGGTTAGCTCATAGTGAAGATGGTGATATAAAAATAATTTGTAAATGTCATTGTGCCGCTTTCGAGTTACACAGCAAACAAACAGACAGACACACCAAACAAATTTATTATAATAGATATGTGTAATATGTGTATATATACATTTTGCAAAATGTACAATTTTTATAATTAAAATTTTTATATTTGTAAAAATACATAAATCGTAATCCAATATTTATTAATTCTACCATGAATATAGAAATAATTAAATCTTGATTCATTAAATGAAATAAATAAATCTTATAATTTACAGAGCATATATGCGCGCGCGCGCGCGCGCGTGTGTGTGTGTGTGTGTGTGTGTGTGTGTGTGTGTGTGTGTGTGTGGCATGTGTGGTGTGTGTCGTGTTTGAAATATTTTGAAGCCAAATATAGAAAAATATCATGTGTTCGGATTTACAATTATTATCAAATCATTAGTAATATTACTTATAAATAGTTACTATTCATGTAGTTACTTTTCAATTACTGTTTAGTTAGGTAGTTGTAAATAGTTATTATTCAGAACTATGCGCCAATAGTCATAGTTACTATTCAATTGCTGTTCAGTTACGATTTACGTAGTTACGATTAGTTACTATTTGAAACTATTCACCAATAGTCGTAGTTACTTTTCAATTACTCTTTGGTTACATAATCATAAATAGTTACTATTCAGAACTATTCACCAACAATTGTAGTTACTATTCAATTACTATTTATGCACGTAGTCACCAATAGTTACTATTTAAGTTACTACAGAAATTGAATAGTAACTATAAAAATTTGAATAGTTCTTAATAGTTCTCAATAGTTCCTTTCTATACGGGGATTAAATCAAGACTAAAAATGCAAAAAACTTTTAAAGTTTATTTGTTCATAAAAATATTTGTTTCAAATTTGAATTATGTAGCTCATACGTACAAATGAATAATACACCTCAGTTTGGAATAGATTGAGGAATAAGATTATATTCGTGAAATTACAATTACAAGCCGTAAAAATAAGTTATTTATTGATCAAATTTTGTTCATTTAAGCGCTTTTACTAAGATTTTCTTCATCTGTAGTGAAAGCGATTAAATGAACAAAATTTGATCCAATGAATAATTTATTTTTACGGCTTGTAATCGTAATTTGACGTATATAGTATTATTCCTCAATCTAGTCCAAACTGCGGTGTACCATTCATTTGTACGTATAAGCTACATAACTTGTATTTTGAAACAAATATTTTTATGAACAAATAAACTTTACAATTTTTCATTTAAACATTTTACTACAGACTTCTACAGATTACTACAGAAAAATATTTAGATACCTACAATGATTGAAGTATATTTTCAGGGTTACGTTACAAATACGAAATACAAATACACATGTATATCTGTCAGACAAAAAGACTCGGGAAAAAATGTTTTATGTTATATAAAACTTATATGTTATATATTATATAAAAACATATATAATATATATGTTATATAAAATGTTATATGTTATATAAAACGTTATATGTTATATAAAATATAAAAAAATGTTATATGTTATATAAAAACATATATAAATATATATAAAATATTTCCATGTTTATACTAGTTTTCTTTCTTTTGTAAAATTTCTATTTAATGTAAAAAAATAATAAACATACTGAAAAGACAAACTAATTTAAAAATTAATTTTTGTATTGTTTTTTTTTAAAACTAAGAGTATGAAAAATTGTCCATATATAATCGTATATATTTCGAAATATATATGATTATATATGAACAATTTTTCACACTTAGCTTTTTTAAAAAAAGCAATGCAAAAATTATTTTTTAAATAGTTTCTGTCTTTTTAGAATAACTATTATTTTTTTATATCAAACAAAAATTTTACAAAAAAAAAGGAAACTAGTATAAACATATATAGACATATTTTATATATATTTATATATGTTTTTATATGAAACATTTTTTCCCGAGGAATAAAACTGTTTTTATAATGTTACAACTTACCCAATTAATCTATTTTCTATTATCTATTATAAGTTAAAGTAAAGGAAATAATACTTTTACTAAAATTTTAGATGCATAAGAAATGTATAATAAGATAAACGGTTTAATTTTATTATGCATTCACCTGTAGAAGTTAAAAGTCCGTTACCCAACCATTCTTTTATAATATCATAAGGGATCCCTTTTGTGATATTTACAGTGCTCGAAAGAATAACCTGTAAATGTTTGAAAGAAACGTAATAATATTTAAAAAAAGATATAACATATTTTTAATGACAATTTATATAGTATATTAAAGGAGATCTTTGTTTATAGAGCTCAAAAAAATTGAAAAAATTTTTTTCAGTTTAATCGATAGTAATACTTTTCAAGAATATACAGTGAAAATTGTAGATCAAAATCTCATAAATTATAGAAGTTACAGTTCAGAGACTACGAGCGCATGGAGCAGGTAGCCGGAAACTCTACGATAGAACACGCTGCGACTGACCTCTCCCTCCTTTTTTGCCTTTTTAAAATTCTCGTTTGCATTTTGTGTGTTTTCTCCTAAGCCCTTTTCTAACAAATCATCTCTCGATAAGTTTTGATAAATAGAAGTGGTGTGCTACGAAACATTTGAATTTGGGTGCAAAAATTATAAAAATCCTTGCTTTCATTGCTATTTTGCATCTTCAATGAAAGATACTTTTCTATACTGAAGATGTTGAATGAATTAAATATAAAAATTGGACAGAACACAAATTTTTTTGCTGAATCATATGATATCGCGAGAGAAGAGCGTCGCAGCTTATGCAGCACTAGGGAGGCTCGAGCAGCTCGCAAAATGGAATTAATTCTGCAAAATCAGTTTCATAAAGAAGCGGAGAGAACATTATATGTCTTTGGAATGCCTGATTAGCTTCAAATTGCTGTAAGTTTTAAAAAACTACTACTTTTCTTTGACAAAAACTTTAAACGCGTTTTACTCGAATTCGTATTTTTCAACTTGGCGTGCGTGATAAAAAAAACTACTTGACGGATCGAGTTGAATCAAATTTATTTCAAAAAATTATTAAATTTTCTTCTAGATACACCTAAAAAATTAATAAAAGTAAGTGTTTTACATAATTTTTCACTAATAAAAATTGAAATATTGAGGCAAAAAATAATTTTATTTCAAGGACTTAAAAATTTCTTAAATTTTTAACATTTATTTAATTTTTTATTAAGGTTTATTTAGAAAGTGTTGGCATAAAGTTTGACATGCTTTTTGATTATTTGTTTTAGACCAAAATTAAAGCCGCTATCATGTACGCCAACAGATATGTCCAGCAATAAGGCGTTTCCAGATAGCACATAAAATTCAAAAAGAACTCAATTGTATGTCACCAATTATGAATTCTTTTTGAGATGCAAAAAGAATTCTTCTTACAAAAAGAATTCTTTTTGCATTTCAAAAAGAATTCATAATTGGTAACATACAATTGAGTTCTTTTTGAACTCTTTGTGCTATCTGGGTTAGGAACATCGGTTAATAAAATCAATTAAAAAAGCCTTTTTTTATTATATATACAATTTTTTGTGTAGTTAAAATATTAAGTAAAACGCACTAAAAGTTTAAAATATTTATTCATCGTCAAAAAAATATTTATTAATTATAAATTGTTTTAAAAAATTGAAGAAAAATTTGCTTTTTTAAGCTTCTAAACGAGAATCCTCCCTTAAACGAAAGTCATTGAAATACCTCTTCGTTTAAGAAGAATTATGTCAATAGTGACAATTTCTTCTAATTGTCACAGAAACATAAAAAATATTTTATTAACGAATTAAAATTAGTATTTACCTCTAAATATTCTGGTTTGTACACGACAACAAAGGGCGTGCTTCCAATCCACTGTACAAATATTCCTTCTTTAGACTTCTCCATAAATTTTAAAAGCCACGTTATGCGTTCTAACAATTAGATTTATTAGGTTTATATTATTTTAATTAATATACAAATTTATAAATAGCAAACTTTTGTATTCCACGTGTGCGAATACACAAATAACACTTGTAATAAAAGAGTAATACTAAAATTATACGTATACAATTCTGTACCATACTCCGACAGTGTCAGTTGCTCAAATGTCATTCCAATAAGAGGATATCCGCCGGTATGGGGAATATTTTTAAGTTTCTGTCGAAGAACATACTCATGATGAACTATCGACGAAACTGCGTAAATCACAATAATGCAAAGAGTGTATAGTGCCAAAAAGATGAAATCCATTCTCGTGATCTGTGAACACTTCAAATAATTTAAGTTACCAAATACATAAACACATTATTAATTTTGGTAAAATGGTATTAATATTATAAATATTATACCAAGAAAATTGCATCAATATAGCGTTTTTCGGTGTGTCACTGTATTTTCAATATTTATTAAAATATTTTTCAAAGGTACTTTCACAATTGCGATAAAGTCATACCCAGAGAATATATTTCATATCAATAAACTTATTAATAGAATTAAGTAGTCGAGAAAGATAATTTTTTACTAGTTATTTCAAGACTATGGTTTTTAATAAATATTTTACATTAAATAATTTAGCAATAAATATTTTATGTAATGTAGTTAAATTTATAGCTTTATTGTTTAACGCACATATACATACAAATGCAACTTATCAATCTCTACTTGCTTAATAAAATCTTTCCAAAAATTAAAGTTTTCACTAGGTCTATATCAAAATTTTCTTTATTTTGTATAGATTAATTTTGTTTATCATAAATATTATTATAAAAATAAAATTGCCTACATAGACAATAGAACACATTCAAAAATTGCCTTTCAAATAAACCACTAGTATCTTTGCATGTACCTAATAGAATTATCTTTCACCGAATCTACTAATTATCATTCTTTTATTTTATTGGTAATTAATATTATTAAATATTTTAATAATACTTAGGAAGTATATCTATTGGTTATACTTATTGTCTCTATATAATGTCAAAAACGTTAGTATTTTTATGACACTTCAATATTTATCACGACAATTATCACCAAGATTATATTAAAAAATATTATTTAAAAAATTACAGGAAAGATTGTAGAGCTTATTACCTTCTTCCATTCAAAATTCAATCGCGGAATGAGAGTACAATGTCCACGGAGTCTTGATCCTTTTATACTTCTTTTTTATTTCATGACACTCAATTCTGCAATGATAAACACTCACGCAACGATTGGACAATTAAACACTTAATTTCATCTGAGATCTCCAGTATCTCTCAAGTTTTATAAATATTGTGCTATAAATAACGCTTCTATAACTGATGAGAATAAAAGCTATGCTTAAACGTTGCATTTAAAAATACGATAATGCTTATGCTTAAGATATTATTTGAGTTGAGTAGTAATTTAGTTAAAATGTAAAAAGTTATTAATGAAATTAAAAAGTTAATAATTTTTAATTTAATTTAGTTAATTATAAATTATTTAATTTTTAACTTAAACTAGTTATTTTTGAAACATATAAACTTTAACTTATAAACCTTTTTTCTAAATTAAAAGTTTTATCTGGACAAAAGAAAAAAAAATATAAAATAAATATTTATTCCTGCATAAAAACAATATTATTTGTTATTTCATATAATTAATATTATAATTAAATTTACAAATAAAATATTAAATACACTGGCGCAAAAAAACGGGATAAAATTTTTGACCGAATTTTCAGGCAATCTTCAAAATGATGCAACTTTGCAAAAAATCATCCAAATTATATGTACTTTTTTTTAATTAAAGAGAAAAGACTCTACTTTGAGAATCCGTAGGCGGAAGTTTGATTTGTTAAGTGTAAACCTTTTGTATCGCATAAAAACCAAACAGGTTTTTAAATTATAAAATGCGTCAATGATGTGCATCAACTTTACATACAACGACGACTCGCAAGATTATGTAAATGATGATCATGCGAGAAAAGAATCAGTGCACGACGGAATGACGTCTGCTGCAACCAGGTCGACGAAGTAAGTGCTCATCACAATTTTTTTGCCACGGTACACCTGTCAATATACCAGTTTCTCCTTTGCGACAATACGATATTTCATTTTTCAATGTCTCTTTGGTTTTGTTTTTCAATGTTTCTTTGGTTTAGTTATTCTCTTAATCTTTGACCCTTCATAACTCGAAAACTGGCCATTTTCAGACCTAGCGCTTATGAGGACTTTTGATCAAGATGTCATGAACTACATACATCAGTTTCAGCCAATTTGATTGTACCCCCTTTTCTATTTGTTTTGTGCGGAGTTCTTTCTTATCACTTTTTACAAGTTTCTCGTTAAAATCTTGCTAATATTAATCCAGATTCTTTCAGAAAAGTTCATTTTTTTCTAAGCAATTAAAAAAAAGCATGTCGATACGATGTTTTTTGTTGATTGCACACGAGTTTGAAATTTGCACTGCATTCTAGAGTATTTTAGCGAATAAATACAGTATTTTTTTTAATATCATGAATTTTGAGTATCAATATGATATTGCACATTGATTTTATGTGTGTTAACTCAATCATACTGCCGTCATTAGAGTGACCCGATGTACACCACGTGGAGATTGACGGTCGGATTTTGCATATCATGTAGCTCTGAAATTCATCAGTGGAAATTTACATCACTTACTAATTTGAATATAACGGATAGCTGACGCGCCAATTTTACTGGAGTCAACGGAAGATTCACCATTTTAGCAGTCTATTCAGATCACATATAAATATACACATACTCAAACATAAAAAATAAAAATTCAAATTTTATTGAAAAAATCGACCCTTTTTATATGATGTGTAAAATCCAATCGTCAACTCCACATGGTGCACATCGGGTCATTTTGATGACGGCGGTATGATTGAGTTAAACACGAATAAAATCAATGTGCAATATCATATTGATATTCAAAATTCATGATATTCAACAAATACCGTATTTATTCGCTAAAATATTCTAAAATGCAGTGCAAATTTCAAACTCGTGTACAATCAACAAAAAACATTGTATCGACTTTTTTTTTAATTGCTTAGAAAAGAATAAACTTTAAGAATCTGGATTAATGTTAGCAAGATTTTAACGAGAAACTTGTGAAATATGATAACAAAATTTTATTTCTTTAATTAAAAAAAACATGTTTGGTTTTTATGCGATACAAAAGGTTTACACTTAACAAATCAAACTTTCGCCTAGGGATTTTCAAAGTAGAGTCTTTGCCCTTTAATTAAAAAAAAAGTACATGTAAGTGAAAAATTGACGAAAATACGACAGATAATTAAAAAATTCTTTTTTGCAATTTTTTTTAAACTTTATTTTATTTAAATTAATTTTTACAAGATAAAACCGTATTCTTTTAAGAATAACATATACAAACAATAGACCGACTTTATGCCCTCATTATATAATGTACTATTAAAATGTGCGGACTACTAGCCACACAACTTATTTACCATTTTATTAATTTTAAAGAAAATAAAAAGGGTAAAGAAGAATAATGTTACATGGTAATATATACGTATATATATATTATTTATTATACGTTACAAATGATTATATTATTATTATTATTATTTATTATTATATAATCCTTGCCTTTCGGCTTTGGGTGGCCTCCGGTTACATCTATCCTCTAATAATAATATTAAAATTCATTACAAAATAAAGAAAATTAACGCTATGCACTTGAAAACATAATAACAATATAATGCATAACACAACATAATAAAATGTAACATGGTAAAACATAAAGAAATCTAATGGTTTATCGACTTAAAAACAAAAAGCCTTGTGAACTCAAAACTCAAAACTTGAAATTAAAAAAACATTACTCTCAATATTTGTCACCAATTTGGAAACTAAACTGATCTATTCTCTCTATTCTCTACATCTTTTAGCCCTGCAGCTTCTTCTCTCTCACTTCCAACGATTATTATAATTCACAAATATTAAAATATCAATATTTGTGATTCTAAACATGTTCAATTTGACACACGCTAATTATGACATACTTGGGCACATGCCATAATATAAAACTTGCGTGCGTCACAGTAATTTATCGTAACATCTCACACTTGATAAGGACATAAATCGAGGGTTGAAACGTCGTAATTGATTTTGAATAAATTTGGCCACCAAGGTTGATCTAATACTACTTTTAATTTTATAATATATGCAATATAAATATTGTTTAATGTCCAGAATCTTAATTATATCAAATGTTTCATAAATTATAGCATAAAATTAGAAACAGTGGTACCCAGTTAATCACAGGAGACACTTTTTCATCTTTCAATGTCATAAATAATTACCTTAAATAAGAAAGGATGGTTCCCCGTTAATTGCAGCTGACACTTTTTTGTTTCTCAATATCGTCACATGAGTACAATCGACGTAATGTACTTGAACTACATTTTGAGTTACCATAAATATTATTATTTTTTATTAATCTCAAAACTTTTGATAAATTTGACTTACTACCCACATAACATCGGACATTCTATGTATATGCATTTTTTCTCCATAATGTGAAAAAAATATCTTGTATGTTAAATGTATATACATCTCATATACATGAATTGAATATACATTATGGTATGTAATGTGTATATCCATTAATGTATTTGGTATGTATATACAGCGTATAATGTTAAATGTATATACATATTATATACATGATTCGAATATACATTATGGTATATAATATGTATATCCATTAATGTATTTGAAATGTATATACAGCGTACAATGTTAAATGTATATACATATTACATACATGATTTGAATATGCATTAATGGATATACATATTATATACTATAATGTATATTCGAATCATGTATATGAGATGTATATACATTTAATATTGTACGCTGTATATACATTCCAAATACATTAATGGATATACATATTATATATCATAATCTATATTTGAATCATGTATTGAGATGTATATACATGTAACATTGTACGCTGTATATACATTTCAAATACATTAATGAATATACATATTATATACCATAATGTATATTTGAATCATGTATATGAGATGTATATACATTTAACATTGTACGCTGTATATACAAATGGTATATAATGTGTATATCCATTAATGTACTTAGTATGTATATACAGCGCACAATGTTAAATGTATGTACATTTTATATGCAAGATGTTTTTCCTCTATAACGTGAACTTGCACGCCCACGCGCAGGGAGTAATTTTCGCAATCACCGCTAGGTGATGCAACTTAGTCCTTTCTCCGGAGTCAAGTGATGCTCTCTTGCATATATAAGGAGGTCACTTGCAACTCCAAAATCAGATATCATATCTCATTTTTATTAATTACCGTGCCTTAAATACGGTACCGCACGCAACAATCTCCCACAAATTTGTATCATGTATATTCTATGTACATATTATGTATGTGCAATAAATGATAAATGGACGTACATGATGTATATACATGCAGTATACGAATCATGTACATGTGTATATACTTCCGATGTGCAATGGATATTTTCCTTGTAACGTTTGCATATACATTTCATATCCAGTGGATGTACGGTGTATTAAAAAACCATATACATAGTATATACAATAAAAAATAAACTGTTTTGTGGGAAATACGTTAATGAATCTCATTCCGATAATATTTATATATTCTATGTCATATCCTCTATATGTACATTGTAGTAGAAAAGTGTGTACATTGATGTATATATAATGTATGTACATGACATATACCCAAATGTTTTATAGGTATATACACAGAATATGTAAATAATATACATTTCATATACATGTGTACATACAGAAGATCTTCAATGTACATCATAACGGTAACATTTGCACATTCTATGTATATCCCATCTATATACAGTGCATCACGGAAGTATATACATAGTATATGTAATATACATGGATGTATATACATTGTATATACTACGTATATCCTAATGTTTTGTGGGTACAATAAAATATAAATTAATGCAACTTCTTAAAAATACCTTATGCAAACCATAATCTTCATCCGTCATTTGTATATTCAACGGTTGTGTAGGTTTTAACAATGTTATAGGAGAATTAATGGGAGGCAATGTAGAAGGATTGTAGTTTCGAATAGCGGATGAATGTTTGTAAACTGTGGTACACGCGTCTTCAAATTTGCTGGGGATAGTGACGTATTCATAACTAAAAACGATCTTTCGAAAATATCGTATCGCTCCTTTCAGGTGTTGCAAAAATATTATAATATTCCGAAAATATACATATTAAAAAATAAACATCAAGTGTTCCAATGTACGTGTAACTTCGTGTAAGAAGACATTTGTGACATTTTTAAATAGTTTTGTGAGATTTAAATATTTGGATTTGTGTGCAATATTTATACCAAAGATTGTAATCTTTTTGAGATTTATAATAGAACGGTAAATTAAACAATTTTTTTTTAAATTGTTGTTCAATTTACTGTTCTATCATAAATCTCAAAAAGTGCAATTTATCGACTATAAATATTAATGCTAAGAAATTTATATATATGTATTCATGAATATTATTGCTTTTGACAATAACTAAGATAATGCTACTTAATAAAAATAATGCTGCTTAGATGATAGAATATTGTGTAAATTTTTGTTCTTATATAAAATGTAATAATAATTTTCTATTATGCTTCTAATATATTTTAGATTTTAATAGGTAGACTTTAAGAATATATAAAAATATTCAAAAAAAATAAAAAAAAATTTATTGTAATTGCGTAAATTCACACAATTTTTTATCCAAATTTTGGATGCAAAAAGATTATAAAGTTACACAAATTGCAACGAATTTCTTTTTATTTCTCTTGTTTTTATATATTCTCAAAGTTTATCTACTAAATTTGAAACGTTATGCATCAAATACATTGCACCGTAACATGGCAGTAGTCTTACATTGTACTATTTCTCAAGGCGGACATTTCAGCGTTGCCGCAAGCATGCAGTAACATTGCAGAAACATTTTGCAACGTCCATGGAATATTACAATATTTCATTGTAAGGTTTCTGCAACGTTTTTGTAATCTTTGATGCTGTATGAGAAAGAATCACTGAGAGCGATCAACTGAACAGCTTATGCGCATCATGTGTAAAACGGAACACACCCATAGTCAATGGTCCATGCAGTGTTGTTTTCGGTGATGTTTTCTTGCGCTTACGCATTGAATCAATGGAAGTATCTACCTTATATGAGAAAGGGTGCTTTTAGAGCCCTATTCTATATCAATGTCAGTATTGTTATATATTACTAATTGTACAAGTATTAAATGTAATAAAAAAATTATACAACAACAATGTAACGTACACTATCAAAAATTATTATTAAAAGTTACAGAATAGGTACGTTACTTCTCCGTCCATAAGCGTATTGTTATAGATACGTTATTGAATTTTATTATGACTGCATTGCGCATGAGCAAAAAAGCGGCACCGAGAACAACTGGGTTCATTCCGTCCATCGGTCCCTGTTGTAACTTGTGCTAGAGTTTCAAAAAGCGGCACCGAGAACAACTGGGTTTATTCCGTCCATTGGTCCCTGTTGTAACTTGTGCTAGAGTTTCACTGTGTATGAGACAAGTAACAAGGTAACAAGTATTATTAGAGCGTGTTACTTCGTCCTGTTCAAGACGGAAATCAACGGAAATCCATAAGTGATCTCTAAGGGCAGCAGAAGAAGGAGAAGTAACAAGTAAAGATAATAATACACATGCATTTGATTAAATATATTAATTTCATTTTCTCTTAGTTCCATAAACAATTACAATTAAGTTATTCACTTAAAAAATAATAGATGTTGTTAGTGAAAGTGTATATATGGTCCTATATTACAACAGCTGTATAACTTCTATACACTTACCATCGTGCTTTCGGTTTGTGTTTAATTTGATTCGTATAATTATAATTTCTTTATTTAATTATAATGTAAAATAAAATACGTTTAAATACATTTTGAACAGGATATTTTATATATTAAAAATTAATGTTTTTATACACTGAAAAAAAAAGTAATATATTCAATAAGATATGTTATTGCGGGCTGCCAATTACAGATATACTCAATACAATAATATATGCTATTGCAGTATCAACATTGTACTTGCATTAATAGCAAATATTGTATTGAGTATTTTATGTAGTTGGCAGCCCGCAATCACATATGTTATTGGCTATATTACATTTTTTTTCTGTGTACATAGATAATTTACATTCTTCATAATTAATTGAATAGCTAAAATGAGTAAGCGAGAAAAAAGAGGACCTTATAAAAAATATTTAATTGATAATAATATACCAATTTCTGTAGCAACTTTACGATATCGTTGTTTGGCAGAAGAAAAGAAAAAAAGTAAGTAATTAATAATAATCAAAAACATTGAAAGTAATTTTTTATTTTACAACTATACATTTAAAAGTATGTAAATGTTTTACTGTTTTAAAGGATAATGCAGCGACAATTAATGTAGAATCAAATTTATCTGAAAATAACGATAATCACTCTTGTACACTTAACTTTTTAGAGGAAATGGATCATGAATCTCAAATTTCTTCTGATTTTGAATATTCCAATACATCACAAGATGTAGAAAGCTGCAGTGATATCGAAATTTTAAATGACAATACTGATGGAACTTATGATGATTGTATGGAATGTATTGTTGATTCTGAAACAGATGAAACAATAGATGATAGTGTTAACTCTATTGATGGAGATGAAATATTTTACAATGAAAATAATTTTGATGATTCCGAAAATGAGATAGAAATTGAAGAAGAGGTAATAAATAATATTATTTGTACTCTTTGAATATAAAAATGTGAAAGCTAAATATTTTGTCTCTAACTAGTTTAAATGTTTGCTATCGGATCTAGTCAAAAAACAAAATAGTATTGTACATTTCTTTAAGACAAATTTAAAATAAATTAAAACACTATAAGGAAATAAGCATAACAGGATCGTGATATAAGATTTTAATAATCTTTTTATTGGATTAAAGAAATATTGAACATGTGGTAAAATTACTTTCTAATAAAATTATTTCTTTAAATTTACAGAGGCACTTAACTTTATATGATGGTTGTGACATTTCTAATAAGGAAAGTGAATTGTTAATAATAGCTTATGCTTTAAGGCATAATTTAACTGATAAAGCCTTAGAAGATCAGTTAAAGTTAATCGACTGTCATCTTTCTCACAGCGAACATCGATCTAAATATCACTTTTTAAAATCATTCACATATCCAAAGTTCTTAGAATATTACTACTGCGTAAAATGTTTTGTAATTTTAAATTTTGAAAATGAATATTTAATTTGTGATTATTGCCAAATGCAATATTCAAAATTAAATTTAAAAGAAAGTAGCCATTATTTTATTTATATACCACTAGAAGCACAGCTTAAAAATCTGGTAAATAGTGAAGTTTTTTATCAATTCCGAAAAATTGATAATGAGGAAAACGACATCGTCAACGGAAATGTTTACAAACAACTACGTGAAAAAAACGTAATTAATGATTTTGATTTAAGTATTACATGGAATACTAATGGAGTTCCCCTACACAAATCTTCTAAGTGTAGTATGTGGTCACTTCAAGTTTGTATTAATGAATTACCTTACCGAGTAAGGAGAAAAAACATGATTCTCTGTGGTTTATTTTATAACGAAACGAAGCCAATTATGAATATTTTTTTGGAACCTTTCGTTAAAGAGCTTTTAAGTTTATGTGAAAATGGTTTTAATAGTACGACAATATATCATGAAGAACCAATAAATATTAAGGTGCATACAATATTATGCTCTGTCGATTCAGTCGCAAGACCATTAATACAAAATATAAAGCAGTACAATGGAGCTTATGGTTGTTCGTACTGTTTTCACATAGGTGAAAGAATCAATGTAGGAAGAGGGTTTGCTCGTGTTTATCCGTATAAAAAAAATATTGAAACTCGATCAAAGGATATGCATGATAAATTAGTCAAAGAAGCTGTCGAAAATAATATTATAAAGAAAGGTGTAAAAGGACCATCTATAATGTCTTTACTTCCATATCATGATATAATTCAAGCATATCCTCCAGAATATACGCATGCTTGCATATTAGGAGTAGGTAAATTATTTGGAAGTGAATGGTTCAACAGTAAGAATAGTAACGAGCAATGGTATATGGGTAGAAAATGTAAAGAATTTGATGATAAAATGTTAACTATCAAACCACCTTGTGAAGTAACAAGGACGCCACAATCAATATTAAATTATACAAATTATAAAGCTAATGATTGGAAGAATTTTATTTTATATTATTCATTACCTTGCTTAAGCAATTTAATGAAACAAGAATATATAAAGCACTGGTTTCTTTTCATATATGGCCTTAGCATATTTTTAAAAACAACAATTACAGAAGAAGAATTTCAACTAGCTGAAACGGCATTACATAGTTTTGTGAAAAACACTGAAATGTTGTATGGAAAGACATTTATGAAATACAATGTGCATTTACTTCTACACTTACCTTTATTTATAAAGAACTATGGTAGTCTTTGGGCGTGGTCCGCCTTCCCATTTGAACATTACAATGGCGTACTAAAGCAATTATATCATGGAACACAATTCATACCTCAACAGATATGCAAGTTATATTATCGATTAAAATACATTCAAAATCAATCCATTATTTTTAGTGATGCTAGATGTAGTACAAAAAGTAAAAACTTGTATTTAAAGTTAATGAATGAATGTAGAGTTAAAAACTGCATTGAATATGAAGATAACTTAAGAATATTTGAAAA
Organism: Monomorium pharaonis; assembly: GCF_013373865.1. Classification (NCBI taxonomy): domain Eukaryota; kingdom Metazoa; phylum Arthropoda; class Insecta; order Hymenoptera; family Formicidae; genus Monomorium; species Monomorium pharaonis. The sequence continues at coordinate 29,482,396 of NC_050471.1, read as the reverse complement.
ACCGCAACGTTTGGAATTATCAGTTGTTGAAAAACTTGCTATAGAGACCACACTAGAAGAAAGAATTAATAGTTTCGCATTAAAATATTACAGATTTATTTATAAAAATATTCTGTACCATTCATATGATTATAGACGTTTACTAAAGAGAAATAATAGCTGTATCTTAGCTGACACTAATCTATTATTAATTGTTGCACTTATAAAAGTAAAATGTTCAGTTTCAGAAGACATAAAATATGTCATATTAGGTAAAAAACTTACTCTTTTAAATGAAAATTTATGTGAAATTAAAAATATATGTTCCAGCGCATTTTCATATATTACACAAGAAAGTACTACTCTTGTTTGTTGTAAAATTTCATCTATTGTAAGAAAATGCATAGTAGTTCCGTATGTGAGCGATAAATTATGTGTATATCCTATTGAAAATATAGTTGAAATGGATTAAATTAAAAATACAAAAGTAATTTTGAAAATAAAGTACCATAACATATCACATAGACATTATGATGTACAATTTTAATAAATAATTCTATTAAATTAAAATTTATGTTAATACACTAAAAGACATTTATTACATTTAATACATTTAATAAGACTTATATTTAAAAGTTATATTTATATAAACTTATAAAATTCTTACTATAATCTACTATTACTTTTTATAAAAAGTAAAATGTTATCATCAAGTAGGTATTTAGCTTAGTATTATTTTAATAAGTTTTATAAAAATTTAGTAAATTTTTTTACTGTATTAAGGCTATATTGTAAAGGTGTGTAAAAATACTTCTTAAAAAAGTTTTTATTGTAACAAAATTTATTAAATTTTAATTTAAAAAAATCAAAGATTCTGTTATAAACAGAAAAGTGTGTATATTTTATTTTTTACACAAGTATCAATAAATGTTATATCTAAAATGTATAGTATTGTTTCAACGCAAAGAAAAGAATTTTCATTGCCAAAGTATAAATTTATACCATTTTCAGGTTTTTTATAAGATTTTTGCATATACATATATGAAAAATGTAAAACATATAACCATTTTGGGACGTCAAAATGACGTGGGCTTGCTACCTGAGTAGTGCTAAATAAATCGCAATTTCCATCAAATTATTAAGGTTATGGAAAAAGATAAATTTAACAATGAAATTAATAAGTAAATAAATTAATGCTAATTATTTTTAATATGTTTTGCAAAATTTAATTGCTTTTATAAAAAATAATATAGTTGCGTCAGTTTATAACATATAGGTATATGTAGACAATAACAAGTACCCATATCGATGAGTCAAATTGGCGTAGCAGGTAGAGTACAAGGTTCGTTATCCTATGGTCCCGGGTTCAAACCTACCAGCGGCAAGTAAGAATAAAATAAAATAATATAATTTAAATTTAATTAATAAATAAAAATATATCCTAAATTTAGTATGTGCTGTTGATAAAAATAATTTAAAAAAAATGAAATTTTTATTTTATTTTATTTTTCTTTGTAACTGGTGTGTGATGGTTAGATAACGGTAAAGGTAATTATAACATGTTATATTGCTGAGTCGGAAATTGTAACTTACGTGTAAGTTACGTATAATTTTAGAGTAACCTGTTATATTCGTTACATTGCTGTTACACTGCTAGTATACTACTGTGTTCACTGGGAAATATTTTTTTTTTACGGCTTGTAATCGTAATTTGACGATTATAGTCTTATTCCTCAATCTATTCCAAACCCGGGAACACCATTCATTTATACGTATAAGCTACATAACTTGTATTTTGAAGCAAATATTTTTATAAACAAATAAACTTTAAAAAATTTTTTGCATTTTTGGTTTTTATCTAATTGTCCATAGTTTTATTTGTGTATGTACTTTAAAACTGTAAAAGTATTATCAATTCTGTAAATTTAATTCGAAACTAAATGGTTGAACAGAATGTCAATAAAACACACGGCTTTAACATCCTCTTAAGAATGGAGAGGGACACTAGTTGGCGTCAGAACGCCATTGGTTTCCAAACAGTACAGACGTAAAGTGGAAGTGGAGTTTGTTTATACCCTAGTTTGACGTTTGTGTATATACCTACACTTTGTTCGATGCTAGTACAAAACAATGTTTCTATTCATCGGGATACATAAGAGATACATAAGGGAACATAGGGAACGGGGTGAGCATCGCGATGGACAAATGAGCGTTCGCTAGAAAGAGAGATATTACAGCTGCATTTACGCGAGCTGCAAAGTGTCTGTGTGTAAAGACCGTAGGACCAAACAGTGTGATGAGTGTCGCTTGGAATCTTAAAAATATTTTAATAATTTTTTTACTTTAATAGTGTATTCTGTATTTAAAAAATTAAGATTTTTTACAATTTTATAGCAAAATAAAAAGATTGATTGTGTCTGTATTTATTTTTTTTTCTTAAACTGTCATTTTTTCAATTTTTATTAGTCAAAATAATTATACTTTTTAAACCCTACTCAAAATCTTTTTTATCCTAATTATAGATATATCTTTTACTTTTCTAAAACTAATGGTTTTTTAGATTTGTTAAAAATTGACGAAAATACGACAAATGATTAAAAAATTCTTTTTTGCAATTTTTTTAAACTTTATTTTGTTTAAATTAATTTTTACAAGATAAAGCCATATTCCTTTAAAAATAACATATATAAACAATAGACCAACTTTATGCCCTCATTATATAATGTACTATTAAAATGTGCGGACGACTAGCCACACAACTTATTTACTTTTTTATTAATTTTAAGGAAAATAAAAAGGGTAAAGAAGAAACAACGTTATATTGTAATATATACGTATACATATATTATTTATTATACGTTGCAAATAATTATACTATTATTATTATTATTTATTATTATATAATCCTTGCCTTTCGGCTTTGGATGGCCTCCGGTTACATCTCCCATATTATTCTCTAATAATAACATTAAAATTCATTACAGAATAAAGAAAATTAACGCTTTGCACTTCAAAACATAATGACAATATAATGCATAACACAACATAATAAAATGTAACATGGTAAAACATAAAGAAACCATTTGGAAACTAAACTGATCTATTCTCTCTATTTCCTACATCTTTTAGCTCTGCAGCTTCTCCCTCTCACTTCCAACAAATGATTATAATTTTATTAATTTTTAAAAGTCCATTTACACCTTCTTTTAATTTAAGTTTGCTTTTGTGAAAAATGGTGTGTGTGTGTGTGTGTGTGTGTGTGTGTGTGTGTGTGTGTGTGTGTGTGTGTGTGTGTGTGTGTGTGTGTGTGCGTGCGTGTGTGCGTGTGTGCGTGTTTTAATTAAAATTCTAGAGTTTTTAAAAATATTTATATTGTATATATTATAAACATTTTTGCTTAAAAATAATTATAAAGAGTTATTTTATAAAATATTTAAAAGTATTTAAAAAGTAAGATTATATTATCGGGCTTCAAAATGAGTTTTAAATCAGTGCTCGGAATTAGTTGCACATTTCGTCTCGATTCCTGAGGCACCGCCTGCTATGCCCCCACTACCGCTGTAGGCTCGACGGCCGAGCCGCCGATCGCGTGCGTGGCCTTGTGTCTCAGGAGCGTTCTACGATAGATATGCCCGATCCATTTGCGTGATTAAAAAATTTTCTTGCGCTGTGAATAATTCTTTTATTTTTACAGACGATTAAAGTTATTAATATTATTTTTACGTTTATAAACATATTTGTATATACATATAATGAGCATAATATAACACAATGTAATAATTGCAATTTTGTTAATAGCTTTCCACATCACCCAAGAGGAAAAATAATATTAATAACTTTAATTATCTGTAAAAATAAAAAAATTATTCACAGCGCAAGAGAATTTTTTAATCACGCGAATGGACCAGGCATATCTATCGTAGAACGCTCCTGAGACACAAGGCCAAGCGCGCGATCGGCGGCTCGGCCGTCGAGCCTACAGCGGTAGTGGGGGCATAGCAGGCGGTGCCTCAGGAATCGAGACGAAATGTGCAACTAATTCCGAGCACTGTTTTAAATAATTAAAAAGATACTCGTGATATATGGTGCAATCATCTGACACCTTTTTAAAAATACTTTTACATATCTTCAAATAATTATTTGTTTATTAAAAAAAAGTAAATATAAATACATTATATTTTACAGTAACTATAAACAATTCCCAGACAGCACAAAGATATCTAAAAGACGACTACAAGACAAATTTTCGTCATGGACATCTTTTATGTAGAACTTATAGTCGACGAAAGGATGACTAAAAGACGACTTATGTCCCACAAAAAGTCTTATAGCCGATGACTAAAGTCATCTGATATTAGACATCTTTCAAAGTTCCAACAGATTATCGCGATTTTGCGATGCACGACGCGCGATATCCAATGAGAGCTGTTTTTTCAATACACAACGCGCATCACAAAATCACACTGGTCTGCCGGAATCCTTAGTCGTCTTAGCAATAGTAAAAATACGGCCATTCAAAATGGCATGACATCTCACTTTTTATAAGAATAGATTTTTCGCTCGATAAGTGAACTCTCATTCGACTGTAGTGAACAATTCACTTTTCTTGTAGCGAATCGTTCACTCAATTAAAATAAATAAATTAAAAAAATAGCGTGTGGCACTCTTCTTCCACATCAGACAGGAACAAAAAGCTCATTTTTGCTTGCCTTAACCACGCTACGGATGGTCTTTATGTAGCCAATCGCCTGCACTTTGCTCCCGAGAGAGTTAAGCCGCATATCGACGGCATCGCGCATTAATTAACGGGCAAATCTGCACGTTGCGTGTTGCTTTCGCTAACTGGTCAAACGGAAAGATATCTTTTAGTCTACTTTTTGTTTTGCCAAAAAGACAATCATAAAAAGTCGACAAAAAGACGTCTTTTTTAAGGTATCTTTTCGATAATTTTATAAAAGATGTCTTATAGTTATCTTTTAGTCTTACTTAAAAGACAATTTGAAAAAGATGTCTTTTCGTCGTCTTTCGATATTTTGTGCTGTCTGGGTTATAATCATTATAAAATATAATGTATTTATACTTATTCCTTTTTAATAAATAAACAAATAACTATTTGGAGATATGTAAAAGTATTTAAAAATCCGTGTCAGATGATTGCACTATACAATGAGTATACACTGGAACCCCGCGTTAGCGGACTGTTCGGGGCTTTGGTCCGCTAACGCGGGGTTATCTCCTATTGCTTGGTTTCACTCCCACTCCGTGAAATACGCGACTGCATTGCTCATTGCTATCCCCACACACGCTACTCATGTGGGCCGAGTGCATATGGAGGGGATAGTTTCCGCTAACGCGGAGTACGCTAACGCGGGGTTCCAGTGTAGTACCTTTTTACTGATTTAAAACTAGTTTTGAAGCTCGATAATATAACTTTACTGTTTAAACACTTTTAAATATTTTTTTAAATAGCCCTTTATAATCATTAAAAAAAAAATTTTTTAATATGTGCAATATAAATATTTTTAAATGTCCAGAATCTTAATTATATCAAATTTTTTTACAAACTATAGCATAAAATTAGAAATAGTGGTATCCAGTTAATCGCAGAAGATACTTCTTCATCTTTCAATGTCATGAATAATTACCTTAAATAATAAAGGGTGGTTCTCCGTTAATTGCAGCCAACACCTTTTTGTTTCTCAATATCGTCACATGAGTACCATCGACGTAATGTACTTGAATTACATTTTGAGTTACCTTAAATATTATACTTTTTTATTAATCTTAAAACTTTTGATAAATCTGACTTACTACAATAAAATATAAATTATTGCTACTTTAAAAAAATACCTTATGCAAACCATAATCTTCATCCGTCATTGGTACATTCAACGGTTGTGTAGGTTTTAACAAGATTATAGGAGAATTAATGGGTGGCAATGTAGAAGGATCGTAGTGTCGAATAGCGGATAAATGTTTGTAAACAGTGGTACACAGCGTTTTTAAATTTGCTGAAGACAGTGATGTATTCATAACTAAAAACAATCTTGCGAAAATATTGTATCGTTCTTCCCAGGTATTACATTTCTCCAGTTCCATTACAATCTATAAAATTATACATTTTTTTTAAATATAAGAATTTACGATAAAACAAAAACGCATAAATTACGAAATTTGAAAACAGTAAGTAATATTAATAATAATTTCCACAAAAAATACAAAAATATATCGTAAATGTACAATAAATTTTAACATATATAATTGAGAAAACATTTATACCTTTTTACTAGATCCTGGTGAATAAAGTTCTATAATATTAGTCAAAACAACCAACTGAAGATCCACATCGTTAAAATTTGATGAAGAATATTTGTATATCATTCGCATTTGTTCAGGAGCACCATCGATAAGAACCAAACGACCTTTGAAATTCAAGTCTTCCAATCTCCTTGCTAACTCAATTGCAATAATAGATCCAAAGGAGTATCCTACTATTACAAAGTCTTTTCCATTTTTTAGTTTTGATAATACATGCTATGGAAATATTAAAATAAATATTAAAATATTTTTTAAATTTTATGCATAAAATAAAATAATAAAAACTCTACGTAAGTATAACCCAATAAGCACAATAATGTTTGAAAAATATTTTTTAAAACGTTTGAAAAACATTTTTAAAAACATTTTTAAAAAAATTTAAATAATGGGATAAGTCCCCTTTTTCTCATGAAAAAAATGTTTATTTTACACTAAAAAAAATATTTTGTCATTATTTAATAAACATTTATTTAACGTTTAAACAAATTTTTTTTAAATATTTACTGAACATTTGCTTAATGTTTTAAGAGCAAAAAATTGTTTGCATTATTCAATCATTTTAATAAATTCAACGTAACCTCACCAGTCCAGCATCGCTTAATTTCGACGATAATTTCTACGATAATTAGGGGAGAAGACTAAACATGTTTCAGCCAACCCACAGTCGTACCTGTTAGAACATGTTTAATTAATAAAAATAATACACCCGAAAAAACCGTCACCTATCCAACTGTTAGGCACTGTCGACGTTGCTTGATTTCGAAGATCGTACGCAACCTAACACTTTGTGATGATCCATCAAAGAGAACTTCGTGTTTATTCATACATATTTGTTATAGATTATTTCAATAGCTAGTCTAAAAGATGAAACATATATAGTTAACTCATATTTTTATAATTAAACATAAAGTTTTACAGTTTTTTACTAATTTTTAAATATGCGAAATAGCTATCATGTGGAACAACTTATGAAAAGATCTATTTTTGCTGTGTGTTTGTTAAAAAAATGAAGGATAAATATTATTTGTTATAATTTTTGAGTATTATTAATATGCCATATTGTTTCGATAATATATATTATCTTAATCTCCACTTTCTTTATGTTTTGATGTTTCAATTTGTGTCTCTTAGAGGTTTCATTTATACGCTTTTAACACTCTTATTATATAGATTCACTGTTGCTTTACACTTTAGATTTGTGCTCCATAATTAGTAACGCTTCCTAACCAGGAATCAAATATTTTTTAACATAATATTTTAAACCTTTTAAATATGAAATAATTCCTACATAAAATAAATGTTACGTAAATATTATTTTAAACAATTTATTAAAATGTCAAGTTAATATTATAAAAACATCAATTAAATATTATATCAATATTTGTCCTAAATCATTATTTTAAATAATTAATTATTGTAACATAAATATTAAATCACTATTAAATCAGTATCTTTTTAAATATTATTTTAAACGATTTTTTAAATGTAAAATAAAAATTAAATAAATATTAAATAAATATTACTTAAATAATTTTTTTTAATTATAATTTTTAATAAAAAATTAATAATTTATAAATATTAAATAAACGTTAAATAAATGTTTTATAAATATTTTTTTCTAATTCATTATTAAAACTAAATAATTAATGTAAAACAAATTAATAAATATTAAATAAATATTATTTATACAATAAATGCTAATAATGTAAAAATAATAAAAAATAAATATTTAAAAAACGTTAAAAAAATTGTGTGCTCTTTAGAAATATAAAATTACTTGTGCGATTACGTACATTGATAACACGATCAGTCGTCTCCAATATGACGTTTGTAGCATCGATGTTATTTGTGTTATAATGCAAAGACATTGCTGAAAATTTAATATCTGCAGCTAAATGACGAAATACCGTTCCACAACCATCGATTCCCGGTATAAGAAATACTTCAGTAGTAGTATTCTGTTTTCCGGTCGAGAGATCCAAATAGTTCTCTAAAATAAAATCTTTGTCTTGTACAATACTAACTGGTAATTTCATGGCATAGGCCTCTTCTGTATTAAAATTATTTTCATGCTGCATATCATCATTATTGACGTTTGTATTGGACATCTTATTAAGTTTCGCAATGGTGAGACTAGACAGATCTTTTGCAGTGAGAAAAATGTTGAATTCTCGTTCCAAAGTTTGTTTGATTTCAACAGCCATCATGGAATCCATTCCAAGTTCAGCCAGAGATGTATTTTGACTTACAACTTTTATGTCTTTTATACCTGTAAATTAATAGAAAATTATTTTGACTTGAACTATAATGTACTACTATTGGTTACGTATAAATAAAACTAAATAAATAATATAGTAAGTATGTAAAAGAAAAAAGTAAGTATACATTTACCTAAAATACTGGCGACAGCTTCTATCGGACTTCCATATCCGATAGATCCCAATTTCTTTTCGGCTACCACCATACTACTCACAACAGGGTGGCTTTGAAGTAAAAACTTATCGAGTTCGTCAAGACAACAGGATATCTTTTGTTGTAAAGTACCACCGATAATCAATTCCTTATCGTCCTCCTGCATGTCAGCGACGAGACCCACGTCACCAACAGCTCCCCATTGAATTGCTAATCCGGGTAATCCTTCTTCAACCCTCTTTTCGCAAACTCTTTCCATAACAGAGTTGGCCATGCCGTAATTAGTCTGTCCAAAGTTGCCTCTACCACAAGAAACGGAAGAGAATACTACGAAATGCCTCAGTTTAGGACAAAACATTCTGGAAAGTTTGTCCAAAGTTTGTGTCGCCCGAGCCTTTGACTTGAAGGACTCTGCGAATGTCTCCGCGGTTTGATTCTTTAAAACGTTATCCTTCAACACCACACCGAGGTTGAATATTGCGTCCACTGGTGCTTCGTTTTCTACAGTTCGCAAGAGGTATTCACAATCTTCGGGATCAGCGACATCGATATTCTTGATAATTAACACATTTACACCATACGATTCCCATAATCGAATCTTCATGCGTTGATAACCGTTTTTTATTCCAGTTCGTGAAACCAATACTATGTTTCTGGCACCACGAAATATTAACCAGTCTGTTAACTCCAAACCAAATCCACCCAAACCACCCAATATAATATAACTTTTGTTCTTGAGACAATAATAGCGACGATATGCAATAATGGGCTCATTTAAAGGTTTATTTGTTTCCTGAATATTTATAATAATCTATAAACGTATACATATATTAAAAATAAATATAAATTATGCAAAAAATATTTTTGTGCAACACTATATACAGAAAAATAAATTTCTATGTTATTAATAATCACAAACATACCTTTCCCATGTGTTTTCCACTCGCCATATATCTAAAAGCTTCTTCAATACCTGTTTTCGGGAAAACTTTTACTTGAATAGGTTTGATGGTTCTGTTCTTAAGACCATCGGTTATCATTTTGCGTAATATGAGTTTATACTTGTGATCACCAATAAATAAATTATCTAATAAGATTCCATGAAAGCTAATACCCTTCTGAAACGCAGAAATACAAAGAGGATTGTTAGAAACAAGATCAAACTTTCCGATCTCCAAAAAACGACCATTTTGGGCCAAACAACGAATGGAGGCGATTAGCTTTTCCTCCGCCAGTGAATTTAACACGATGTCAACGCCACGACCGTTCGTTTGTTGCATTATCATTTGTTCAAAGCTGGTATCTCGAGAATTTTCAATATGTTCATCCAAAATTGTAGGAAACACTTTTTTAATAAAATTACGTTTCTCGCCCGTGCCTACAGTAGTGAACACTTCGCATCCTTCTTTGAGAGCGAGATGAATAGCTGCCTGTCCAATGCCGCCAGTACCAGAGTGTATAAGTACTTTATCGCCTTTTTTCATTTTTCCATAAATGTATAAGGCGAAGTAAACTGTACTATAAACGCATGGAACCGTCGCAGCCTCTTCAAATGTCCACGCGTCCGGTACTTTCCAACATAAGTCTTTATTCTTTACAACAACGTTTGCTATACAGCTAGAAAAATTATTTCAAGTTGATTTTAACATTTTCATATTAAAAAGTATAACTAGTTTTTAAAACATTATTTACTCAGTATCATTCACTCCCATTACTCGTTGCCCGGTAGCATCGAATCCAACGTATTCCAGACCAAGAGGAATATATTCAAATAACCGTCCTTGAAAAAGCGCCATATTATGTATTAATTTACCAGTAGCAAGCATTACATCTTTAAAATTAAGGGATGAATATACAACGTGTACTAAGTCTTCACGACAATATCGAATGGTTAGATTATTCTCTATCCAACAAAATGTACTCAAATCACCACAAACCTACAAAAGTCAATTATAATACAATATACAATATAATATATTAAACAATAATTTTAATTTAAAAAATTGTAAATAAAAATGCAAAAATTAAAATGCGTAAACGTATATAATTTTATTATGGACATCAAGAAATCATCAATATACTTTAAAAATATTTTTGTACAAACCGTTTGGCTAACATGAGCGGTAGAAATAGGTTCGGCTTTCTGTGGTGGTAATCGTAAATGTCTATACGATCCCCAGATTCTATCAGACCGTAATACATTAATAGACATGTCTTTTTCCAATTGTTGTAAATAAAAGGGGTCTTGAAGAGAAAATTTAGGAGCTTCCTTGTCTTGAATAAGCACACCCCTAACAAGTTCTCCACATGGTTCTTTTCTCAAGCAGTTAACAAAACCCAACAGACCACACTCAGAGTCTCCCTCTCCAACAATTATGATTCTACTATCCTCCTCGAGTTTGCTTTCGTCGCTTACAAGCGACTTTAAATCATCTAACCAGTTAAAATTATTATTACTTATATGAACAACAATTTGTTTTTTTACATAAACTTTCTTCTTCATAAGAACAATTATTTCTTTATCGGTGCGCTTTTCAAGAATAAGATTTAATTTGTATTGTTGCTGATACTTGCTATAGTCATATATGTCGCACATTTCACGCGTCAGCAGATAACCACCATCTTTTAGAAATGGCAAAAGTTGTTCTAAAGAAGTTTCCTGTTTAGATAAAAGATTAAATCCAGCAACTATTAAGACTTTATCATTTACAGTTGGTTTGTTTATATCAGCGATTAAAATATTTTCTAATAAGTCTTGTGAACTAAAACGATTTGGCGATGTTAATAGAGTGACATTCGTTTGTATCAATGGTATGTCCTCAAAAGCTTCAATCAACAATGAAGACGAAAGGTATTCCAATGTAACATCGTCAACGTCTTCCACCAGCTCAATAGCTTTCACTTTAGTGATTTGATGATCTTCTATCACAAGTTGTGCCGATATCCGAATAGCTTCATTTAGAGGAATCTCAGCATGATCTTGATGAGCTATAAATTTGTACTGCTCGATAACAGCATCCTGGTTTAATTTCCGACGATAAATCTGAGTGGCTTTAAGGCCTTGTATTTCTATTCCACCTGCTTTAATCATGTCTATTTCTTTGTATATTTGTACGGGTAATATGGTATCTAAAATGTACACTTATATGATATCACACATATCTTTTGCAACTTATTGTATGTTACAAGTTATTCTTTTATTGTAAAACAAAACAGTACTTATTAAATAACACTTACATTTATGCATATTTAACGTACCTTTCTCATAATCTGCATTATTTCGTAGCATCGAAATATGAAGTTCAGGATTAATCACCAATTTTTTAATACTCGTAGGAACATACACATTCCTAGTATCGTATCCGATAAGACGCATTTGTAGCATGTTATCCATGAACGTTATCCAATTTTTCCAAACGATGTGTCCTTTATTGCCTGAAACCGATGCACGCTTTATTCCACGAAACCAGCCGCTATACTGATAACCGCGGAGTTTCAACTCCTTGTAGATATCTCGCGTCGTCATTTGTTCTTCTTCATCATAATCCTCTGATAATAAATCTATCGAAGTCATTTCTTGTTCTGGATTCGAAATATCATACGCTGTACCTGTTACCACAACGCTATCACCTTCGGTTATTTCAAACTTCCCATCTATAATAATTTTACATCTTTTTATATCACATGTATTCTTTACGATTATGTTTTCAAATTATTTATTTCATAAATACCTCTTTGTATCGCAATCCTTAATGTTACAGTATTATTTTTTGTCAAATGAGTAGCACGAATAAACTTTACATCTTGAAATATTATCGGTATTGTTGAGAACATTAATCCTTTCATTATGCCAATAGTTTGCCAAACAAGTACAAGATAACCTGTTGCAGGCAGCAAAATTCTTCCATCTATTACGTGTCCGGTCAAATAATCGTGCTCGATATCTTTAAGTGAAATTTCGATGTATCTTTTTCTTTCTACATTCTTATCTATTTTACAGCTCGGTACAAACCAATCTTCAGAGTGTTTCCATCTAAAATCAAATTGAAAGCCTTATTTATATATTATAAAGTTGCATGTACATTTCTGTAATATATTACACACCTGATCGATGGAGAGATCATAGGAGTTCCTCGGCTAACTGGAAATTCCACTGGTGGGTACAGATTGGCAATTTGCGGTTGTAAACCATAATTGTAGAGCTTCCCAATTCCTTGTAAAAGCACTTCAATATTTTGTTCAGTGCGTTTATTCAGTACAACGTTTGCTACTTTTGTGTTCAAGGATCCTTTCAAAACGTCTTGCAAAACGCCGTCTGGTGCGATTTCGATAATCACAGCATTACTTGGAATTAGTTGTGTAGTTTGTTCAAAAAGAACGGTGTTTAATATACTATTCGTATGATAGTCCGCTGATGATGAACTTGACGTTGAAGTGAACCATTCCGTTCGAGATATTGAAGAACTAATCCACTTTGAACTTCGCTTCTTTGGCCGCGGTATTACATTGTTTAAATTTAACAAAAGTTGAGTTTTTACGGATGCAAGATAAGAACTGTGATACGGTACGTTGCAATAGATCTCTTTCACGTGAATATTATTAAGCTGATAATACAAAATATATTAAATGTGGATGAGATAAAGCTTTAAATGTAGCTTTAAATTAAGAATTTAATATTTTAAAATTATTAAGTTTAAGTTTTTTATTAATTTATGAAATACAAAATCTTTTTAATTCTACCTGCAATTTTTTCATAAGTTTTTGTATGGATTCTGTCGGTCCACACACAATATTGCTGTTTGCGCTATTGCGGCATATTATTTCAATATCTGCTGGACACATATTTTTTAGATTTCCGTAATTAAGACTGACGAGTGCCAGAGAGCTACGAATTATTTTTTCTTCAACACATGCCAAACCTATAAAGTAAGCTGACAAAATAGTTTGTTCAATAGTGAGACATTTATCCGCGTAGGCGCAACCGAGTTCACCAGCGGAATGACTAATCATGTAATCCGGAATAATTCCTAAAGATGTCAAGAGGTCTATTAAGCCAATCTGCAAATATGTACTAATTATTTTACAATCAGACACTATGGCCGGTATTCATAGTCGAATCTTATTTAAAGATCGTCTCAAGCAATGTCTTAAGATGCTAATACAGCTCTGTGATTGACTGATGGCAGAAGACAGATGGCTTAAGACAGTAACTTAAGATGATCTTAAATATAAGATCCGACTATGAATACCAACCTATATGTATTTAAAAATAATAATTAGTCATGAAATAGTAAAATATAATTTAAGATACATCTTTCTAAATAACATATATCTCTAAATATAAAATATTATTTAACACATCTTAAATTACCCACATCTTTCAGAAAGTTTTCTGAAACATGTTGTGCGGTATGGATAACTAGATAGTATGTAGTTGAATTAAAATAAAACATCACAGAAAGGTTATATTTTTGTTTCAACAATAATTATAATATAATTAACATTTATTCATAATACCTGAATAGCGACGATACCAAGAAAGGCATATAAAGCATTATTGCACAATTTTTCATCTGTCTTTGTCAAAATATCCGTAACACTTATACCATATGGTTTTAAAATAATATCGCACATTTTTATTGTATTTGCAAAAACTTGAAATTTTAGTAAATTTTGTCCTAATTATAATTTAAAAATTGTATGTATTATTTTATTAGTTAAACACATATAATTAACGTATTAAGTATATACCCATTCCTGGCCATTGTGTGCCTAGAGCAGAAAATATAAACCAAACAGGTCTTTTCATGCTTTCACAATTTTGAATTTCTTCTATTGATTTTTGTTGCTGATTATTAAGTATAATAAATCCTCTCCATGGATGACCTTTTATATTGTCTGCATGGATATCATGTAATAAACGGATGTATTCTTTATCTATTGGATGATTAACGACCTAAAATAAAATATTTCTTAGAACAAAAATTATGCAAAAGACAAAAATTAATTATTCAAAATAACATTAAAATTGTTTCCAAATATTTACTAACGTCGTTTAAAAACAGCTTCACAGATTCTTCAGTACGTCCAGATAATATCACAAGTCTTGGCAAATCATCATTTGGTAAACCGTTGTTAATTTTTTGTTTGTGATTCCACTTTAATAATGCATGAACATTAGAGCCTCCAAAACCGAAAGAACTGATACCTATGTAACCGTTTTTAAGTGGCATTGGTTTTTGGACGATACGAATAGTATCATTTCTTAAGGCATCTATATCATTCCGTGGTGTTGTATAATTAATATTTGGAGGGACAAAACCGCTTTCGAATGCTATTATTACCTTTAAAATTAATAACAGTTTTACATAAAAAATTTAAATTAATTGATTCAAGCATGGGCGCCCATGGGGGTCATATGCCCCCTCCCCTAAATTTGCATATTTTAATTTTTCAATTTAGAATGATTTTATAATTGCCAATTAAATAATTTTTGGTTTGCAATTTATAAATTAATTAAAAATAAGAATCTACATAAATATTTCTTTAAAAATAATATATATAGGGTGTTAAAAATTTTAAACGTAACAAATGAAATGCCTCACAAATAATGCATTTTAGAAAAATGTTTCATGTAGAAAAGTAGGATTTGAAGGGGGCAAGTAATGGTAAAGTTAATTTCGTTTTAATTCTACTTTTTAAGATCACATAGAAGTCATTGCTATTTTTTAAATATAATTTTTTCACATAATATGATTCCTTTGATTATTTTGCAAGTTAAGCATCCATCGGGCATTTGGTTTTAATAATAATGAAAGTTTTGTATCGAGCGTATTAGAAGTATTTTCAAAAAATTCAAGAAATTTGAAATTTGCTTTTTCTGAATAATTATACTTCATTGTTTTATTTATACCAAATAAAATATCTTATTTTTTAACCCTTAATCCTTTGCACATGAACAAATATTTTGTGTGTATCTATCTACGTGCGTATGTAATTGTATCTACGAGTGTATGCGACTCTATAGTATTTTATCTAAATATGTTTATGTGTATATGCGATTTTATAGTATTCTATCTAAGTATGTATATAATTCTATGTAAAGAGCTATCTGTGAACTATCTATGACTCCAATTGAGTGATATCCTATCTATCTATGTATGCACTTTTATCATATTCTATCTACCTAAGCATGTAATTCATGTATATGCTACTTTATGGTATTTTATCTATGCGTATATGCGATTTTATGGTATTCTATTTAAATATGTATATAATTCTATGTAAACCTATTTATGAGTGTATCCAGTTGAGTTATATTCTATTTATGTATGTATGCATCTTTATCATATTCTATCTACGTGAGCATATAATTCAATGGTATTCTATCATAGAATCGCATATACACGTAGATAAAGTACCATAGAATCGCATATACACGTAGATAAAATACCATAGAGTTGCATACGCTTGTAAGTACACTTACTTACGCACATAAATAGAATACCATTGATTTACGTGCCTTTGTAGATAGAATGTAATAGAGGTACGTACATAGAGTCGTATACGTATATAGATAAATTTACATAGAATTAGATAATTTAACGTGAATAGAATATCATAAAATCGCATACACATATAGTTACATACAATTGCATACATAAGTATACAGAAAACTCTAGAGTTATAGAAGCACTATAGATAGAATACCATACACATAGAACAGCATACACACACACACACACACACACACACACATATGTATCATTCGAATATACACATAAATAGAATATCATAGAATTATCCTTACATATAGAATAATATAAAACTACAAACAGATATAAATAAAATTAGATAGGATATATGTAATTAATACATGATAAGATTATTAAAAGTGGTATGTTATTTATTCAATTAAATAAAATTCAACATGATAGTATTATATTTAGGAATGTTATTTTTTTATATACAATATTATAAACTGTATGGTATAGGAAAGCATTAATTTCTGAAGTATAGAAACGGATAAAATATGATATGACTTATAATGAAATGAAAATTTTTATTAGTTTGACTATGATACAAATTGATTGCAATAAAGTATATTTTTATGACAGGGTATTATTAACAATTTTGCATGATACAGAAACAATAAAATAAATAGAAATTTTACATTAAATTTGATTAATCATGAGAATTAAGATTTTCTCTAAGAAATTTTGACATGGATCATGATAAACTTATTTGTATAGAATGTTACAGAACAACTTTTAATAAACTTTCTATGTATAAAAACATATTAATTGACTTAAACTTTTTCATATTTAACATTAAAAAAGATAATATTATAAGATGTTATTAAATAACATTAAAAGTCTATGTAACGTCTAATTAGTGTATTATACGTCATATTAATTACCATAGAAATTCTATCTGATTGAATAAGATCCAGTCATAGTCTATCTGCCATTTTAAGCAGGGTGAACACAGACAATGATCCAGTTTACGTGCATTTGATACGCGTATCAAGTACTATATTTGTACCAAAGTCATACTAAATATTTAGTACACACGATGTAAACGCTGCCGGATCAACTTGGTACGAGCGTATCAAGTAGGAGTATCGTACTAAACTGACTCGTATCAAGTGATGCAAGTGACAATGTAAACGCATAAAACGCAGTTTGAAAAGAATTTAGCATTAAACATAATCTCAATTAAAACCAGTCATTAAAATGTTTTGTAAAAAAGGACTGAATTGAGGAAAAGAAGAAACGTGAACATTTATACCTTACGGAAAAAACACTCTAATTTTAAAAGTTTACACCTAAAATTGAGTGTTAATACTAGATTTTGAGAGTTTATTCCAAAATTTAGGTGTATACGCTCAAATCTTAAGTATTTACACTAAAGATTGAGTGTTTATACTCGAACATTGAGTGTGTACACCCAATGAATGAGTGTTCATACTAAAGTTTGGGTTTAAATACTGAATATAAAAATATACTTTTAACACTTGGGTATGACACTCAATAAATGAGTGTATACCCAACATAAAATGTGAACACTGAAACGTTGGGGATGTACACTCAATATCTATCGGTTGAAGGTATACACTTAATATTGAGTGTGCACTGTCAAAAATTGGATTAGGAAATATTGAATAAAAACAAAAGCAAAAAAATCAAGTTTAACCGAGATTAAAGTTAATCTGCATCGGTAAAAATGGGCATAAGACGAATATCTAAAATTCTAATCGGTTCGATTTTGAGACTAGTAGAGAGGTAATACTGACTACATAAATTTTTTGGCTAGTTATTAGTTCATGACTGGCTAAATATTCGTACTCAATTATAATGATCTCCCGGGAAAAAATGGAAAAAATCTGAATGGATCTTATCAGATCCGATCACTCAGATCTGATTTGATCAAAATATTGGCCCTATCTGTTCAGATCCAATCAGACATGAGTATATCTGATTCAATCCTAGCGGATATAGTTACCTTTACGAAAAATGTGATCTAATCATATGTACTCTGTATGACAAGATAAGTTTGTATATGATATAAATGATATATAATTAAAAATTTTATTTTTATATTTCCTCCATTTGCGGAAGTTTTCTCCGAGTTGCGGAGGTCCACGAATTCTATTTGAATAACATAACAAAAATAATATACACTATACAATTTGCTGCTAGTGTTAGATAACTGGATGGTCTTTTTTTATAGGCTTGTTAGAGTAAATTTTCCCACGAAAAAGAGAAGCGCCGCGCTCTCGTCTAGCAGCGATCTTGCGAACTACTTGCGACTGTATATATTTAAATAAGTTTATATTTTGAAGCATCGTATTGTGATCTGATTATATATAACTTTATATGACTATTTAAGTTTGTATATGATTCATCCAGATATTTTCAGTTAAAATTATATGGTACTTTCTTAATCAAATAATTATAATGTAATTCCAAATATGGTGTCAAATTGACAAGTATTGCCAAATTAGTAGAATTATTTATATGTGTGTGTGTGTGTTAATTTTTCAAAAATTGAGACAACTATTTTTAATATTAAAAAATCAATTTTTTTGTCCAAAAATCATTTAAGCTCCTTCTTCACAGGAGTTATTATGTACATTTGATATAATGTCCAACATTAGGTGTCAAAATTAATAATAATGATAAAAACAAAATTGTTATAAGTTCTACACTGATGAGATATGCTCAAATCCGATAAGATTTGACGCGCAATGTCTACTCAATTCTTGTTAGGAGACCTTACTTAATCTAATAGTGTCAGATTAGATCCGAAGAGATCTGATTCGACCAACTGCTCAACTTTTAAGCCAAAAATGAGCAGATCTGGTGAGATAAACTCATATCTGGCTGGATCTGATCAGACCTCGCGAGATCTGGCGCGCAATGTCCGCTCGTACCTCAGGAGATCTGGAGTGATCGGATAATGTTCGATTAGATCGGAAGAGATCCGATTGGATCTGCGATTTTATATCGAGCTAAAGCAATAGTCAGATTTGATGAGATCGGAGTATAACATGTCTGGCTGGATCTAATCAGATCTGGCTGTGCAGACCTGACGAGATAAAATTGTATCCATTCAAATCTGAGTCTACTTGATTTTCAGATCTGGTTGTATCTCATTTTATTAAAGCAGACATAGTCAGATCTCCTTCATTTTTTCCCGGGCTCGCGATTATATCTGTATTTGGTTATATCTGTCCAGATCCAAATTGATCCAATTATATATAAACAAAATGCAGATATGATCATATCTGATGATTCTGATCTACTTTGATCTATTTTGATATAAAGATTTTTTCCCAGGCATATAAAAGGCCATACACTTTGACACATTATTATTCATATTTTTTCGTTGTTATTACATACATTAAATTTGTATTACATTTTTCCCTTGGTACATTTGATGTAAACGCATCCATACTAAAGCTTTGGTGCGCACCAAACTTAAGGATGTATCGGACTGAAGTTCAAAATGGTACAAAGTTGCTAAAAATTTGTGAAATTGTTCTTTTAATTTCCCTAATGTACTGCAGAAAATTGAAAACGCATCTACTAAACGGTTGCTGAGTTATAACCATTTTAATTTTCACTGATTTTACATGGTATCCGTTTCTATCTTATGGAAAAAGACGATCTTGACAAATAAAACAGCTAAAAAAATATAGAAGAAATAGTACCAGTGTTTTAAATTTTTTTGTACATCTAATATATGAATAGATAAAAATATCTACTAAGTTTTAATTGTCTTCACTACACCGTTTTAAAGAAATAAAATATAACTTGAGATAATTGTGCATTTTCACTGTCAAAAGTTTAAACTCATAAGTAAAAAAAATCGCAAATACGTAAAAAATACCTTTGTAAGAGTAAAAATATGACTCCAACTATCGTTCAAGTTTCTTACATCTAGATTTATTATGCGTTAGGCGTAGATATTTAAGTATTTCAAATTTCATGCACTTTTGTCTAAGATTGTATGTCCGATACACCCTTAATACGCGTACCAAGGTTTTGACAATGTAAACAAGGCCAATATAGCTTCATGTCAAACGCATACACACATTATGTGAAATATTAGATTCAATCACGTTATTTAAATGTCATATTTGAGACTTTTATAGGTTAAAATTCAAAACATTAAAGTTCAAAAGTAACACTCAATATATTTCTCGAAATAAAGTAAAGAATATATAGATGCTTGTAAAATTTTTGGCTATTTAGAATACTGAAATACAGTTTTTATAACAACAAAATAAATGCTAATAACTGTGGCCATGTTATAACATCTAAACCAATATGTAAATAAAAAGTAATTTAAACGGTTAGTCTTAGAACTCAACACAAAGTGTATATAAGATATGGTGAGTTTTATAACCCCACATTTAATTTATAACCTCCTTTTCTCCTTTATTTAATCGTTCATTATTAATGTTTTATATTAATTGTAAACCAAATTAAGTTATATAAAAGTGTTTCATAATTTTTTAATAAATCTTTATGTTTCGATGCGATAAAGAATCTGGTCAAACTATTTTCAACAAAATAATTTTTGTATTTTTATATAAATGTATGTGCAACATATGTGTAATATTATATATGTATAAATAATAATATATAAATAGATGTATACCATGCATAAAATAAATATTATTTAAAAAATAGTACATAAAAACAAAAAAATTTGTTTTACCTTAGCAATCTGAGTGATGCCACTCGCTGCTTCAGCATGACCAAGGTTAGATTTTACGGAGCCGATCATTAATGGAGTTTCTCTATTTTTACACAAAACGTTCTGGATTGCATTAATTTCTTGGGGATCGCCAACTTTGGTTGCGGTACCATGTGTTTCAATGTAATCCAAGCAAGATGTTGGTATTCCGCATTCATTGTAAAATTCTGTTAGTAGAGTACTCTGCATAAAGGACGATGGAAATGTTATTCCTTCTTGTTTGTAACCATCGCTGTTCATTTTAATATGTGGACATATAGCATAAATCCTTTTTGCATTTTTTGCTTTTTGCAGATAAATCACTGCCACCGTTTCAGCACGCACAAAACCATTTGCAGCAGAGTCAAAAGGTCTGGAATAACCATTAGGTGACAAAACACCTGTAAAATGAAAAATATATATAAAAAACATGTTTTACTTTATATTGAATAAGTTTATTTGTCAAAAGCATTATAAAACTGTTTGTTCTATCTATTAAAAACATTATTCAACTTTGCCAAAAATTTGATTATAATTTTTACATATATTAAAAAGTATATTAAAGTTATTTAATCAGTCAAATTATATTCTTTTTTATGAATGGAGAAATATATCTCTTTAATTCTTATGCGTAAGGTTTATATATAATTAACAATAGTAATATTTAAAAAATACCAAGATTAGTAAATAGTAGATTAATAATTGGATTAAGACATAGATTTGCAGTCCCAATTATCGCGTCTTCGCATACTCCTGACATAATACAATTATAACCAAGTGCCATAGCATAAAAGCTAGAGCTGCATGCCGTATCAACCACGTATGACGGTCCTTTTATATCCAAGTAGTATGAAATCATGTTCGCTGTTGTAGATTTGCTACATCCAATAATATTCAAGCCACCTAACTAATTATAAAATAAACCATTACAAAATACTAACACACATGACAGTAAGTTTAATTTTTTTTTTACTATATTTATGTATTAATAACAAATTTCTTCTTACCTCTTCTTTCTTATATTGAAACTCTTTTTGCGTTTCAATAAAGTAGGCCCCTATAATTACAGCAGTATTTTTTCCTCGTAATTGCTTTGGATTAATTCCCGCATCGACAATTGCTTCGTAACAATGTTCCATTAACAGTCTCGCTTCAGGCGAGAGTGTTTGTGTTTGATCGAAAGATAATTCGAAGAAATTGGTATCAAATTTTTTCACATTGTTAACTGTTCCCATACGGTTTGACATATCCGGAAGGAAATCTAAAAAAAATGTACTTTCACAACTATGTTATATTCTCGTTCATCTTTTTTACAATTTTAATTTAAAGTATACTTCCTCGACATGTATATATGGGTCATTTTACGGAATCCGAATATGAAATCTGGGACCATAATCACCGATTCCGTTTCAACTGCAGAAAAATATTTGTCAATATGAGTTAAAACAACGTGAATTTTTTTTAATTTCGGGTTTAGCGGGGGCACTGCTATCATTTCCTTATGTTGCATTCCGACATCGCTTTAAAGTAAATTTTCTTCTTTTCTGATTTTTTTTCAAACGTGTACATTTTTATGTAAAATTTCCTACTCTTTTTAATAAAAATATTTTTAATTCCCTCAAAATTAAGAAAAAGCATTAAAAACGACGATTTTTGAGAAAAATTCTATTTTTTTGTATCTTCCCCAAAATTTATTTCAAAATAAATATTTTTATTGGAAAAAGCGGATTTTTTCATATAATATATGTAGTTTAAAGCTTTTGCTCTCAATGGTTAGAACCAAAATTAAATAAATAAATACATAATTTACTATTTTTAATTATATTTTCGTCCTTATTAATAGTCCTTTTTTATTAAGTTGTTATACAATTATTAATCTATTTTTATTTTTATAAAGTTTGAAAATGATGAAATTACTTGTTATCTGATATAATATTATCTAATATTATATTATCTGATATAATATTATCTGACAAGACTTGTAAGAAAATAAAAATATTTTTTTAATAACGTATGTATACAATACAGTGAAAAGCACTCAGAGTTATCACGCAACAATTCCCCTAAATGACATGGTAGGATATGCTCAAGCGAAAGTAATTTCATCATCTTCAAACTTTATATAAATAAAAATAGATCGATGGCTGTACAACGCTTAATAAAAAGGGCCATTAATAAGAACAAAAATATAATTAGAAATAGTAAATAATTTGTTTAATTATTTACTATTTCTTAATTTGGTTCTAACCATTGAGAGCAAAAGCTTTAAACTACATATATTATGTGAAAAAATCCTCTTTTCAATGAAAATATTCATTTTAAAATAAATTTTGAGGAAGATATAAAAAAACAGGATTTTTCTAAAAAAAATCATTGTTTTTAATGATTTCTTTAATTTTAAGGAAATTGAAAATATTTTTATTGAATAGAACAGAAAATTTTGTATAAAAATATACATGTTTGAAAAAAAGAACAGAAAAGAAGAAATTGGTGAAAATTTACTTTAAAGCGATGTCAGAACGCGACATGTCAAGGAAATAATAACAGCGTCCTCGCTAAACCCGTGGATTTAAAAATTTAAAAAAAATCACGTTGTTTTAATTAATATTGACGAATATTTTTCTGCAGTTTAAACGGAATCGATGACTACGGTTCCAGATTTCAAATGCGGATTCCGTGAAATGATCCATATACAATATATTGTGTATGTGGGAGGGGTGTAATTGAAGTTATTACAAATGTAATATATTGTATTTATTATCACAGATACGCTGGTAGAAATTCGTGCAATTTGACTGAATACTTGGCCTATTATTATTTAGTATTACTGATTTATTTATATATCAAGCGACACGATAGTGGCTCGCGCCAAGTGAACACGCAACAAGACCGACCGTGTCCTTTACGAGAGTACGCGACTTGCTAGCACCCGAGATGGTCGAATCTCAGAAACGGTTAAACCGATTGAGTTCTAAACTCAATCAAAAGCTTGGGTTTGATTTATATTAAAAAACTGTTTTTATTTTTTCTCTACGTGCTCCGGCCATGAGCGGATGAGATATCGTGACACAAAGTCCAAAATGTAAATTTTTTATTTAAGATACGTCGTCCTTTGTCCAGTACATGAATTCAACACCACAGATAGCTCTTATGATGATCTTTAGGTCTGTTAATACTGCACTAAGGCAATATTGCACCAGTACATAGCGTACACGCGCGCAACGCAAGTGAGTGCAAGGTTATCGTGAAGTGGTTTTTTTAATATATATGTGTATACCCAGCTAACCATTTGCTGCCAAATTGTTAGCAAACTGCTAAAAATTTCTTGCGAAATCAGGCTGCCAAAACCATGGCCTACTGTGTCTCCGAGTGTGCCCTCATTAAAAACAAAAATTGTCATTAAATCCTGATATCAAATTGGGTGCAATACCAGAGCAGATTTGTCACTAGCAGTACAATGACAAATCCACGCAGCAAATTGAGAACAAATGTAATGCAACGTAAACTCACAGCAGAATTGCGCTAAATATGTAGCAGATCTGTATTCATAAATGACGACAGATTGGCAACAGATTTGTCAAATCTTTTCGTTTTCACAGTTATGATTTTATTTCAGAATCGATGCAAACAACTCCTGGGAAGATTAATCCAGGAGTAGGAACAGATTGAATAATTTACTCCCTCCTTAGCATCTAATATTTTGTGTAGGGGAGACCTCAATTGACCTATCTATTTTCTCCGTTCATATCACAGGTATATCATCTATTCTAGGTGAAGTAAAATTAATTTCATTAAATTTCTTGAAGTTAAATGTCACTTCAAAAAAAATGAAAATACTATTACCGGTCCCGTATTATAAAAGTATAATATTATATGG
Source organism: Monomorium pharaonis (assembly GCF_013373865.1). Classification (NCBI taxonomy): domain Eukaryota; kingdom Metazoa; phylum Arthropoda; class Insecta; order Hymenoptera; family Formicidae; genus Monomorium; species Monomorium pharaonis. The sequence continues at coordinate 29,457,564 of NC_050471.1, read as the reverse complement.
CGGTCCTCCATCACATCGAATATCTCCGCAGACGCAGCGAAAGAAGGTAATTTTTGCTTACCTTAATCGCGCTGCGATATTTATGTAGCGTGTTAGATGCATTTTACTTCCGAGAGAGTAGGCCGCCTTTTGGCGCCTACCGCGCTTTTTATTGCCAATTTGACATTTCGACAGATCTGTTGCATTTCTGGCATCAATGTGTGCGTACTTTGATGCACAAATGCTGTTGCATTTCTACAGGCAATTTGCTGACATTGTTTGCACTTTGACGTTTGTCGTCAATCTGTCATCAATAATACTTTCAATAAATCTGCTCGCAGTTCACTATTAATTCGTCACGTATTCTGATGACATGTTGGTAAATATATTGAATATCTGCTAACAGTCCCTAACGGAACAAGTATATTCTGAGAATGTTTTAAGAATATGATAACCGTATATAACTAATGTTCTTGGAACATTCAATGTACGTACTATGATATACTGAGGATATGCTAAGCAAGTTCCTATCAGCGCCCTAAATTGCTTCTCCGAATGTACTGAGAATATCGTATAGTATATACTCATAATATCATACGGAATTTTCCTAATATTTAATCTTCCTAATATCTTATAAGACGTCTGAAAGACATGGTAATATAAATTGAAATCGGGACATAAGACACCCTGTAGATATCTTTTTGTACAACTTTTCGGACATCCCAAAAGATTTAAGGACATCATATAATTGTCTTTAAGATGTCTTAATGTTATCTAGAAAGAACAGATGGAATAGATTCTTTAATTTATACTTTATAACATATTTAATTTATTTCATGTTTTTGTTTGTTGTGCGCATATATTAATATACTTTAAGATACAATAAAATGTTCATATTTTATATATTTCGTTATTTTTAAGTTTGTTCTGTGCATATTAAATGTATGTTACATAAAATGTTATTTTTCTTTGCTTTAAATTTAAATAAAATTTATAGCATTTAAATCATATTTGATTGTATAAGTTCTTAGTTTAACACTCTTTATAGTGCACAGTTATTTTATAATTTGCTCTGAGCTGCTAGCGTAACTGTCCCGGCACTAAAGCAAATACGCAGTCATGCTGTGTGTTAATATTTCAATTATTAAAGACGAAACTATATGGTTTATTGTATTATCAATAGAATCAAAATATAGAGCAAGGTTGTCTCTATCAATACTATATCATGAGACACGATAGTGTCTTGCGCCAAGTGAAAGCGCAGTGCGAGATCGCCCCATGTATTATACGCGAGCACGCGACTTGCGAGCAACTGAGATTATCAGATCTCAATAACGACTGAACTGATCGAGTTCTAACTAGACTCAATCGAAAGTTTGGGTTTGATTTGTATAAGAAAACTGTTTTTATTTTTACTCTACATGCCCTACGAGTGGAGATATTGTCACGCAAAGACCAAATTTTAAATTTTTCATTTAAGATACGTCGTCGTCACTCTTTATTCTTTGTTCAGTACATGGAATTAACACTAAAGAGCATTAATATTTATCTGTGACAGGTCTCTATAAAGTGTTGATTTATGTTATATATTGATATGATAAATCGCTGTCATTCGTAATATTGTTGCGCCGGAACGTCGAAAGACACTCCCGCACTCACACACACACTCGCGTCGAGAAAATCAAAACGTCTATGGAACTCAAAAAGCTTTATTGCAACAGAGAAAGCGCGTGACACGTCCTCCTCGGCAGGAGTCCGACGTTAAACAACCTACAATATTTGTTTACAAAATATTTCCCGGCAACCAGCCGCTTAATTCATTTATTTAAATAACAAATTCTTCCGGCAACCGGCCGATCGAAAATATCGATCGGTCCGTCAGCTGACTGGCGCTTCAGGGGTGTATCGGGCGACACGCGGCACGCAACAATATGATCGTTTTTGACAGAATAAAAAAAAATATTAAGTGATATATCTGTAAATCGTACGGTTAATAATTTCTTATAAGAATAAAAGTCTTGTAGATCTGATGAGAAGTACGCGTTTGTAGTCGAATATATGCTTTGACGTTAGCAGACGAGTTCGCGCCGAGTTTCACATGATAAATAAAGTTGACAAAAGTAATATAGGAAAAGAAGCTCTATATACAGAAAATTACAAAGCATGCAGTATTAGAAAGTTATATAGAAGCAAAAAATTTCACTATACTTTTAGTAAATTTTACTGAATTTACTAAAAGTATAGTAAATTATCAATATATATAACAATTTTTTATTGCAAAAATATATAATGTTCTAAATAAAATGCTTAATACTACAAAATGCGTGATATCCGAACAAAATTACCTTTTTTAAAAAAAGGCGCCAAATGTGTACGTCCCTAAAAAAAACTATTATATTAGGTAAATTGTTTTACTGTCCTATTGTTTTATTGTCTTCTCTACACAAATACGGTGATATAAAGTAAATGCGCCAATTATAAAAATATTTATACAAAATTTATTTATTATAATTTTTTATTAAAATATTTAATTATAAACGGACTTGATGATCAAATAATTGAATGATTAAAATCAACTAACGGGATTATAGTGAAGCAAAAACTTGGCGTGCCCGGGTCGTTAAAACGCAATGAACCATCAATGTTAAACAATAAAAATATGGAAATTGTTTGTAGAAATAAAATAATAAAAAAATGATAACCCACCAAAAATTTTACAAAGAAAATATGTCAAGTACATAAACGCATTCAAAAATGAGACAAAATCAATACAATTGGACAAGTATATTAAAAAAAAAATTTAGAAAAATCTTATAAAATCTATTAAAAAATTATTTAAATTATTTGTACAAATAAAATAATAAAAATAATAATGCATCAAAAATTTTACATAAACACATTTAAAAATGGGACAAGATAAATTAGCCAAATATATTTTATAAACAGACTTTAAAAAATCTTATAAAATCTATCAAAAAGTTATTTAAAAAATGAAAATGTTATCAATAATAACAGATAATCAAGCAAAAACTGATAGATAGTAAAACAAAATCGAAGCCACATTAATCGCATTCTTGTATACATATATATATACTTATTGATATCAACAACATCTTGGAAATATTTAAAAAATGCGACCCGGGCACGCTAAGTTTTTGCTTCACTATAATCCCGTTAGTTGATTTTAATCATTCAATTATTTGATCATCAAGTCCGTTTATTATTAAATATTTTAATAAAAAATTATAATAAATAAATTTTGTATAAATATTCTTATAATTGGCACATTTACTTTATATCATTATTTGTATAGAGAAGACAATAAAACAATAGGACAGTAAGACAATTTACCTAATATAATAGTTTTTTTTTAGGAGCGCACACGCTTGGCGCCTTTTTTTACCTTTTTTTAAAAAAGGTAATTTTGTTTGGATAGTCAATTACAACAATTAAATCTTTAAAACTATCTTATAACTAAAATTCTAAAACATTAGCAAAACTGCTCTGGGTTTCTCTAATTATAAAAAAATCGTTACATTTTGATTAAAAAGAATTTTGCTATTCAATTACTGGATAAAAACATATGTAACTGACCAATAAATAATCAATCAAAGGTTACACTATGTTTCTACAAGAGTAATGTAAAATTGTAATAAAATTATAAATATTATATTATAAAGTTATCACCTTCTTTCCATCGATCATGATTTGCTTTAATAAGGTCAACTTTATTAAAAAGATTTTCTCGTAATTGATTCATATTGTCTGAATCTGGAAATCTGCCGCTAATACCAGAAATAACAACTTCTTCACCTGAATCAATACCGTTCCACGATCTATCCACTTTTTTATCATCCATTGTTTTAATTATAATTTTAATCTAGAAAAAAGTTATGCGTATATATTATATCTAGTACTTATGTTTCTCATACGGTATCTAGTTTTGACACTCACGATATTACTGTGATATTGTTTACGTCGTAAGCAAGAAACTACGTCTGACTAACATTTTTTCAAATCCCTGTTTATATAGACGTCAAATCAAATGATTATTGTAATATATGTTAAGGTAATGTATCTAAAGAGTCTAAGCTGTAGTGTTTTATAATTATTTTTTAAATATATAACTTCACACACAACAACAAGTCGACTATTGGTCGATTATCAGTCGGCGGAAATGATTTAAAGTTAAGTTCAAAGTCGGATTGAATGTATATTACAGTCTGTCAATAAGTCCTTTAAGTCTTTTATCAACAAGTTCTTTAAGTTAACTTAAAAGTCTACTTTATGGCGACCAAAAGTCAATTTTTAGCCAATGTAGTTTGGCGACTATATATTGACTTTCATAGTCAATTTGAAAACATTTATAATAAACTTTTTTTGTAATAATGACATTTATCAAAAACATGCTCAAAATTATTTCATTTTAATTTAATTGTATAATAATATTGTTGCTTTTATAATACAATTAAAAAATAATAAAATTAAATTGATAAAGTCTGTTGAAATGTCAAATTTAATTTAAATAATCTATTATAGAAGAGAAGGAAGTTAAAAACCACCATTTTGTTTTATTTAATTAGCTCAGTAAATATGACTCTGTGATTTATTAATTATTTTAGCAGTTATAGCAAAATCTAATGTTACCAAAAATTATTATCACTTAAGTAAAAAAATATACCTCCATTATTGCAAAATAGTATGGATCCATTTTGGTTTTTTTAACATAAGATTTTAACATTTCTGTTAAATAACTACTATGCTACTAATAATTTGTAACAATTATTTTTATGTTAAAATATAAATTTACGTTTTTGAAATGGTGCACTAGATTGGATCTTTTCTATCACATCAAAGAGCCTGCGATAAATCACTTTTAATGTTAAAAAAAGTTTTTTTGTTATATTATATAGTTTAATAACTTAAATTAGTTATTCAAAAAATGCTCGAATGGTAAAATTGTAAAAATTGTTAACAAAATTCGATCCTTTTTTTATTATAATTATATGATAAATTATTTTCTTTAGACGACCTACCTGACATTTGAAACTCATACAGTTATTGCAATTAATTCTCATTAAATTGTGAATTTTGTGTGAGTTATCAAAATTTGGACTTATTTTTATGAAGTTTATCTTTGTGTTCATGAAGTTCATGGAATAAAACATTTTTATTCCACGTGTTTATCATTCTTGGAAATGCTGAAATTGCTTACAACGTTTATTCAACAATTTTTTTACACCTTTTTGATGAAGTTACAAAGTCAACCTTACATTTTTGTTTAAAATGACAATTACCGCCGGCATTAGCGTTAATCCAATATGCACCACGTGGAGGTTGCCGGTCGGATTTTGCACATCGTGTGTGTTTTTTACAGTAAAGGTACGAATCCTGCGGTTTGTCACGCGCACGCTCGCGGCTGTTTCTTGCAACTTCTTAAATGTCGTTTTATGTCGTTTCAAATGCGTTCAAATATCTACGCGGCATTTTGAAAATTTCGTATACAAGCTCAATACACTACAAGTTTTCTGTGTATTGAGCATTTATTTCAAAGTGTCTTTGTACGTAAACATTACTTGTAAACATTACGGCATGTATGTGAGTAGGTGCATACTCGTAATGTTTACATGTAATGTTTACGTATAGAGGCTTTAAAACAAATGTTTAACACACAAACGATTCTCGTAGAGTATTGAGTTTGTATACGAAATTTCAAAATGTCGCGTAGACATTTGAAACGACATAAAACGATATTTAAGAAGTCACAAGGAACAGGCGCGAGCGCGCGCGTAACAAACCGCGGGGTCCTTACCTTTGCTGTGAAAAAAAAACACACACACAATGTGCAAAATCCCACCGGCAACCTCCACGTGGTGCACATTGGATAACGCTAATGGCGGTAAGCGTTATTTTAAACAAAAATGTAAAGTTAACGTTGTAACTTCATCAAAAGAGTGTAGAAAAATTGTTGAAAAAAACGTTGTAAGCAATTTCAGCAATTCCAAGAACGATAAACACGTGGAATAAAAATGTTTTATTCCATGAACGTTAGTGTTTATTACTGAGGAGTAATCGTACTATAAAACTTTGCTTTAGCAATATGATTGAAACTTTCTTCACAACAGTACATTAAACTAAATAAAAACCGTAAAATATGTGATTTTTACATAAACTTTGAACGCGATTTGTTGTTAGAAAAAGTAAATTTGTAAAAAAATTAATAACAACATTCAAAAGTGCAAACTTTCAGCTTTCCAACGCTTTTTTGCTGAGCGCTGTACGTTGATCTGTATACGAGTAACAAGCGATAAAATTCAAAATGACCATTTTTTCTTAAAATCTCAATAACTCGGTCAAAAAAAATCGTACAGTAATGAACAACCACTCAAAATAAATGGAAAACATCTCGCTATAAGAGGCAAGTAACAGAAATTGTTTATAATTTTTTTCACGCTAGATGCAGCGCAACAAATTTGTATTAAAAATTTTTATTTTAATGGGTTAAACTTCATCATCATGCCACGTTGGTGAAAAGAAAGATAACTGAAATCGCCAAAAAGCGTTTGAAAGAAGAAGTTTCAAGCATTAAAACGCTTTTTGGGTTTTGATTCTACGATAATTTTTCGCCGAGTTCCAGCGGTTTGAAAATAGCTTAAATTTTCGGAATGCAAAAAGTGTTCCCTATTTTTTTTTAGTAGTGTATATATATATATATATATATATATATATATATATATGTATATGAATATATATGTGTATAAGCCTATATACAATGCGCTTCTAATACGTCGATACACTTTTTTATTATTCTATTTTTTTCGCGTTTATTAAACGTAAAAGAAAAATAAAATGACAAGAAAACGCGCTAACCTCTTTAGAAACGTGTTCTGACACGGGTCATAAAGTACAAAACCATTATTTTATTAAGTTAATAATTTTTAATAAATTTATACTTACATTTTTGTGTTCTAATAAATTTGTAGATATATGACGAGTAAACGAGTTATGCGAAAACGGAAGAGCAAAGAATAATGAAGTCACTATTGAATATCTTAACATATTTGATTTTATTTAAAAATTCCACGTGCCATTTTATTAGTCTTTGACCTTTCCTCACTTAGGAAATCTGATTTGACGTAATACGTGTCAATGTTATCGAAAAATATATATTTTTTTTGTGAAGAAAGTTGCATTTCAAAAATAATTTATTAATACATTATATGCCAAGTCATCTACATATAATTAAACTCGATAACAATTAAAAAAGGCTCGAAGAAACAAATTAAACAAATATGTTTTCTCATTATTTATCATATACTTTAAACGTAAAAAAAGGACATAACAATAAAAAAAACACGCTGACATTTTTACTCACATAACATTTTACTTATTTATATGTTCTAATAAATTTGTATATATATGTAAAAGACCAATGCAAAAACAGTAGAGCAAAGAATGATGGCGTCACTATTGAATATCTTAACATATTCGATTTCATTTAAAAATTCCACGTGCCATTTTATTAGTCCTTGGCCTATTTTTATTTATGAAACCTTATTTGACGTAATACGTTGCAATGTTATTGAAAAATTTATAAATTTTTTTTTGTGAAGAAAATTGTATTTTAAACCCAGTAAGCAAGAAACATTGATCAACATTTTTGAAACGTTAATTTTAGAGAAATTTCTTAACATTATAATTTAATATTTTATAAATATTTGAAGAATGTTACTTAATAATATTGCTATCTTAATATTATTAAGATATTTTAAAAACATTAATTACATGTTATTTAAATGTTTTTAAACGTTATGACATAACGTTAGATAAATATTTTTAAAATATTACTAAATAATATACTGATCTAATATTTAAAAACCGTGAGTTACATACGTGTTTTAAATGTTATTAAACATTATAACATAATTTCATAAATATACTTAAAATATTAGTTATTTAATACATAAAATCTAAACATTTAATAATTTTACAGACATAAATTAAAATATTTTTTATGTGTTTATAATACGAATTTTATAAAAACTAGTACAAAAAATTAAAAGTCAAAAAATTTTAAAAATTTGAAATTTTTATTAGTTAAAATATTTACTTACTCATATAATACAAAATTATTTATAAATAATTGTATTTAATGTGTGTGTACTAAAATTACATTAATTTATTTATTGTTTGATATAAATATTTTTTATAGTAATTATAAAAAATAATCACTTAAGTTACTATTTTCTATTAATATTTTATAATAACATAATTTTAACCTTATAAAAAACAGAGCAAAAACATATTTTTATTATTTTACGTGTTATTTCACATATATAAAAATTAGTAGAAAGACTAAATTTATATTTGTTTATAAAAATATTATTTAACTGCACGTTTTATCTTTTTGACATTTATTAAACTAATCTATAACAAATATATGTATTCATGAGCATTAGGTGTTCATGGATCATCATGAAGTGTTAGGTTGCGTATAGGTCTTCAAAGTCAAGCAACGTCAATAGCGGTTCAGTGTTGGATGGATGACCGCCAGATATTAAGCAACGCCAATGCTACTATGATGGGATAACCGTGCTTGTTGAGAAACAACGTAAATTTAATTTTTTTTTTACATTATAATTATGTTATTTTAACATTTTTACAATGTTGTTTTAACATTTTATTTCAACATTACCAAAACTTCCAAATTGAAATCAAAGTTTATTTATAATAACGTTGTATACAACGTTAAAAACTACATACTTGGAAACGTTACTATGTTAGTAGGTAACGTTATAATATCGTTGCAGCAATGTTTTTAGTGCTTACCAGGAAGGTAATTTATTAATACATTATATATCAAATTATCTACATATATATGATTAAACTCAATGACAAAGAAGACTTTAAAAAAGTCAAACATATGTTTTCTTATTATATATTATTATTATTACGTCCGAGAGACTTCGCGTTTTTACTATCCGTTGACCTTTTAGAAATAAATAAGCTAGACGAAACATTCTGCGATCGAAAGGTCGCGGAGCTAAAAAACTCAGCACCACAAAGGTGTCTGGTTCTCATAATCAAAAAAAGCCAGACACTAAAGTCATTAAAATTTGGTAGAGGTTAGGTTTCGTCGAAATAAAAATTTAAATATTTACACAGTGTTGCCGGTTCTCGACAGTTTAAGAACATTTATGGATTTTTAACGACCACCGATAAGCGCCAGATGCAATTAGACTAGCCGAAAGAGATGAGGACGCGCTTGGTTTCTAAAACAATAAAAAAACACGACTAATGTTTTATCGTAAGAAAACTAGACCACTTTGGAAAACGTCTGGAAACTATAAAATTTGTTCTTCCCCCTTTAAAGCCAAACACGACTGTCAACCCTAGAAAAGAGCGTAATTAGAAAACATAAAATTCCCATTTTCCTCTCCTTTTTAGATATAAAAACTTCTGAAAATTCCAACCCCCTCTCTCCTACTAGAACTTGAACTAATTTGGGCGGAGACAAGGAAAAACGGACCAATGGTTGGCAATCCTAATAAACATTTAGCCCAAAACCAAGCAACCACCTATCAAAACTTTAAGAATTACTTCTCACACAGTCTCAAAAAGAATCCTTTAATTACAAGCTTTCAACCACCCACATCCAAATTTCCCTTTCGAGGGCAATTACTACAAAATCGTGATCCAAAAGATTGCGAGCACCTTGTCAAGTTTTTGCTTATTTCTGCAGATCGGAGCCAGTTCGCGCTATTCGTCTCACCTACATCTCGATTCTGCCTATGTAAAACCCTATGTATAAAAATATCAAATTCTGAAGAGTAGCGTAGTCGGTAGTCAGTGGTACTCTGTTGTCAGTTGTAGAGTAGACGAGAGGCAGAGTCAGCAAGATTACAGAGAGCCAGTCTAATCACAAAGAGTTAGTCAGATCATTAAGAGTCGCAATCACTAAGAGTCGGAGTAACTGGAAGTATGGCAGTTAGATTAGTAACATTAGTATAACAGAATCAGTACGTAGCAGTAGTTATAATAGAATACAATCATGTAGAATCAGTGCGTGAATAAACTTTAGTACCGCTCCGGTCAAGAAATCTACTCGATTTAGACAGATTTGTTCGAGAACCAGTAATGAGTAAGTCCCAGGATCACAATTTCTTTTTCTTCCTTTTTACTTATCTATACCTTTCCGTTCTTAATTCCCTTTATTTCCAACAACTGAGGATTCTAATCAAATTCTTCCTTCCTCTTCTTCCCAACCGTTGAAGAACTTAGTGTTCCTCGAATCTTCTCTATTTCCAATCCAAACGACTTGTAGTTCTGCCTCGTCATCCTGTTTAGTTCCTTGGCTGCGTTTGGAAATTTTACTCGGCGGGTAGAATAATGTTTAATGGGGTTACGACAGAAATCCAGCTGGATACTACTGGGTTAAGTAACTTTCCGAACGTACAGGTAAAGTAAACCCAGCTAGCCAGGCCTGTTAAAATCACATATCGTGAAAGCTTTACAGCAAGGATTGTTTCAATTTTGACAACAATTTTATGACAAGTAATTGTCTGTTGCTTTGTTTTCTAAAAGTTTCGAGCAAATTTACGGCAAAAGTTTTCATCACACGATGCTGCAAATAACAGAGAAAGACTTGTACATAAATATTACGTATAGAAATTACAAGATTTGTTCCGACACGATAAAATGCAAAATTTAAGCAAATAACAGCAAACCTTGCTACACGACATGACAATAAATTTATGGCAGAAACAGGAAATCTTGTTAAGCACAGAATAACGGCAAATTAGTAGCAAGAACAAAATAAAACTTGCCGAGCATACTTTTGCAACAAAATTGCGACAAGGTGTGTCCGTAAACAGCTTAGTTTTTGTTGGCAAGGCTTGTCGCAAATAGTATGACGCACATTTTATGCAAATAACAGGGTTGCATTATCGGGTTTTAAACTTTATTTCTGACTTTACTATCTATCTCGAGATGGCGCATTTCTCGTGAAAAAGATTTACCTACTGGATTAATAAAAGGGGCTCGTCGAGAACAGAGAACCAAGTACGATTGCACCATTCACATTTGATATTGGACTAATCAGTCTAATATTTCAGTCTAATAATCATATTTGTTGATCTAAATTTCGACAATATTTGTCCTGTTCTTGCCACAAATTTGCTATCATATTGTGCATAGCAAGGTTTGCCTTGTTTTTGCCACAAATTTGCTATTATGCTATGTACAGCAAGGTTTGCTCTATTCTTGCCACAAATTTGCTATCATATTGTGTACAGCAAGGTTTGCCTTGTTCTTGCTGCAAATTTGTTGTTATGCTTTACTAGTAAATTTTACCCTGTTATTTGCATAAAATATGCGTCATACTATTTACAACAAGCCTTGCCAGCAAAAGCTAAGCTTAATGCGGACACACCTTGTCGTAATTTTGTTGCAAAAGTTTGCTCAAGTTTGCGGCAAACTTCGCGCAAAGTTTGCGTCATTTTGCTAGCTGGGAAGATGATATTTGTTTAATCCTAAAATGATGGAGCAGAATATTCGCTGAAATCGAATATTATATTCTATCGTAACAAGTAGCCAAAGATTGCTGACATCTTAATGAGAATTATAGAAGAATATGAAAATAAAGATAATTACTTTGAAGAAATTTTTCTAATAAAAAATATTTAACAAATACGAAGAAAACGGCAAAAACCTGCGCAATAAAAAGTTGATAATGTAATTCCTCGATATTCTTCAAAGCAGTTTCGACATCATTTTCGAATAAAACCTGAAGTTTTTGAATTATTAGAAAATCGTTTAGGACAATTACTATTTAATGAAACTGATGTAGGACGTCCAATGATACTTGTGCATACACAGCTTTTATCAACAATCTGGCTTCTTAGTACACCAGATGCCTTCAGGTATAATATAATATTTTTTTGTTAAAACTGTGATTCTTTACAAATTTTCAAAATATTTTTTCTACGTTACTTTTTATTAGAAGGTAGAATAAGAAAAAAGTAGAAAAGACGCTTTTTTAAAGCATTTATAGCGTCAAGTAAATTATTATAAATATATAAAAATGTGATTAAATATAAATAGTGTTTACAATAATTATAAATTTTATATTATTACAAAATTTTTTCAGATCTGTGAGTGAAAAGTTTTATTTGGGCAAATCTTGTCTAAATGACTGTGTGCGCCGTGTTGTCAAAACATTGTACAACATTGCAAGTGAAGTCATTAAATGGCCCATAGGCCCAAAATTGGTAACTTTAAAGGAAAAATTTATGAATATTGAAGAAGCTCCTATGCCGTGTGTAGTAAGAGCAGTTGATGGCTCTTTCATATTTATAAAGAAACCAGATATGAAGTATGTTTTGTAGAATAATCCAGGATGAAAAGGATTAAAATAGCACAAAGCGTTAATAGGCCGGAATCACGGAGAGAGTCGAGCTTAGTCGGAACACGGATCCTTCCGTCTTGACGGTCGACGATTGTCTGCTCTTCGCACATCTCAATTCGAGGTTCAAGATTACAAAATAAATACGACGCTGTGTACATAGCATGTGCGGTACGCGTGAGATAGCAGAAACAATACAAAGTATCTACGTGATCGAACAAAAGATACGAGAACACAGCTCAACCGTTTCGCCCCTACAGTTCTTCGGTTAAACATTTACTGGCATTCTATGTTATATAATAAAGAAATTATTATCAGTTGTTGAAAAACTTGTTATAGAGACCGCACTAGAAGAAAGAATTAACCCACACAGCACACTTTATCCTAGGGATGTCCCTAGGATGTCATTTTGGGATATCGCAATATCGTTTGATATCCGTGGACCGTCTGCGATATCCGAGGGATATCCAAGGGATGCACAAATGTCCACCGATTTGACATCCTATAGATATCTCAAACGATACCCAGAGGATGTCCAAGGGATTTCCTGAGATATCGTAATATACCCTAGTGAAAAAATTTGTCAGAATTAAAAAAATTTTTTTCAGGATTTCTGATAAATGTTTCGATTTTTTATAATTGAAACGTTTCTCGGAAAAACTTTAAAAATAAAAAATTTTGATTAATTTAAAAAATTTTTGAATATTTTTAAGTATGTTTGAGAGTTTCTAAGAATTGAAAAAAACTTGAACAAAAAATAAAAAATTTTAATTATTTTTACGGCAATTTTGTAAGAGAAAGAAGACTATAATATAACATGTTTCAGCCAAGCCACAGTCGTACCTGTTAAAGCATGTTTAATAGTTTAATATCTCTATACCTGAAAAAACGGTCACCCATCCAAGTGTCAACCCTCGCCGATGTCGCTTGACTTCGAAGACCGTACGCATTCTAACGCTTCGTGGTGATCCATAAACACTTCTTTATGGATTCATATTTGTTATAGATCATTACAATAGATGTCAGAATGATAAAACATGTATAGTTAACTTATATTTTTATAAATAAATATGAAGTTTTACAATTTTTTTTACTTTTTTTACTATTTTTATATATGCGCGCAAAATAGTATGTAGACTAACTTATTAAAAAATCTGTTTTTGCTCTGTTTGTATAAAATAAAAAAATTTTTTTAATGTCATTTTTTATAATTTTTTAATATATGTGGCATATTATTAATATGCCACATTGTTTCCATAAGTGTATTTTCTTTATGTTCTGACGTTTTAATCTACATTTCTTAAAGATTTAATTTACACTTCTATCACTCTTTTGTTACATTATAATTAACTTTCCCTTTACACTTGATTTATGCTCCATTAATTGTAGAGATAAAAAAGATATGATGGGATATCATTTGGATGTAATAGGATATCGTAAGATATTAATGAATATCTTACAATATCTTATAATATTTTAAGATATGTTTGGGGGATATCGAAATATATTAATAAGATATCATATAATATCTTAAGATATTTTACGATATTTTAAGATATTTTTATAAGATATCCCGGGAGCTACTCATTGAGATATCCGTGGGATCGCCTTCGTCTGTCTGGGATAATTTGGGATATCCTCAGGATAAAGTGTGCTGTGTGGGAATAGTTCGCATTACAATATTACAGATTTATTTATAAAAATATTCTGTACCATTCATATGATTATAGACGTTTACTGAAGAGAAATAATAGCTGTATCTTAGCTGACAATAACCTATTATTAATTGTTGCACTTATAAAAGTAAAATGTTCAGTTTCAGAAGACATAAAATATGTCATATTAAGTAAAAAACTTATTCTTTTAAATAAAAATTTATGTGAAATTAAAAATATATGTTCCAGCGCATTTTCATATATTACACAAGAAAGTACTACTCTTGTTTGTTGTAAAATTTCATCTATTGTAAGAAAATGCATAGTAGTTCCGTATGTTAGCGATAAATTATGTGTATATCCTATTGAAAATATAGTTGAAATGGATTAAATTAAAAATACAAAAGTAATTTTAAAAATAAAGTACCATAACATATCACATAGACATTATAATGTACAATTTTAATAAATAATTCTATTAAATTAAAATTTATGTTAATACACTAAAAGACATTTACTACATTTTAATAAGACTTATATTTAAAAATTATATTTATCTAAACTTAAAAAATTCTTACTATAATTTATTATTATTTTTTTTAAAAAGTAAAATGTTATCATCAAGTAAGTATTTAGCTTAGTATCATTTTAATAAGTTATATAAAAATTTAGTAAATTTTTTTACTGCATTAAGGCTATATTGCGAAGCTGTGTAAAAATACTTTTTAAAAAATTTTTTATTGTAACAAAATTTATTAAATTTTAATTTTAAAAAATCAAAGATTCTGTTATAAACAGAAAAGTATGTATATTTTATTTTTTACACAAGTATCAATAAATATTATATCTAAAATGTGTAGTATTGTTTCAATGCAAAGAAGAATTTTCATTACTAAAGTATATAAATTTATACCATTTTCAAGTTTTTTATAAGGTTTTTGCATATACATATATAAAAAATGTAAAACATTTTGTAAAAATATTTTACAATTTTTACGCAGAAATGTTAGCACTAATTTTACCTTCTTTGCAGATTTTTCTGTAAAATTTTACAGACGGTATATAGACAAGCGCTCACGCACGCATGCACGCGCGCACGCATACACCAACACACAAACAGGCGCAACATATACACAAACGCACATATGCACACAAAATACACACAATCTATTTAAATTTTGCAAATAATTTTGCATCAAATTTTGCAGAAAACATTACATAAAATTCTGCAAAATATTCTGCAGAAAAATTCCGAAGGCGAAAATCTTATACAAAAATCTGCTGTAAAACTGCAGAAATTTATTCAAAAATTATGCAATTTTTTTGCAGAAATTTTTGCATAATTTTTCCTACGGGTGGGGTTGATCAATATCGTGGTAAATTACGATACGGGGTAAACAATCTGCAAATACATGAAATTCCCTATAAAATTTAAAACTTTGGATGCCTCGTTTTCCAAATTAAATCGCTGTTTTAATAAATGGTTTCAGAAAATTATTTCGGACTTTTGTAGAGATTGTATCTGCAAAATTTAAACAAAATTTAAGACAATAAAAAGCAAAAAAAGCCTTATAAACCATCAGCCTTTACCTTTAGCAGATGAAGAGGTCAATTCGAGACCATAATTCAATGGAAAGTCTTAAGAATGGAGAAGGACACTAGCTGGCGTCAGAACGCCATTGGTTATCAAACAGTACAGACGTAAAG
The DNA here is from genome assembly GCF_013373865.1 of Monomorium pharaonis. NCBI lineage: Eukaryota > Metazoa > Arthropoda > Insecta > Hymenoptera > Formicidae > Monomorium > Monomorium pharaonis. The sequence goes on along the minus strand of NC_050471.1, from coordinate 29,441,820 downwards.
TGGAAGTGGAGTTCGTTTATACCCTAGTTTGACGTTTGTGTATATACCTACATTTTGTTCGATGCTAGTACAAAACAGTGTTTCTATTCATCGGGATACAGAAGGGATACATAAGGGAACATAGGGGATAGGGTAAGCATCGCGATAGACAAATGAGCATTCGCTAGAAAGAGAGGTATTACAGCTGCATTTACGCGAGCTGCAAAGTACGTGCCTGTGTGTAAAGACCGTAGGACCATACAGTATGATAAGTGTCGCTTGGAATCTTAAAAATATTTTAATAATTTTTTTATTTTAATGGTGTATTCTGTATTTAAAAAATTAAGATTTTTCACAATTTTATAGCAAAATAAAAAGATTGATTGTGTCTGTATTAATTTTTTTTCTTAAGCTATCGTTTTTTCAATTTTTATTAGTCAAAATAATTATATTTTTTAAACCCTACTCAAAATCTTTTTTATCCTAATGATAGATATATCTTTTACTTTTCTAAAACTAATGGGTTTTTTAAATTTGTTAAAAATTGACGAAAATACGACAGATGATTAAAAAATTCTTTCTTGCAATTTTTTTAAACTTTATTTTATTTAAATTAATTTTTACAAGATAAAGCCATATTCCTCTAAGAATAACATATACAAACAATAGACCGACTTTATGCCCTCATTATATAATGTACTATTACAATGTGCGGACGATTAGCCACACAACTTATTTACCTTTTTATTAATTTTAAGGAAAATAAAAAGGGTAAAGAAGAATAACTTATTGTATTGTAGTATATATTGTAGTATATACGTATATTATTTATTATACGTTACAAATGATTATACTATTATTATTATTATATATTACTAGCTATACCCTGCCACGCGTTGCTGTGGCTCTCTATTCTTATGCTAGGTTTTTTTTTTCAAATTTTCTTTGCTTTCGTTGTTTAACTTTCAAGAGCATTGCTTTACTGTTGCTCTTTTTATTTTATTTTTGAATAAGCACTCATTTCATATTTATTTTTTCACGTGCGCACGCTGTAGAAATGGAAAAATCCTTTTTTAACTTCTAACCAAGCTACTTTATTATTTATCCAATTCCAGTTCTCCAATCTAATTTGTAGTCTCTCGATAACTCGTTGTTTATTATGCTCAATTCTATTACTTTGCTGCCCGTGCTTTTCCTTCTTGAGCCTAGAGGACTTCTTGCTTCTTCTTCTGACAAGAGGGGAGTAATTACTGCTGTCTACCTAACATATATTATTAATATTGTTAAAATTTGAAAGACGATTCATCTCTTTAGGGAAGTACGGTGTACTGTTTGCCTAACATATAGTATTAATTTTTCTTAAATTAGAAAATTTTTTAAAGTCTAACATCTTGTAAATTTTTTTTTTTTCCTTACCTTAGTTCTCCGAAAGTTCTTAAACACATATTGAAAGCTGCCATTGATTCTAAATTGCCATATACAGGCTAAAAGAAACATTCTCAAATTAAAGGCCTGCATTTATGAAACAACCAGTAACAAATCTAATATTCATTTATTCACGTACTTCTAACTAAATTCAATACAACGTTGTGTCAAAATTTCAAAAATATCAGTGAAGAACTATTTTTTACACTTAAATTATGGCTATCATTTTTGAAACACCCGGTATATTCCAAATCAGACCCCATAAGAACACTCCCGGTATCGAATGCAACATTGTATTAAAATTTCAAAGCAATCGGAGAATAACTGTAGGAGATCTTAGGTAAGGAACAAACAAACATTTACATTTTTATTTATATAGATAGATTATATAATTCGTGCCTCTCGGCTTCGGATAGCCTCCGGTTATATCTCCCATATTAACATCTAATAATAACATTAAAATTCATTACAGAATAAAGAAAATTAACGCTTTGCCCTTGAAAACATAATGACAATATAATGCATAACACAACATATTAGGTGTATGAATTAATTCGGTCCATTTGGCGGTCAATTGCTGTGTACTATGTAATTTTCTAACTTCTAATGTCTGCAAAAGGCTTTATGGTTTAGTGTTGACATCTGGCAATAATATTCAGTTGATAAGTGTTTAGGTTTATCAAAAGATATGGTAGTGCCTCGCGCCAAGTGTATGCGCGCGAAGCACTGCTGTGTGCCTCTATTTACGCGAGACGTTGTTTGCAAGATTACGTAGATTGTCGGATCTCAATAACGGCTGAATCGATTAATTTCTAAATAAGCTTAGTGAATAGCTTGCATCCGATTTATATAACAAAAGTGTTTTATTTTTCCACTACGTGACTTACGAGCGAAGATATCGCGATTTAAAGTTTCGCATCAAGAGTAAAATTTTTAAGAAACGTCGTCGTCGTCATTATTATCGTCGTCGCCTGTAACAGATGGTAGGGATTTGTATTTTTGCTTTTCGCGCGATAGATGGTTACGAACGTGACAGAGGCACGAGAATTTACAAAAAGTGCATGTTCGTGTCCGCGGAAGAACAGAACGAAAAATTACGTGTTTTGATTGGCGGTCGAGTCCGCCTGTCAAGATAACAGTGAATCCGTAGCGAATTTCATGGAAGTGATCACGGAAGGTGATGTGACAGTTCATGGTTAATCACGCGCGCGAGGTTAATAGCGAGTTTTGTATTTTTGTCGTATATTATATCATGAAGGGAAATACGGCTGTACCGAATTTGGTGATTAGTATTACGTACTGTGCTTTGTATAATCAGATAAGTACATTCCCCAAAATTTTTATATTTTTAGTAGTTCATCATTAGTGATACCATTTATATCAGTACATGCCGTACTCAAGGCGCGTGATCCTGTCCTATACATGTTTTTATCATACTTTTCATATTGAAGATCATGTTATGTAAGAATTTCATTTAAGGATCTACATTTCTTAAATTTACGCCAATCATTTATGAAACACTCTGTCTGTATATGAAAATCCAAACCCACGGCAACCATGCTTGATTATTTTTGAATAAAATGAGATTATTTACATATCGTATAATACAGTCTTTTGTGTTGCCTTTTCCTTCTGGTGCCGATCTCAAGCGTGAACTTATCCAATACATGTTTTTACAAAACTTTTCCTAATTAAGTTCATATTATAAAACTTCCTCTATATTAAAAATTCGAATGTATCAATATACAGGTTGTTTCATTTTAGGACCTACATTTCTTAAAGTTACACCATTTATAAAACACCCTCCAGTATACGGAAAATCCAAACCCATGGCTGCCATCCTAAAAAAATTTGGAATAAAATAAGACCATTTGCAAGTGTTTCGGGCCACAAATGACGGTGTAGTTCACGGTCATACAGATAAACGCATATTCGTTACTTATCTATATAAAGAAAATTTTGGAAAAACCCTTTTTATGTAAAAAACAAACCCCTAATTTTAATCCGGAAGAAATTTAAAACAAAATAAGACCAATTGCATGTGGTTTGGACATCAAATGACAAAAATTATCGCGGACATACAGACATACAGACAACTTAACTTATATATATAAATTTTTGAAAAAAGTTTTTTTTTAATTCTCTCCTTCCTTTTTGATTTCTTCTTTTCTTTTCTCTCCTCGTTTCTCTTTCCCGCTTTTCCTTTTCAGAACGCTTTTCCGAACACTTTTCAATTACTGAACCAAATATAAATAATTTTTGAAAAAATCTTTATATCGAAAAACCATACCCATAGCAGCAATCCTCATAAAATTTTGAATAAAATAAAACCTTTTACACAAAATATGATTAGACTTATGATTTTTTTTAAATAAATTTTTGAAAGACCCTTTATTTCGTAAAACGTAACCCATAATAGCAATCCTCGTAAAATTTGAAATAAAATAAGACCTTTTGCATTAGAATTGGGCCACAAATGACAAAAGAGCGCAAAAATTTAAAAAATACGGACAAATAGACATCCGTTTTTTTTTTTTAATTTTTTGAATAACCCTGTATATCGAAAAAACCAAACCCATAAGAACAATCCTCGTAAAATCGGGCCACAAATGACGATAGAGTGCGCAAAAATTAAAAAAATACGGACACACAGACGCCAGGTTTTCATAAAAAATTTTTTTGAAAAACCCTGTATATCAAAAAACCAAACCCATAAGAGCAATCCTCACACAATTTGGAACAAAATAAGATCTTCTGCGTTGGAATCGGGCCACAAATGACGAAGGAGTTGGGGAACATCAGGACGTACAGACTCCCGGTACTTATACAGGGTGTTTGGTAAAGATTTATGCAATTTTTACAAGCAGGTAGAGCGCATTAAGCTGAACAGAAAAGTCCTCATCGTTTTTCCATTTTGGCAATAGTTAACAAGTTATAGACTTGTAAAATTTTCTGTATTAGCCCGGCCTACCGGCAAATGCAAGCGCGCCGAGCGCCCGGCCGCGACGGCCGCCCCTCCCTAGCGCTTGAACCTTGAGATTGCTAGGCGCGCGGGGGGAATTGTTACAACAAGCGGCAATGGCTACACACAAGCGACGCGTAAAGCTGGATTCTCTCTTTGAGTTATGATAGTTCCTTACTTTTTTTAATGAAAATAAAATTTTCTAACGACAAAAAGTATGTTTGTACGTGTACATACATGTGTACAAAAAAATATCAGTTCTAATGCTTAAAGAAGCAATTACTAAATTTATTTTTTTTAATAAATTATGATTATTTTTATTAAAGATAATTTTTTGATGATAGTCTTAAACGTCGTAAACTGTCATTATAAATTTTAGAGAAGCTATTATCATGTGCTCAAAAAAAAATTTGTACTTCTTTAAACAACATTAGAAAATTTTATCGATTAAAATGGAAATAACAACCAAATAAAATGTTTGTTTCAACTTTATATTTTTAATTAAAAATTAAATAACGAGGATATTTATATTTTTAATAAAATTAATTCTTGTGATAGACTTATAATGCACGGAAAAACTTTGTGTAAAAAATTATTATGGTAAGTAGTAAACGCGTGCTAAGGAGGAATTATGAAAATTTTTATTATGTTCTTCATCAAATTACGATAATATTTACACTACTTATATGATATAATTCTTTGAAATTTCTTCTTACAGTTCGTGGTTACTACCATAAATAATAAATCATACATAATTTTACTATAAAATTTTCTCCGTGTAGATTTACGAATATATGAATTTATTAAATGTTCGAAAGCTTATAAACAATATTTATTTAATTCAAGAAAATTTTAGTATGTAATGTGTGTGTGTGTGTGTGTGTGTGTGTGTGTGTGTGTGTGTGTGTGTGTGTGTGTGTGTACTTACGCGAGAAAAAAATAATCACTTTGTGACAGGAAAATGATTATTCTTTATTTCGTGATTTTATATCACTGTTATTATTCATGCTGATTACTATAATATACAATACACGCACACGTAAAAAAATATGATTCTAGTTTTAAGAAAATCAATTATTCACTTTTAATTTTATTTTTTTTTAATAATTATCTTATCTTTAATGGTTGAAAAAAATATTCTGTTGATAATAAACACCTCACTTTACATAAAAAAATGTTTAACATTTTCGTGTATGTACACACACATACACACACACACACACACACACACACAATTACATACTAAAATTTTCTTGAATTAAATAAATGTTGTTTATAAGTTTTCAAACATTTAATAAATTTATATATTCGTAAATCTACACGGAGAAAATTTTATAGTAAAATTATGTATGATTTATTATTTATGATAGCAACCACAAACTGTAAGAAGAAATTTCAGAGAATTATATCATATAAGTGTAAATATTATCGTAATTTGATGAAGAACATAATAAAAATTTTCATAATTTCTTCTTAGCACGCGTTTACTACTTACCATAATAATTTTTTCCACAAGTTTTTCCGTGTATTATAAGTCTATCACAAGAATTAATTTTATTAAAAATATAAATATCCTCGTTATTTAATTTTTAATTAAGAATATAAAGTTGAAACAAACATTTTATTTGGTTGTTATTTCCATTTTAATCGATAAAATTTTCTAATGTTGTTTAAAGAAGTATAAATTTTTTTTTGAGCACATGATAATAGCTTCTTTAAAATTTATAATGACAGTTTACAACGTTTAAGACTATCATCAAAAAAATATTTTTTATTAAAAATAATCGTTATTCATTTAAAGAAATAACTTTAGTAATTGCTTCTTTAAGCATTAGAACTGATATTTTTTTGTACACATGTATGTACGCGTACACACATACTTTTTGTCGTTAGAAAATTTTATTTTCATTAAAAAAGTAAGGAACTATCGTAACTCAAAGGGAGAATCCAGCTTTACGCGTCGCTTGTGTGTAGCCATTGCCGCTTGTTGTAACAATTCCCCCCGCGCGCCTAGCAATCTCAAGATTCAAGCGCTAGGGAAAGGCGGCCGTCGTGGCCGGGCGCTCGGCGCGCTTGCATTTGCCGGTAGGCCGGGCTAATACAGAAAATTGTACAAGTGTATAACTCGTTAACTATTACCAAAATGGAAAAACGATGAGGAATTTTCTGTTCAGATTAATGCGCTCTACCTGCTTATAAAAATTGCATAAATCTTTACCAAACACCCTGTATATATAGAGCCCGCTTCGCGCGGGCTCAAAAGCTCTTTCTTCACGCGCACACATACATAAATACCGGGTTTGTTTGCCCGCGGACTCTAAATACTCGCACGTAAATACAGGTTGTTTCTGTAATGTTGGCAGTAACATTGTTTAAAAATTCTTCTTTGAATCAACCTGTATTTCGAAATACCGCTTTATACATCGTCGAAATGTTTTCGAAATGTCATTCTTTTTAAACATCAATTACTCTCTTCTATTATAATTAAATCTTCTAAACCTTCTTCTAAATTTTAAAATTTTTTATTATAATAAAATTTTTAATCTTTTTCAAAATAACATGCAATAAATCTATCAACTTATATTTTAACTGATTTATTCATTTATTCGTGTATTTATTACTCATTTTATTTTTCTAATCATTGTCTCAGATTTCGATTGTTTAGACTCCCTTTGATGATTTAAGGATGTATCGGACATACAATCTTAGACAAAAGTACATGAAATTTGAAATACTTAAATATTTACGCCTAACGCATAATAAATCTAGATGTAAGAAACTTGACCGATAGTTGGAGTCTTATTTTTACTCTTACAAAGGTATTTTTCACATATTTGCGATTTTTTTCACTTATGAGTTTAAACTTTTGACAGTGAAAATGCACAAGTATCTCAAGTTATGTTTTATTTCTTTAAAACAGTGTAGTGAAGACAATTGAAACTTGGCAGATATTTTCATCTATTCATATATTAAATGTACCAAAAAGTTCAAAACACTGGTACTATTTCTTCTATATTTTTTTAGCTGTTTTATCAAGATCGTTTTTTTTTCCATAAGATGGAAAAGAATATCATGTAAAATTAGTGAAAATTAACATAGTTATAACTCAGCAGTCGTTTAGTGGATACGTTTTCAATTTTTTGCAGTACATTAAGGAAACTAAAAGAACAATTTCACAAATTTTTTACAACTTTGTACATTTTGAACTTCGGTCCAATACATCCTTAACCCTCTGCCTACACATGAGGTTACGGTTACCCCAGTCAATTTTGAAATGTCCGCTACTTAAAAGTATTTAGCAAGGGGACGCTGGGACTGGGAAGGGGGGAGGGGAAATTTGAACTGTGCTCTACTTATTCCTCTTTGGGTGTTGTTAATGTTCTGAAAACAACAGAAGTAGGAGCATCGAAAGTGTGCGTTGGGGTTACAGTTACCCCGTGTGTAGGAAACGTAACAAAAAATTTTTTACCGAGATATATTACAAATTACATAATTGTAATTGAGCAACAAAAAATTGTTAGCAAAAGAAATATTATGTGTTTCTTTTTATAAAACGTATTTTAACAAAAGTTCGAAATTTAAAAGATAATTAAAGTTATTTTTTTGTTCATTACGTATCATTTACGCATACAGTACTTATATACAGAGATGGGCGAATTTGTAATTGACTATTACCAAATTACAAATGCTCAAAACAATGAATAATTAAATGTGATTTAATTACACATTACTTTGAACATTTGTAATTAAACACCATTGAATTACTAATTTGTTTGAACATTTGTAATGGATGTTCAAAGTAATTAAATTACACTATTGTAATGTAATTACATTTGTGTAATTTATTTATACATTTGTGTAATTTAATTACATTTGTGTAATTTAATTACATTTGTATAATTTAATTACATTTGTGTAATTTAATTACATTTGTGTAATTTAATTACGTCTGTATGTGTAATTTAATTACATTTTAATTTTTATTCGAATTGAGTTAACATAAGTTCATAACTTATGAAAAATATCTTATGCATGGGAGAAAGCTTTTCTTTCAGACTCGTATGATTGCCGCCCAAGCAGAAGGCAAATTTCACGATCGTCTAAAAAATGTCGCTTTCTCCGCTAGATACTCAATATATTATTTTTGCAGTATGTACAGTATGTACACTCTCACGTTCTCTTTGTCGTTAACTCAATTCGAATAAAAATTAAAATGTAATTAAATTACACAGATGTAATTAAATTACACAAATGTAATTAAATTACACAAATATAATTAAATTACACAAATGTAATTAAATCACGCAAATGTAATTAAATCACACAAATGTAATTACATTACAATAGTGTAATTTAATTACTTTGGACATCCATTACAAATGCTCAAAATAATGAGTAATTAAATGGAACTTAATTACAAATGCTGAAAATAATGGATAATTAAATGGATTTCAATTACAAATTATAAAAGTAATATGTAATTGAATGTGTAATTTAAAGACAAAAGTATTTGCTGCTACCCATCTCTGCTTATATATATTACCAATGTCGCGATCACTGCGAAAATATATTGCAATTGTAGCATTACAAATTAAAAATTTTTTTATAATAAATAAAATTTTTTGTAATAAATATTTTTTGTATTAATAATTATGTTTTTGTGTATTAATAATTGTTTTTTAAATAAATATTATTTTCTTTTATTATTGTGTTTGAACTGCATTCATTTTTTACTAAATTCACATTACAAAATAAATATATTTTTTTAACAAAATAAAAAAAATTACGATAGATTCTTAAAGTACAACTCTTCCCCTTTCCATTGATCACCATTTTAATTACTTTATCTATTTTTTTCTAATAAATACAGGCGTTTGAAAGAAAGGCAAATTTTTTCGAAAATTTTTCGTTCCTTTCTCATTTTTTTTTTAAATCTCTTTTCTTTTTATATCTTCGACTTTTCAGCCAAGACCATCATAATTCTGAGATTTTTTCTTTTCGATTAAAAAAAAAGAAGTTAAAATTGATTAAATACATTTGGAGATATAAGTTAACGAAATTTTGGGGTTTGCGTAACCCCTTTTTGTATCTGGAGATGAATCTGGAGAAAAATAAGGTGTGTAGGCAGAAGATTAAAGAGCGCCCGCATTAATCGTCTGTTTCGTGGACATCGAGTTTTGATACGATTTTGGTGGTAAATGATTGCATATTATCAAACATTCATCCCCTAAAAATTTCGAATTGAGCATACCTTTTATTTTTGAGATATGATGGATTATAGTTGATATTATTCACGAACTTGTTAAAATACGTTTTATCAAAAAAATCACATAATACTTCTTTTGTTAACAATTTTTTGTTGCTCAATTACAATTATGTAATTTGTAATATATCTCGGTAAAAAAGCTACTTCTTCTTAAACTTTTAGAAAAATCATAGTAAATACTGCAGTTTTTCAGAATTCGATGGTATTTATATTTGAAATATTGTTATAATGTTATTGGATTTATAAAATATAAGGCTCGATTAATCCGTGTTGACATAAAATAACGTTAATAAAACGTTCCCGTCTTTTATGTACTCTTTCTGTGATTGCTGAGATAGATTAAAAACATTTTTCTGAAAATTGTTAGTTGACCTCCTAATGACATTCTGACTTAAACGTTGTTTTGAGATCAATATATATAGATATGTGTAAAATATTTATATAATATTTTGAAAAAATAAATATTAATAAATATTAATAAATATTTATCATAAATATTATGTGCTGCCTAGGATAATTCTAAAATATTGATAGTATTAATTATATAAAATATTATATTAATTTTAATAATGTTGTTTATTAACCAATCTTTAAATAATGATTAATAGTTATAGGTAGCAAGGTGTCGTCCACTAGACCTCAATAATTCGTCATTTGAGGTCAAATCGTCAATTATTACAAAGAATTATAGTTAACGTCAGTAATTAGTCACTAATAAAATCTTATTAATACGTCGTAAAATGATCAATTAACTGACGTTATTAATTAGTCAAGAATATGACGTCGGAAATACGTTATAGAATGGATAAATGACTGACGTAATTAATAGGTCAAAAAATGACGTTACTATTACGTCTTAATTTGGTAACATGACGTCCGCGACCTTAAATGACGAATTATTGACGTCGTATTAACGTCACCTTGCTACCTGGATAAATACATTATATTTTATAGTAACTATAAACAATTCCCAGACAGCACAAAGATGTCTAAAAAACGACTAAAAGATGACAAATTTTTGTCATGGACATCTTTTATATAGAGCTTATAGTCGACGAGAAGATGACTAAAAGACGACTTATGTCCCACAAAAAGTCATCTTATAGCTGATGACTAAAAGACGTCTGATATTAAACATCTTTGAGAACTTCAGCAGATTAGAGCGATTTTGCGATGCACGACGCGCGATATCCAATGAGAGCTGTTTTTTCAAAGAAGCAGAGCTCTCATTGGATATCGCGCATCACAAAATTACACTGATCTGCAGGAACCCTTACCCAGTGAGAAATAGTAGATCGAATCGACATCGATTCGACGTCGAATTGATGTCGAATTCATTATCGTTTCTCGCTGGGTAGTCGTCTTAGCGATAGTAAAAATACGGTCATTCAAAATGGCGTGACATCTCACTTCTTATAAGAAGTTAATAGATTTTTTGATCGATAAGTGAACTCAGCTTCATTTGACTGTAGTGAACAATTCACCTTTTCTTGTAGCGAATCATTCATTCAATTAAAATGAGTAAATTATAAAAGTAATGTGTGGCAGTCCTCTTCCACATCGAATAGGAACAAGAAGCTAATTTTTACTTGCCTTAACCACGCTACGGGTGATCTTTATGTAGCCGATCGGCTGAACTTTGCTCTCGAGAGAGTTAAGTCACTTATCGACGACGCCGCGCACCAACTAGCGGGCAAGTCCGCACGTGGCGTGTTGCTTTCGCTAACTAAACGAGCGGAAAGATATCTTTTCATCCACTTTTTGCTTTGCCGAAAAGACAATCATAAAAAGTCAACGAAAAGACGTCTTTTTTAAGTTGTCTTTTTGATAATACTAAAAAAGATGTCTCATAGTCATCTTTTAATCTTACTTAAAAGACAACTTAAAAAAGATGTCTTTTTGTCGTCTTTTAGTATTTTGTGCTGTCTGGATTATAATCACTATAAAATATAATGTACCCACCAAACACCAAGTTACATGTAACGTACCTGTTAGTTGTAATTTCCCACTCAACAATGTAATTGTAATATAACATGTGTGTTATATTGCAATTATATTATTGAGTGGGAAATTACAACTAACAAGCACGTTACATGTAACTTTGTGTTTGCTGGGTATTTATACTTATTTCTTTTTAATAAATAACAATTTCTTTTTAACAAATAACTATTTGAAGATATGTAAAAGTATTTAAAAAACCGTGTCAGTTGATTGCACTATACAATGAGTACCTTTTTAATGATTTAAAATCGTTTTAAAGCTCGATAATATAACCTTACTTTTTAAATATTACTAAATATTTTTTTAAATAGCTCTTTATAATCATTTTTAAGAAGAAAATTTTATAATATATGCAATATAAATATTTTTTAGATGTCCAGAATCTCAATTATATCGAATTTTTCAAGAATTATAGCATAAAATTAGAAACAGTGGTACCCAGTTAAATCACAGGAGACACTTCTTCATCTTTTAATATCATAAATAATTACCTCAAATAATAAAGGGTGGTTCCCCGTTAATTGCAGCCGACACTTTTTTGTTTCTCAATATTGTCACATGAGTACCATCGACGTAATGTACTTGAACTACATTTTTAGTTACCTTAAATATTATACTTTTTTATTAATCTTAAAACTTTAGATTTAACTTACTACAATAAAATATAAATTAATACAACTTCTTAAAAATACCTTTTGCAAACCATAATCTTCATCCGTCATTGGTATATTCAACGGTTGTGTAGGTTTTAACAAAATTATAGGAGAATTAATGAGTGGCAATGTAGAAGGTTCGTAGTGTCGAATAGCGGATAAATGTTTGTAAACAGTGATACACAACGTCTTTAAATTTGCTGAAGACAGTGACGTATTCATAACTAAAAACATTCTTGCAAAAATATTGTATCGTTCTTCCCAGGTATTACATTTCTCCAGGTCCATTACAATCTATTAAATTATACATTTTTTAAAATATAAGAATTTACATTAGAACAAAATCCTATAAATTACAAAATTTTTAAACGGGAAGTAATAATAATAATTTCCACAAAAAATATAAAAATATGTCGTCAAGGTACAATAAATTTTAATAATTGACAAAACAATTATACTTTTTTACTAGATCCTGGTGAATAGAGTTCTATAATATTAATCAAAACAGCCAACTGAAGATCCACATCGTCAAAATTTGGTGGAGAACATTTGTATATCATTCGCATTAGTTCAGGAGCACCGTCGATAAGAACCAAACGGCCTTTGAAATTCAAGTCTTCCAATCTTCTTGTTAACTCAATTGCAATAATAGATCCGAAGGAGTATCCTACCATTACAAAGTCTTTTCCGTCTTTTAGTTTTGATAATACATGCTATGGAAATATTAAAGTAAATATTAAAATATTTTTTAAATTTTATGCCTTATAAAATATATGTTAATGTTCAAATCTGCGCGCGATCTCTCATCTCGATACCCGAAACTACCACCGGGGCGCGGCGTTCAATGTCTAACTTCCGGTATCTTCTTCTCTTAGTCAGTCGTCGTCGTGTACGCGCCGCGATACTTGCTTCTAACCTCTTATGTAAAGTTCCGTATAATCGAATAAAGATACATAGATATTTCAATTCTACCTCGTCATTAGAACTTTCCCGGCCTCATACTCTAACAGGTTATGGGCCCAGAGTCACGCGTATAGGTAAAACTGCATGACGAAATCGCATACGTGGTGAAGTGTCGCCGAAACGTGATCGAGTGCATCGTCGAGAGTACCCCCGAAAGTGATCGAAACTACGAGAACAATGGCGTCGTCAAATGTGGTGAGAATCGAGCCATTGAGTAAAGATAATTTCGATACTTGGCGGATCCAAATGCAGGCCCTGCTGTTCAAAAACGATGGGTGGAAATACGCAAACGGCACAGCATTGAAACCAACGCTCATCGCGGGAAATGCGGAATCTATCGAGAAGGTACAAAGATGGGAAACAGAGGACGGCAAGGCGCGCGCCGATATCATATTAGCAATCAAACCGTCAGAATTACGCCAAGTCAAGGATTGCGGTACGGCTCATGAACTCTGGCAAAAGCTACATACGATATTCCAGTCATCGGGACCGGCGAGGAAGGCAACGCTGATAAAGCAGTTAACATATTACCATATGGATGAAGGCTCGGACGTTCGAGATCATCTATCGAAATTCTTTGAAACCGTCGATAAATTAGCCGAAATGGAGGTAGACATAAATCACGATTTACTGTCGGTAATGCTACTACACAGCCTTCCGCCATCTTTCGGGAATTTCCGATGCGCGATTGAATCGCGGGACACGCTACCCTCACCCGAAGCGTTGAGACTGAAAATAATAGAGGAAAGCGAATCTCGAAAGCATCAAAATCGAGACGGCACAGACAGCGCCATGCTCGTGAACAAGAGAAAGTTCGGAAAGGGAAGAAACGCTGCAAAAAGGACAAACAATGAAGAGAGGAAAAATCCAAAAGGCCCGTCGAAGGAAGAACCATTTAAGTACAAGTGCTTTAAGTGTAAGAAAGCAGGTCACAAAGCCGCCGACTGTCCGGATAACACGCGAGAAACGGACAAAGCCAGTGCTGCAGAAAATGTTATGCTGTGTGCAACAGTGATTTCGAGTTCGGTAAATGACAAACATAGTGCAGAAGCGCTTCGCGCCGGAAGCATAAAATCCAACGTATGGTGCGTCGATAGCGGCTGCACTGCTCACATGTGTGGGAATGAGGACAGCTTCGATGAATTAGCGGAGTCGACGGCGAAGAAAGTAAACCTCGCGAATGATGCTTCCGCGGACGTTGAAGGCGAAGGTTCGGTGACAATCTCGACGCGCATAAACAGTAAGAAGTTGAACGTAAAATTGAAAGACACGCTGCACATTCCAAAACTAAGAACGAACCTACTATCGGTCGGAAAAATTTGTGATCGCGGGTTTCGAGTAACTTTCGACAGCAAAAGCGCGACGATCGCGGACGCGGCGGGGAAGCCCATACTGAGAGCGGAAAGGAACCATGGTGGACTCTATCTTCTCAAAGCCTCGGAAGGAAACAGTGACGCTTGTGTAGCCAACGTTTCAGAAAAGACGCGGGAATCAACTCTGACAAAAATGTGGCATCGAAGGATGGGCCATTTGAATTTCCAAGACTTACGAAAGAGCATTCGAGACAAAGCCGTAACCGGAATAAATATTGAAGCGGGATCAGAGAAAATATTTTGTGAGGCCTGCGTTCAAGGAAAAATGGCGCGAACCCCTTTCCCCAAGAAATCCGAGCGAGTAACAGACGTGCTCGAAATTATCCACACAGACATCTGCGGACCGATGCGCACTGAGTCGCTTGGTAAATCAAGATACTTCATTACCTTCACGGATGACGCCTCTCGATGGTGTGAAGTAAAGTTCCTACGCGACAAGAGCGAGGCTCTGAGTGCATTTCAAGATTTTAAGGCATTCGTAGAAAATCACACTGGACGGCGTGTAAAATTCCTCCAATCAGACAATGGGAAGGAATATTGCAACGAAAGGTTCGACGAGTTCTTGCGAAAATGCGGCGTGGGTCGAAGACTCACAGTAACACATACGCCCGAACAAAATGGCGTCGCTGAGCGCAAGAATCGCACGCTGCTGGATGTGGCTCGCTGCCTGATGATTCAATCATCGTTACCACAATCACTTTGGGCCGAGGCAATCAACACGGCCAACTACATCAGAAATAGGTGCCCAACAAGCAGCTTGAATGGACGAACGCCATATGAAATGTGGAGAGGAGAGGTGCCCGATGTGACTCATATGCAGGAATTCGGACAGGAAGTTCTGACACTCAAACGAGAACCCGGACGGAACAAGCTTGAGACCAAATGCAGAAAAGGTCGATTCGTCGGATATTCAGATACGACAAAAGGATACAGGATATGGCTGCCGGAGGAAAGACGTGTGGAAGTGGCACGCGACGTAAAATTCTCAAATCCCGAGCTGACTCCATCCAAGACCAATGAATATGAAGATCTGATGAGAGATACGAATCTACAGACCGAGGATTTCGAAATACAAGCCAATGTGGACAGCCCCACAGCCCCAATCGAGTATATCGAGGATTTATCATTGCTGCCGAACAAAGAGGACGGCTGCCCGAGGGACGAGCAGGCTGCTATTCCAGAAGCTGAGGATCTTGACGACGAATCGGGACCAGAGAATATCGAGCGAGGAGTCGTTACACGAGGCCGAGGACGACCACGTCTTCTAAGGACTGGACAAAGGGGGAGACCCCGAAAAATTTATAATGTTTCAGGTCAGGCGCATAACTCAGTTGATATCGCGAGGCTCACCGAGATCCCAGTCATGGATGCAATTCAAGGTCATGAGGCGGATGAGTGGCATGAGGCAATCGCGAACGAGCTGGAATCCATCATCAAAAACGAGACTTGGACACTAATCGAGCGGCCAACCGAGGAATCTGTCATCGGGAGTCGTGTTGTCCTACGAAACAAGAGGCGTGAAGACGGGACTCTCGAGCGTAGGAAGGCTCGAATCGTAGCCAAGGGATTCTCACAGCGGCCAGGCATTGACTACGAGGATACCTTCGCTCCCGTCGCCCGTGTGGAATCGATAAGGACTCTGATGGCAATCGCAGCTGAGAAGGGCATGATCGTCGAGCAATTGGACGTCACCACCGCCTACCTAAATGGAAGGTTGAATGAACGTATACTGATGGAAGTTCCAAAACATATTTACAAGGGCCTAGAGTTACTGAGTGCAGACAAATCTAGAGATCCAAGTATTCGTGAAAAGGCGAAGAAGATGTTGTGCGAGCTACAACGAGGAGACAAGGTTTGTCTATTAAAAGGAGCTTTGTACGGACTCAAACAAGCTGCCAGATGTTGGAACGACCGTCTTAATCTTCTCCTGAACAAGTTCGGAGCGAGAAAGTCAAGCTCCGACCCATGTGTATTCTTTAAGGGTCATGGAAAGAATATACTGATTATAGTCACGTATGTGGATGACATACTTATGATATCAGCAAGCGTCAATGAGATCATCGCTTTCAAGAAATTTCTATCAAACAAGTTCGAGGTTAAGGATCTTGGAAAAGTAAGTCTCTGCCTGGGAATAGAATTTCATCAAGAGGATAATTGCATTCGAATGTCACAGAAGCGCTACATTCGTGATATTCTTGAAAGATTCGGAATGCTGGAAGCAAATACCGTATCTACTCCATTGGACCCAAATCAAAAATTGAAGCCTTGCCCAGAAGACGAATGGGATCCGGACGCATTCCCATACAGGGAGCTAATAGGCTCGCTGATGTATGTTGCAACCTGCACTAGACCTGACATTTCCTTTGCGACCAGTTACTTGAGTCAATTTAATACTTGTTACGACTCATCTCATTGGACGGCTGCAAAAAGAGTTTTGCGTTATTTAAAAGGATCTTTGAACACTGGTCTAGTTTACCATAAAACTGGCATCCCTCTGAAAGGATACGTGGATTCAGATTGGGCTAACTGCCCCATCGACCGAAAGTCTTATACCGGATTCATATTCATTCTGGCCAATAATCCTATATGCTGGGAGTCAAGAAAACAACAGACCGTGGCGCTATCGTCCACGGAGGCCGAATACATGGCCTTGACCGAAGCCGCCAAACAATCCATTTATTTGAAACGATTCCTCAGTGAGCTGGAGTTCTGTAAGGAGCAAGAAACTCACTGTGTCATATACTGTGACAACATTGGAGCAATGCGGATCGCAGAAAACCCTGTATTCCACAACCGAACGAAGCACATTGACGTGAGACACCACTTCGTTCGCGAAGCGTTAATTCAAGAGAAACTGAGGCTTGAGCATATTTCCACCAACGAGATGGCATCCGATCTTCTCACCAAGAGTCTTCCTGCACCGAAGATGAAGAATTGCTTAAAATTACTCGGGCTATCGATCGAATAGATGTTGAAATCGAGCTATCGGATCGAGGGGGGGTGTTAATGTTCAAATCTGCGCGCGATCTCTCATCTCGATACCCGAAACTACCACCGGGGCGCGGCGTTCAATGTCTAACTTCCGGTATCTTCTTCTCTTAGTCAGTCGTCGTCGTGTACGCGCCGCGATACTTGCTTCTAACCTCTTATGTAAAGTTCCGTATAATCGAATAAAGATACATAGATATTTCAATTCTACCTCGTCATTAGAACTTTCCCGGCCTCATACTCTAACAATATAACAATAAAATCTCTACGTAAGTATAATATAAAATTATTTGTGCGTACATTGATAACATAATCAGTCGTCTCCAATATGACGTTCGTGGCATCGATGTTATTTGTGTTATAATGCAAAGACATTGCTGAAAATTTAATATCTGCAGCTAAATGACGAAATACCGTTCCACAACCGTCGATTCCCGGTATAAGAAAGACTTCAGTTGTAGTATTCCGTTTTCCGGCCGAGAGATCAAAACAGTTCTCTGAAATAAAATCTTCGTCTCGTACAATACTAACTGGCAATTTTATGGCATAGGCCTCTTCTGCATAAAGATTATTCTTATGCTGCATATCATCATTATTGATGTTTGTATTAAACATCTTATTAAGTTTTGCAATGGTGAGATTAGATATTTCTTGTGCAGTGAGAAAAATGTCGAATTCTCGTTCCAAAGTTTGTTTGATTTCAACAGCCATCATGGAATCCATTCCAAGTTCAGCCAGAGATATATTTTGACTAACAACTTTTATGTCTTTTATATCTGTAATTTAATACAAAGGTATTTTGACTTGAATTATAATGTACTACTACGTATAAATAAAACTGAATAAATAATATAGTAAGTATGTAAAAGAAAAAAGTAAGTATACATTTACCTAAAATACTGGCGATAGCTTCTATCGGACTTCCATATCCAATAGATACCAATTTCTTTTCAGCTACTACCATACTACTCACAACAGGGTGGCTTTGAAGTAAAAACTTATCGAGTTCGTCAAGACAGCAGGATATCTTTTGTTGTAAGGTACCACCGATAATCAATTCCTTATCGTTCTCCTGCATGTCAGCGACGAGACCCACGTCACCAACAGCTCCCCATTGAATTGCTAATCCGGGTAATCCTTCTTCAACCCTCTTTTCGCAAACTCTTTCCATAACAGAGTTGGCCATGCCGTAATTAGTCTGTCCAAGGTTGCCTCTACCACAGGAAACGGAAGAGAATACTACGAAATGCCTCAGTTTGGGACAAAACTTTCTGGAAAGTTTATCCAAAGTTTGCGTCGCTCGGGCCTTTGACTGAAAAGACTCTGCAAACGTTTCCACCGTTTGATTCTTTAGAACATTATCTTTCAACACCACACCGAGGTTAAATATCGCGTCCACTGGTGCTTCGTTTTCCGCAGTTTGCAAAAGGTATTCACAACCTTTGGGATCAGCGACATCGATATTCTTGATGATTAGCACATTTACACCATACGATTCCCATAGTCGAACCTTCATGCGTTGGTAACCATTTTTTATTCCAGTTCGTGAAACCAATACTATGTTCCTGGCACCACGAAATATTAGCCAATCTGTTAACTCTAAACCAAATCCACCCAAACCACCCAATATAATATAACTTTTGTTCCTAAGACAATAAAAACGACGATATGCGATAATGGGTTCATCTAAAGGTTTGTTTCTTTCCTGAATATTTATAATAATCTGTAAACATATATTGAAAATAAACATAAATTATGTACAAAATATTTCTGTGCAACACAATAATAAAAAAATAAATTCCTTTGTTATTAATAATAACATAATAATCACCTTTCCCATGTGTTTTCCACTCGCCATGTATCTAAAAGCTCCTTCAATATCTGTTTTCGGGAAAACTTTTACTTGAATAGGTTTGATGGTTAGGTTCTTAAGACCATCGGTTATCATTTTGCCTAATATGGATTTATACTTGTGATCACCAATCAATAAATTATCTAATAAAATTCCATGAAAACTAATACCCTTCTGAAACGCAGAAATACAAAGAGGATTGTTAGAAACAAGATCAAACTTTCCGATCTCCAAAAAACGACCATTTTGGGCCAAACAACGAATGGAGGCGATTAGCTTTTCCTCCGCCAGTGAATTTAACACGATGTCAACGCCACGACCGTTCGTTTGTTGCATTATCATTTGTTCAAAGCTGGTATCTCGAGAATTTCCAATATGTTCATCCAAAATTGTAGGAAACACTTTTTTAATAAAATTACGTTTCTCGTTCGTGCCTACAGTAGTGAATACTTCGCATCCTTCTTTGAGAGCGAGATGAATAGCTGCCTGTCCAATGCCGCCAGTACCAGAGTGTATAAGTACTTTATCGCCTTTTTTCATTTTTCCATAAATGTATAAGGCGAAGTAAACTGTACAATAAACGCATGGAACCGTCGCAGCCTCTTCAAATGTCCACGCGTCCGGTACTTTCCAACATAAGTCTTTATTCTTTACAACAACGTTTGCTATACAACTAAAAAAATTATTTCAAGTTGGTTTTAATATTTTCATATTAAAAAGTATAACTAGTTTTTAAAACATTATTTACTCAGTATCATTCACTCCCATTACTCGTTGCCCGGTAGCGTCGAATCCAACATATTCCAATCCAAGAGAAATACATTCAAGTAACCGTCCTCGATAAAGCGCAATATTAGGTACTAATTTACCAGTAGCGAGCATTACATCTTTAAAATTAAGGGATGAATATACAACATGTACTAAGTCTTCACGACGATATCGAATGGTTAGATTATTCTCTATCCAACAAAATGTACTCAAATCACCACGAACCTACGAAAGACAATCATAATACAATATACAGAATAATATATAAAAGAACAATTTTAAAAAATTGTACATAAAAATGGCAAAAATTAAAATGCGTGAACGTACATAATGTTATTATGCACATCAATAAATCATCGATGTACTTTGAAAATATTTTTGTACATACCGTTTGGCTAACGTGAGCGGTAGAAACAGGTTTGGCTTTCTGTTGTGGTAATCGTAAATGTCTGTACGATCCCCAGATTCTATCAGATCGTAATACATTAATAGTCGTGTCTTTTTCTAATTGTTGTAAATAGAAGGGGTCTTGAAGAGAAAATTTAGGAGCCTCCTTGTCTTGAATAAGCACACCCCTAACCAGTTCTCCACCTGGTTCTTTTCTCAAGCAGTTAACAAAACCCAACAGACCACACTCAGAGTCTCCCTCTCCGACAATTATGATTCTACTATCCTCCTCGAGTTTGCTTTCATCGCTTACAAGCGGCTTTAAATCAACTAACCAGTTAAAATTATTATTACTTATACGAACAACAATTTGTTTTTTTACATAAACTTTCTTCTTCATAAGAACAATCATTTCTTTATCGGTGCGCTTTTCAAGAATAAGGTTTAATTTGTATTGTTGCTGATACTTGCTATAGTCATATATGTCGCACTTTTCACGCGACAACAAATAGCCACCTTCTTTTAGAAATGGCAAAAGTCGCTCTAAAGAAGCTTGATGTTTAGACAGAAGATTGAAACCGGCAGCTATTAAGACTTTATCGTTTACAGTTGGTTTGTTTATATCAGCAATTAAAATATTTTCTAATAAGTCTGCTGAACTGAAACGATTCGGCGATGTTAATAGAGTGACATTTGTTTGTATCAATGGTATATCCTCAAAAGCTTCAATCAACAACGAAGATGAAAGGTATTCTAATGTAACATCGTCCACGTCTTCCACCAGCTCAATGGCTTTCACTTTAGTGATTTGATGATCTTCCAGCACGAGTTGTGCTGATATCCGAATCGCCTCATTTAAAGAAATTTCAGCGCGATCTTGATGAGATATAAATATGTGCTGCTCGATAACAGCCTGTTGGGTTAACTTCCGACGAGAAATCTGAGTAGCTTTAAGCCCTTGTATCTCTATCCCGCCAGCTATAATAGTGTCTATATCTCTGTATATTTGTATGGGTAATATGGTATCTAAAATATGCACTTACATAATATCACCCAGATTTTTTGCAACATATTGTATGTTACAAGTTAAACTTTTATTGTAAAACAAAACGGTACTTATTAAATAATACTTACGTTTATGCATGTCTAACGTACCTTTTACATAATCTGCATTATTTCGTAGCATCGAAATATGAAGTTCAGGATTAATCACCAATCTTCGAATACTCGTAGGAACATACAAATCCCTAGTGTCATATCCGATCAGACGCATTTGTAGCATGGTATCCATAAACGTTACCCAATTTTTCCAAATGATATGTCCTTTATTACCTGAAACGGATGCACTCTTTATTCCACGAAACCAGCCGCTATACTGATAACCGCGGAGTTTCAACTCTTTGTAGATATCTCGGGTCGTCATTTGTTCTTCTTCATCATAATTCTCTAATAATAAGTCTGTCGAAGTCATTTCTTTTTCTGGATTCGATATGTCATACGCTGTGCCTGTTACCACAACGCTATCACCTTCGGTTATTTCAAACTTCCCATCTATAACAATTTTACATTTTTTTATATTACATGCATTCTTTACAATTATGCTTTCAAATTACTTATTTCCTAAATACCTTTTTGTATCACAATCCTTAATGTTACATTATTATTTTTTGTCAAATGAGTAGCACGAATAAATTTTACATCTCGAAATATTATCGGTACTGTTGAAAACATTAATCCTTTCATCATGCCAATAGTTTGCCAAACAAGTACAAGATAACATGTTGCAGGCAGCAAATTTTTCCCATCTATTACGTGTCCGACCAAATAATCGTGCTCCACATCTTTAAGTGCAATTTTGATGTATCTTTCTCTTTCTGCGTACTTACCTACTTTACACTCCGGTATAAACCATTCTTTCAAATGATTCCATCTGAAATCAAATTAAAAGCCTTGTTTATATATTATAAAGTTTTATGAACATTTCTGTCAATATATTATGCACCTAATCGATGGAGAGATCATAGGAGTTCCTCGGCTAACTGGAAATTCCACTGGCGGGTACAGATTGGCGATCTGCGGCTGTAAACCATAATTGTAGAGCCTTCCAATTCCTCTTAAAAATACTTGAATATTTTGTTCAGTACGTTTATTCAGTACAACGTCTGCTATTTTTGAATCCAAGGATCCTTTCAAAACGTTTTGCAAAACACTGTTTGGTGCAATTTCGATAATCACAGCATTACTTGGAATTAGTTGTGTAGTTTGTTCAAAAAGAACGGTGTTTAATATACTATTCGTATGATAGTCCGCCGATGATAAACTTGACGCTGAAGTGAACCATTCCGTTCGAGATATTGAAGAACTAATCCATTTTGAACTCCGTTTCTTTGGCCACGGTATTACATTGTTTAAATTTAACAGAAGTTGCGTTTTCACGGATGCGAGATAAGAACTGTGATACGGTACGTTGCAATAGATCTCTTTCACGTAAATATTATTAAGCTGATAATACAAAATATATTATATGTGAATGAAATAAAGCTTTAAATGTAGCTTTAAATTAAGAATTTAATATTTAAAAAGTTATTAAGTTCAAGTTTTTTATTAATTTATGAAATACAAAAGCTTTTTAATTCTACCTGCAATTTTTCCATAAATTTTTGTATGGATTCTGTCGGTCCACACACAATATTGCTATTTCCGCTATTGCGGCATATTATTTCAATATCTGCTGGACACATACTTTTTAGATTTCCGTAATTAAGACTGACGAGTGCCATAGAGCTGCAAATTACTTTTCCTTCGACACATGCCAAACCTATAAAGTATGCTGACAAAATAGTTTGTTCAATAGTGAGACATTTATCCGCATAAGCGCAACCGAGTTCACCAGCGGAATGACTAATCATGTAATCCGGAGTAATTCCTAACAATGTCAAGAGATCTACTAAGCCAATCTACAAAGTATGTACAAATTATATTACAATCAGACACTATATGTATTTAAAAATATTAATTAATCATAAAATAGTAAAATATAATTTAAGATATATCTTTATAAATGACATATATCTCTGGGGAAAAAAAAAAACTTTAACACATTTTAAATACAGCACACATCTTTCAAAAAGCTTTTTGAAAGATGTTGTGTGATATGGGTAATTAGATAATATGTAAAATATAATCAAGTAGAATATAACATCACAGAAAGTTCATATTTTTGTTTCAACAATAAATATAACATAATTAACCTTTATTTTTAATACCTGAATAGCGACGATACCAAGAAAGGCATATAAAGCGTTTTCGCACAATTTTTCATCGGTCCTTGTCAAAATATCCGTGACACTTATACCATATGGTTTCAAAATAATATCGCACATTTTTATTGTATTTGCAAAAACTTGAAATTTTAATAAGTTTTGTCCTATTTGTAATTTAAAAATTGTATGTATTATTCTATTAGTTAAATACACACACACACACAAACACACACACACACACACACACACACACACACACATGTATATATAACATAAAATACTAAGTATATACCCATTCCTGGCCATTGAGTTCCTAGAGCAGAAAATATAAACCAAACAGGTCTTTTCGTGCTTTCACAATTTTGAATTTCCTTTATTGATTCTTGTTGCTGATTATTAAGTATAATAAATCCTCTCCATGGATGACCTTCTATATTGTCTGCATGGATATCGTGTAATAAACGGATGTATTCTTTGTCTATTGAATGATTAATGACCTAAAGTAAAATATTTTTTAAAACAAAAATTATAGTGCAAAAGACAAAAATTAATTATTCAAAATAACATTAAAATTGTTTCCAAGTATTTACTAACGTCGTTTAAAAACAATTTCACAGATTCTTCAGTACGTCCAGATAATATCACAAGTCTTGGCAAATCATCATTCGATAAACCGTTGTTAATTTTCTGTTTGTGATTCCACTTTAACAATGCATGAACATTAGCTCCTCCGAAACCAAAAGAACTGATACCTATGTAACCGTTTTTAAGTGGCATCGGTTTTTCGACGACACGAATAGTACCATTTATTAAGGCATCTGTATCATTCCGTGGTGTTGTATAATTAATATTTGGAGGGACAAAACCGCTTTCGAATGCTATTATCACCTTTAAAATTAATAAGTTTTAAATAAAAAACTTAAATTAATTGATTTAAGCATAGGCGCCCATGGAGGAGGGACAAGGAGGGGTATATGCCCCCCTCCCCTAAATTTGCATATTTAAATTTTTGAATTTAGAATGATTTTATAATTGCCAATCAAATAATTCTTTGTTTGTAATTTATAAATTAATTAAAAATAAAAATCTACATAAATATCTCTGTAAAAAAAATATATGTGTATATATACAGGGTGTCTGGTATTTTTTTATGGGTTTTTTATGAGCAGGTAGAGCGCATGAAACTGAACAGAAAAGTCCTTACCGTTTTTCCATTTTCGCAATAGTTAACAAGTTAGTGACTTGTAAAATTTTCTGTATTAGCCCGGCCTACCGGCAAATGCAAGCTCGCCGAGCGCCCGACCGCGGCGGCCGCCCCTCTCTAGCGCTTGAACCTTGAGATTGCTAGGCGCGCGGGGGGAGTTGTTACAACAAGCAGCAATGATTACGCACAAGCGACGCGTAACGCTAAATTCTCCCTTTGAATTATTTGATAGTTCCTTACCTTTTTGAATATTTGATAGTTCCTTACCTTTTTTAATGAAAATAAAATTTTCTAACAACAAAAAGTATGTGTACGTGTACATACATGTGTACAAAAAATATCAGATCTAATGCTTAAAGAAGTGATTACTAAATTTATTTTTTAATAAATAACGATTATTTTTAATAAAAAATATTTTTTTCATGATAGTCTTAAACATCGTAAACTGTCATTATAAATTTTAAAAGAAGCTATTATCATATGCTCGAAACAAAATTTATGCTTCTTCAAAAAACATTAGAAAATTTTATCGATTAAAATAGAAATGACAAACAAAAAAATGTTTGTTTCAACTTTATATTCTTAATTAAAAATTAAATAACTAGGATATTTATATTTTTAATAAAATTAATCCTTGTGATAGATTTATAATACACGAAAAAAACTTTATGGTAAAAATTACTATGATAAATAGTAAACGCGGGCCAAGGAGGAATTATGAAAATTTTTATTATGTTTTTCATCAAATTACGACAATATTTACACTACTTATATGATATAATTCTCTGAAATTTCTTCTTACAGTTCGTGGTTACTATCATAAATAATAAAATCATACATAATTTTACTATAAAATTTTCTCCGTGTAAATTTACGAATATATGAATTTATTAAATGTTTCAAAACTTATAAACAATATTTATTTAATTTAAGAAAATTTTAGTTTGTAATGTGTGTGTGTGTGTGTGTGTGTGTGTGTGTGTGTGTGTGTGTGTGTGTGTGTGTGTGTGTGTGTGTGTGTGTGTGTGTGTGTGTGTGTGTGTGTGTTGTGTGTGTGTGTGTGTGTGTGTGTGTGTGTGTGTTGTGTGTGGAGGAGGATACATACATACACGAGCTAAGAATAATCACTTTGTGACAGGAAAATGATATTCCTTAATCAAGAATTGGTTTGTAATTGTGTGTAATTTGTGTGTGTGTGTGTGTGTGTGTGTGTGTGTACATACGCGAAAATGTTAAACATTATTTTGTTTTATGTAAAGTGTGGTGTTATTATCAACAGGAATACTCTTTTCAGTCATTAAAGATAAAATAATTATTAAAAAAATACAATTAAAAGTGAATAATTGATTTTTTTTAAACTAGAATCATATTTTTTTACGTGTACATGTATAGTAATCAGCGTAAATAGTAATAGTGATATAAAATCGGCGGAACTAAGGCATAATCATTTTCCTGTCACAAGTGATTATTCTTTAGCTCGCGTATGTATGTACAAGGATTAATTTTATTAAAAATATAAATATCCTAGTTATTTAATTTTTAATTAAGAATATAAAGTTGAAACAAACATTTTATTTGGTTGTCATTTCCATTTCAATCGATAAAATTTTCTAATGTTTTTTGAAGAAGCATAAATTTTGTTTCGAGCATATGATAACAGCTTCTTTTAAAATTTATAATGACCGTTTACGACGTTTAAGACTATCATCAAAAAAATATTTTTTATTAAAAATAATTGTTATTTATTAAAAAAATAAATTTAGTAATCACTTCTTTAAGCATTAAAACTGATATTTTTTGTACACATGTATGTACACGTACACACATACTTTTTGTCGTTAGAACATTTTATTTTCATTAAAAAACGTAAGGAACTATCATAACTCAAAGGGAGAATTTAGCGTTATGCGTCGCTTGTGCGTAGCCATTGTCGCTTGTTGTAACAACTCCCCCCGCGCGCCTAGCAATCTCAAGGTTCAAGCGCTGGGGAGGGGCGGCCGCCGCGGCCGGACGCTCAGCACGCTTGCATTTGCCGGTAGGCCGGGCTAATGCAGAAAATTTTACAAGTCACTAACTTGTTAACTATTGCGAAAATGGAAAAACGGTAAGGACTTTTCTGTTCAGTTTCATGCGCTCTACCTGCTCATAAACATCCCATAAAAAAATACCAGACACCCTGTATATATACCTAAATAATAATATACATATATAAAGAATAGGTGTATATATGCATAAAATAAGTATTATTTAAAAAATATACTATTAGTACATAAAATAATAGTACATAAAAAAATTTATTTTACCTTAGCAATCTGAGTGATGCCGCTTGCTGGTTCAGCATGACCAAGATTAGATTTAACAGAACCAATCATTAATGGACCTTTTCTATTTGTACAAAGAACATCGCAGATAGCCTTGATTTCCTGAGGATCGCCAACTTTGGTACCGGTACCATGTGCTTCAATGTAATCCAAACAAGATGTCGATATTCCGCATTCATTGTAAAGTTCCGTTAGTAGAGTACTCTGCATGAAAGACGATGGAAATGTTATTCCTTCTTGTTTATAACCATCACTGTTTACTTTAATATGTGGACATATAGCATAAATCCTTTTTGCATTTTTTGCTTTTTGTAGATATATCACTGCCACCGTTTCAGCACGCACAAAACCATTTGCAGCAGAATCAAAAGGTCTGGAATAACCATTAGGTGACAAAACACCTGTAAAATCAAAAATATATATAAAAAACATGTTTTATTTTATATTGAATAAGTTTATTCGTTAAAAGTACTATAAAATTGTTTGTTTCATGTATTAAAAATGTTATTCAACTTTGTCAAAAATTTGATTATAATTTTTATAAATTCAAAAGTATATTAAAGTTATTTAATTCGTCAAATTGTTTTTTTTATAAATAGAGAAGTATATCTTTTCAATTCTTATGAATAAGGTTTATATATAATTAACAATAGTAATATTTAAAAAATACCAAGATTAGTGAATAGAAGATTAATAACTGGATTAAGACATAGATTTGCAGTCCCAATTATCGCATCTTCGCATACTCCTGACATAATATAATTATAACCAAGTGCCATAGCATAAAGGCTAGAACTGCATGCTGTATCAACTGCATGTGACGGTCCTTTTATATCCAAGTAGTATGAAATCATGTTTGCTGTTGTAGATTTGCTACATCCAATAATATTCAAGCCACCTAACTAATTATAAAACAACCCATTACAAAATACTAACACACATGATAGTAAGTTTAATTTTTTTCTACTATCTTTATGTATTAATCACAAATTTCTTCTCTACCTCTTCTTTCTTATATGGAAAATCTTTTTGCGTTTCAATAAAACATGTCCCTGTAATTACAGCAGTATTTTTTCCTCGTAATTGCTTTGGATTAATTCCCGCATCGACAATTGCTTCATAACAATGTTCCATTAATAATCTCGTTTCAGATGAGAGTGTTTGCGTTTGATCAAAAGATAATTCAAAGAAATTGGTATCAAATTTGTTCACATTGTTAACTGTTCCCATACGGCTTGACATATCCGGAAGAAGATCTAAAAGAATGTAGTATTTTATAACAATGTTATATTCTCGTTCATCCTTTTTACAATTTTAATTTAAAGTGTACTTCTTCGACATGTATATACAAGGTCATTCAGAACAACTTTAGTTCCGTAAAATGACGTATTCCTGATACAATTCTAAGACGATTTTTCCTTTACCAAAATTTTATTTGAAGCATAGTTTTTAAGTTATAAACCAAAATAGTTTACGAATCACGCGTCGAGTACAGAAGGCAGGCAGGGGCGGCGCACAGTGATGCCAAACGCCTAAATTCTTGGACATGGTTTGAAAAATCTCAAAGACTCGACTGATACGCATACAATTTGGTACATAAAGGTTTTCGGGGTTGCTAATTTTGAATTTGGTATCAAAATTAAAAAAAACAAAATGGCGGATTGAATATAGCGAACAAAAATTCAAAAAGTACATGAATATTGACTTCTATTTGTAAGTTTTTTTAATCAGTCTTATGGAAAATAGTATAATAATTCTAGGCACATATTCTCTAAATTTCCTAGAGTGAAACATTACTCTAAAAGAGTAAAAATTGGACATATCTAAGTTTGAGTGATTTGTCACTCTAATTAGAGTTCGAATGACAAAATATGACGAGATATGTTCGAATGACAAAATATTTGATTTAAAAAAGTACAAGAAGGCTTTTATAAGATTATATTTATTTTTTTACCAAAATATAAAAAAATTTAATTTTTAAATTTGATTTAAAAAAAACGCTAAATGATGCTAAAAAAGAGACAAAGTGGAAATTAAAGTACTCATCCTAAAGAACGAAATTTTACTTGAAACAACTGCAGCCGAGTGCAACTTTTAAAAAATTGACATTATGTAAATTAATATAAATTAAGATATATGTCTACTTTGGGAGTCCGTGCACTTTAACACGTAACATTATAGAGGGAAAATAGAGGGGCAACCCGGCAGCTTTAGTTGTGATAAACATTACAATCTCACTCGCAAATCAAACTTGTCGAGGCGGACTCGCGAGCCAAACTCGTACATGAATAGAGCACTTTTAAAAGTAAATTTTTTTAAAAGTTGCACTTGGCTGCAGTTGTTTCAAGTAAAATTTCATTCTTTAAGATAAGTACTTTAATTTCCACTTTGTCTCTTCTTTAGCATCATTTAGCGTTTTTTTTAAATCAAATTTAAAAATTAAATTTTTTTATATTTTGGTAAAAAAATAAATATAATCTTATAAAAGCCTTCTTGTACTTTTTTAAATCAAATATTTTGTCATTCGAACATATCTCGTCATATTTTGTCATTCGAACTCTAATTAGAGTGACAAATCACTCAAACTTAGATATGTCCAATTTTTACTCTTTTAGAGTAATGTTTCACTCTAGGAAATTTTGAGAATATCTGCCTAGAATTATTATACTATTTTTCATGAGACTGATTAAAATATTACTAAAAAAAACTTACAAATAGAAGTCAATATTCATGTACTTTTTGAATTTTTGTCCGCTATATTCAATCCGCCATTTTGTTTTTTTTAATTTTGATACCAAATTCAAAATTAGCAACCCCGAAAACCTTTATGTACCAAATTGTATGCGTATCAGTCGAGTCTTTGAGATTTTTTAAACCATGTCCAAGAATTTAGGCGTTTGGCATCACTGTGCGCCACGAGCGTAACGCGGGCGCGGCTGGCTATCCGCGTCAGTTGACGGATGATTACCACCGCGTAAGTCGCTAACTATTTTATCTTATAACATAAAATTAAGCTTTAAATAAAATTTTAATAAAAAAAGATTGTCTTGGAATTATGTTAGAAATACGTGTTTCTTAAAATCATTGTAATAATCCAAAGTTGTTCCGGATCGCCGGCCATCGGACGCTACAACCAGCTGATTGCTACGATGTGTGTGTATGCCCATATGTTGCACAAACACTCATACACTCTCTCATTTAATTACTCTCATTTAACTACATTTAATAAAAACGTAAACCAATCAATAATATAATTAAATGAAT
Source organism: Monomorium pharaonis (assembly GCF_013373865.1). Taxonomy (NCBI): domain Eukaryota; kingdom Metazoa; phylum Arthropoda; class Insecta; order Hymenoptera; family Formicidae; genus Monomorium; species Monomorium pharaonis. The sequence continues at coordinate 29,411,151 of NC_050471.1, read as the reverse complement.
AAAATGAAAAATAATGAAATTTTGAATTTAAAATTATTTGCATGTTCTTTAATCCTGGTACTTAAATGTCTCTTTGTCTGTCCTACATATTGTTTGTTTAACATTTTGTCGAAAATGACTAACGGAAAATAAGTCTCGCTCATTCTGTCTCTGACTATCGAACGTTACACTTGTCTCTAGCGCTTTGTCGAATACTCTGTGTGTTGTTGCTCTTTTTAATATTGTGTTTTAAGATCTACGATTAACATATATAAGTTTACAATTTTCTGCAATACGCATACCAGTTTATGTTATTCATAACACGGTTTCCATTGTTTTTAATCTTATAAATTTATTTTAATATGAAAACCGACTTACGAAAAAATTTCACTATTTTTCATTTTATTATTCATTTAATTATATTATTGATTGGTTTACGTTTTTATTTATTATAACATAATTTGATACGCAATGAGCTGTTTTATGGTTGTTCAATGGTCATCTTGTTTAACTGTTTAATTATATTTTCGTGTCCATCATTTCATTCATGTTTTAAGTTCATACATATTGGTAATGTATTATGACTGAAGAGGACTAAGTATAGTCGAAACGTATCTTTAACACAGTGTTATTAGTCGCGTTTATAATGATATAATGTTTATCTAATTAATTATAATGTATTAAGAAAATTTGTCTTGGCTCGATACATTGACCTGTTTATCATATTATTTTTGCTTAGCATTAATGAGCCCTTTATAATTGTTTGTATTGTGATAATCGTAAAATTTCAACTAAAAACATTGATTATTAACGAAGTTATTAAATAAAATATAAATGGGTGGCCATATTACCACCATCTATATTACCACCATCTGTGTGTGTGTGTGTGTGTGTGTGTGTGTGTGTGTGTGTGTGTGTGTGTGTGTGTGTGTGTGTGTGTGTGTGTGTGTGTGTGTGTGTGTGTGTAAATATATTTATATTTATATATTTAACTAAAATATAATATTTTAATTTAAAAATTATTTACAATATAATTATTATATTATTTTATTTTTTAATTGTCAATGATATCGGCAAAATTCGCTGTAACATCTGACAGCAAGTTCCGATTGACTTAAAATTTTATATACAAGCTTTCTAATGATGTAGAAGAAATATCCAATACGAGCAGTCGCGACACAATTGCAAATATTAAGTTAAATAAACAATTAAAGCAGTTTCATTAGAAAGCTTGTATATGCAATTTTAAGTCGATCGCAACTTGCTGTCAAATGTTACAGCAAATTTTGCCGAAATACTCGTAATTAAAATTTAAAATTGTTTTAAGAATATCTATATATTGCAAAAAGAAATGAGATACTTGTCACTACAAAATAAGTAAAATCCCCACAAATATTACCTTTTTTAAAAAAGGTAACAAAAGCGCCAAGTATACGCGCGCAAAAACCCTCTCAAAAATGTATTTTTGTAAAAGAACGAAAAATATATTTTTTCTACAAAAGTAATGAACCTATTAGAAGTTACTTTTAAAATTAACATATTTTAATTATTGTGCTGAATTGTGCTAGATTTGTGTTACATTGTGCTCGAATATTAAAATCGTAATATGGATAATATGATAGAAATGTAAAAAAACGATTTTTTAGACCAGCCCCCCACTTTACATTTTTTTCAATTTTCTTTGTTGTGCTAAGTTGTACTAAGTTGTGCTAACATTGTGCTAAAATATTGCTTAAAAAAAACTGTAACCAAAAAAGTTATGATATAAAAAGATCATTTTGAATAATATTATACATAACTGACATTTCTATCTGTATCCGTTATCACAACTTAAATATATTATTTTCATAGGATAATTATAAACCCGTGTTATCAATAAAAAACTACTGCGCGAAAGGCCGCGCTCAAGAGTAAAATGCCTTTAATATCGTTGTGCTGACGAAATATACAGTTATGCCGAGTTGTGCTAGCTTAGCACAACTTAGATATGCGATATTATTCCCATGAGATAACGGATACAGATAGAAATGTCAGTTATGTTTAATATTATTCAAAATGATCTTTTTATCATAACTTTTTTTGTTACAGTTTTTTGAAAGCAATACTTTAGCACAATGTTAGCACAACTTAGCACAACAAAGAAAATTGAAAAAAACGTAAAGTGGGGGGCTGGTCTAAAAAATCGTTTTTTTACATCTTCTGTCATATTATGCATATTACAAATTTAATATTCGAGCACAATGTAACACAAACCTAGTACAATTCAACACAATAATTAAAATATATTAATTTTAAAAGTGGAGGGTAACTTCTAATAGGTAAGTAATGATATGAAGAAAATGCGCCAACTATGAAAATGGATGTTCATACGAATTAGAACATTTACTTTTACAAATACTTATTTGTACAAATATTATAAATAAATATTTTAATACAAATAAATATTTTACTACAGAAACTTGGCGCCGTTAAACCGAATAATTTGCTTTAACACAAAATCGCTTTTTTACAATTTAACTTATAGACTAAAATAATAATAAATTAAAATTACAATTTTTTGCAATTGAAATTGTAATGGCGTTATATAGGGTAAAAGGGGAGCGTCCCAGATGCGCACAGTAATAAACGGACACAGCAGGCTGAGTGAAACGGACACAGTAACAAACGGACACAGACCAAACGGACACAGTAATAAACGGACACAGTGCGAAACGGACACAGTAACAAACGGATACAGTGCGAAACGGACACAGTAACAAACGGACACAGACCAAATGCGCACAGAGCGAAACGGACACAGACCAAATGCGCACGGACCAAATGCACAAGGACCAAATGCGCACACTGCACATGTGCACACTGCACGTGCGCACGGACCAAATGCAATCCATGTACATTGCAAGCAGAGTAAAGTCCACATAGGTTAGCGACTTGGACGGGGTGGATGCGGGAGGGGGGCCGAAGGCCCCCCTTGCACCCCCCCCGTGTGTGTGTGTGTGTGTGTGTGTGTGTGCGTGCAAACCATTCACTGCATCACATGGGTTTGCGACTTTCCGTGTATGCATTTGGTCCGTGCGCATGTGCAGTGTGCGCATTTGGTCTGTGTCCGTTTGTTACTGTGTCTGTTTCGCACTGTGTCCGTTTGTTACTGTGTCCGTTTCGCACTGTGTCCGTTTATTACTGTGTCCGTTTGGTCTGTGTTCGTTTGTTACTGTGTCCGTTTCACTCAGCTTGCTGTGTCCGTTTATTACTGTGCGCATCTGGGACTCACTCGGGTAAAAGCGGGCATTATGGCCAGACAGATAATATGGTCACAATGCTCGTATTAAATATTCTAAACATTGATAAACATTGATAATGTATAAAAACCAATTATCGTAGCTATTCTTGAAGTTTGGTAATAAGAACTTCTCTATTTTGTTGTTATTTGTGGTTTGGTGCTTTATTGTTCTCCATAACCATCAAAATATACACGTCAAAGTCAGACATCGCACTTCCAACTAAGTAAAATTTTCAAATTAAAACAAAATAATTTTGGCTTTCTTATTACACATTTGAAAACCTGAACCTTGGCTATATTTTTATAATAAATTTATTGTGCTTTGCCCATTATTTTTGTAATTATAATGCACATTATTAAATGTGTGCTCGGCGGCCAGCGAGTACAACAGAGTGTAGAGTACGCCAGTGCAGTGCTGAGAATGACAATAACAGCGAAGCAAGAAAATAGTGATTGTGAGAGCACGACAGCGTTCCGTAAAGAGAATGGAGAGGAGAGAGAAAAAGAGAGAGAGAGAGAAAGAAAGCGAGACCAAGATTCAATGTTTTTTTTTATTAAATGTTTATTTTTCAAATGTGTATGTTTTAAATGTTTCAATGTTTATGTTCTGTACGATTAAAATTACCTCACTTTTGCAAAATATTATTGTTTTGTACACTTTTCTTATAGTTGGCCATATTACCCACCCCACGTTTAATATACGCCAAAACGCATGCTTTCAGATTTTTTTTTTTTCTTCAAATATGGACAGATTTTAATCGATCAAGACATTTTGTCATCAATTTCAGAAAGTTACGAAATAAAAAACCAGCTGTTTGAAAATTATGACCTCAAATAAAAACTATGGCCATAAAGCCCACCTTTACCCTACGTATAACATTACACATGCACGTAAGAGAGGGAGAAAGAGAGACAGAATGTACGCACTCATGCATAAGAGATTGGGTGCGTTCAGCAGACGGAGCAGATCAGAGAGGGCTCAGTGATTTTTTACTATGATTGGTTTCTGCTTTTAAATCCAACGAAGAACTAAAGGCAAGAACCAATCATAGTAAAGAATCACTGAGCGCTCACTGATCCGCTCCGTCTGCTGAACGCGCCCATTGAGATATTAAAAATTGCTTTTTTATAAACAAAGTTATATACTAAACACACACACATGCAAACACACATTTAGATGCACGCACAAAAGAAAAAGAAAGAGAGCTAGTAAATTATTCGGTTTAGCGGCGCCAAGTTTTTGTAGTAAAATATTTAGGTAATTTTGGAGGAAAAGGGCTTACTCTCCGATTTGGCTGTAATTACACTATTTTGTGTATTTCGGTGCGTAGAACACAAATCTGCAAGAAAAAAGTGTCGCTCTCGACTAGGAAAAGAGTTATTATATAAGCACTAAAGTTGACAGTTGCGTGGTTAGGATTTTTATCATATCGACATGATGCATACGTATCTGATCTTCAATGCATTCAATTACATGCACTCAAAACAAGATATTTTCTGCTTTAAGGGGATGCTAAAGTTGTCCTGTTTTACCGACAATTTAATTTCTCACTAATCTTTTAATTGCGTTTACAGAATGAAAAATCCTTCTCCAGAATTAAAATATAAACGATAACAATTCTGTATCGTAACGATTTTGTAGGAAAAACGACAAAAAATTATAAAATTGTCGGCTTCTGGCGCCGACTTGTAACAAAATGTGCCTAATATAAAAATTTTAGACCTCGTATGCATAAATCAAGCCTGCAGGCAAGAAAAGTGAACATTTACGAACAATATTACGCTTTCAGATTGAGCGTAGGTGTTCTAATAAAAAAGATTACTGTGTAACAAAATTTCATGTCTGAAAATTTCGTGTACCTGCCTGAAATGCATATATATAACATATATATTGGTTGACGGATGTTTGGATAGATGTCGCTACTTTAGTTCAGCACTTTCTCGCTTCTTTTTACCATCGAACTGTACGCTTGCACCCCCCCCCACACACACACACACACACACACACACGCGCGCGCGCACGCACGCACGCACGCACGCACGCACGCACGCACGCGCACATATACGTGCATAGATTGCGTACAAGAATTGCGTATATAGAGTAAAATGAGACAGAGAGAGAGAGAGAGAGAGAGAGAGAGAGAGAGAGAGAGAGAGAGAGAGAGCATGCACGTGCAAGCGCGGGCGTGCCAAATTTTCAGACACGAAATTTTGTTACACAGTAATCTTTTTTATTAGAACGCCTACGCTCAATCTGAAAGCGTTGTATTGTTCTTAAATGTTCACTTTTCTTGTCTGCAGGCTTCATTTATGTGTAGAAAGTCCAAAATTCTTACATCAAGCACATTTTGTGACAAGACAGAAATCACGACAGAAATTTTTAGAAAGTTCTGGCGCTTTATATATCACATTTGTAACATCGTTTTCAAGAAGGCTCTTTGGCGACAAGCAATGAGCAAGTGCCTATCGATCTGCCGACCCGGGTTCAATTCCATAGTTTTTTTTTTTTACTTATTTTTTATAATAATATATACAATCAACCAAACTTTTTTATTACGTAAGACGAGATTTATTAATTGTTTTAAATTTTTTTGTACAAAATTATTTTTTTTTAGACTAAAGCACAATTACGGTCAGGTCTAAAAATTTGCAAAAATGAAGAAATGAAATTGAAAGTTTTGACTTACGTATAAAAAATAATCACAAAATAAATAAAGAAAAAATCTTTATTTATCATATTATTAAAATATAGACTATATATTTTATTCAATATTTATAATAAATAAAAAAAAGATTTATAGTAATATTTTTTTAATATTAATAAATATTTTATAAATATTTTTATAATATTTATAATAAATCTTTTTAATCTGTCAAATTTATAAAATATTTTGATAAATATTTATAAAATATTCAAATAAATATTAATATTTTTTAAATATTGTGTGCTATCTGGAAGTTTTATAGAAAAAAATTATTTTGTACAGAAAAATGTAAAACAAATCTTGTCTTACGTAATAAATAATTTTTGTAGATTGTACATATTATTATTTAAAAAAATAAAAAAAACTGCGGAATTGAACCCGGGTCGGCAGATCGGTAGGCACTCACCCGTTGCCTGTTGCTAAACAGCCTTCTTGGAATCAATGTTACAGACGCGGTATATAAGTCGCTAGAACTTTCTGAAAATTTCTGATGTGGACTCGTCACAAAATGTGTTTTATGTTAAAAAGTTACTTTGTACGCATTAATGAAACCTGAGTACAGGTAAAGTGAACATTTCGGAACAATACTACGCTTTCAGATTGAGCGTAGACGTTCTAATAAAAAAGATTACTGTGTAACAAAATTTAGTAAGCCTGTACGAAACACGTAGTGGTAGATTAGTTTACAATTCAGATAGACATCGCTAATTTAGTCGAGCACTTTCTCGCTTCTTACCATCAAAATGTAAAATTTTTGCATTATTACAATAACCAATATTTTTTCTAATACAAAAAAAGAGCTCGAACCGCTCGAGCTATAACACGGCCTGAATCAAGCATCGGCGCGGTGCGGCGAAATGTAAGATGCGTGGCAACAACGCGCTTCGTCTTCTTCCCCCTCTTCCGCTGGCTGCCACCGCTTCTACGTCTCGTTCTCGAGCCGTATTTCCTTGGCGTGCTCTCATTTCAGGGCCGCCGCTAAATATTCTAAGCGCCCGTGTGTAAGTTTAAATTTCCCGTGTTATAATCCGGATCATTTCTGAGAATATTGGCAAGCATATAAAATAAAATAAAGAAATTATAAAGTATTTTGAAAAAATTTTATAAAATTACTAAAAATTTATAACGAAAATATAACCTGATGGTGCTGCCCACGTGCAATGCACGTTTTGCATACCCACTTACGGCGTCCTTGTCTTACTTGTATAATTTGAAAAATTAATATCTCAGTTATTGCAATAATGAAAAACAGTAATGGACTTTTACGATATAAATATTTTACACTATAGAAATATTGTACACCTTAGGCATCCTATACATGTATAATTCTCTAAAAGATTTATTGCATTTATATACACTATATATCATTTTTATACATATATAAATTTTTATTTTTCAAATTGATAAGCACATTTTGTTACGAGTTCATTGAAATTTTTAGATAATTTTGGCGTTTTATATGTCGCGTCTGTAAAAATGAATTCAAGAATGCTCTTTAGCGACGGGCAATAGGCGAGTGCCTGCCGATCAGAGTTCAATTCCCGCCGTCAGTTTTGTCTTCTTTATTTTAAATACAATGTACAAAATTTTTTTATTAACATAAAACAAGATTTATTAATTGTTTTAAATTTTTCTGTACAAAATAATTATTTTTATATATCAATAAAGCACAATTAATATTAATTTTGCGACAATTTTTACGTATTGTATCTGAAAAGGGGAAAAATATAACGCTATTTCAATGCAAATTTTATTCATTATATTTTATATAATGTTATAAATTAAAATTAATGAGAAATAAAAAATTTAATGTAAAAACTTTTAATTTAATTTATTCATTATTCCAAATTTTTTGACCTGACTGTACGAACGGTTAGTCTCTTCTATACTTGTTAATAAAAAATTTTTGTACATTGTATTAAAAAAGAATACAGCTACAATTAAACCCGGATCGGCACATTGGTAGGTACTCGCTTATTGCCCGTCGCTAAAGAGCCTTCTTGAAATCAATGTTACAGACGCGGTATATGAACCACCAGAACTTTAAAAAAATTCTATTTGAAAACGGCTGAATGTTGCATTCTATCCTTTTGCCTATGTATTCTCCTAATGGAGTACTATACTACAAAAAGGTCATTCAAATCGGCGACTCTAAGTTCGCGCCTTCTCCTTGTCAGTTCAATTCGTGCTACCTCTAAACAAGCACTATGTCAAACATTTTCAGACGCTCTGTATATATAATATATATATAATTTAAGATTATATATGATATAATAAATACCGAAACAATCAATTGTGATGAAAGGACGACGCATAAAAATGTTAAAAAATTAATCACGAAAATCATGATAAATTCTTATATTTAGTTTTTATTAAAGCATGTATATCTATTTTACAAATTGTCACGCGTTGTATTGTACTAATCTCGTTGTTCTTCCATGCTCATTCCATGCTTATTCGTATGTGAAAAACTACGCGATGTTAGTTAAAACTTTTCCAAAATAGATGTTTTGGATGACATGTCATTTTTTGTTAATTAAAATTAAAGAAGGAATGGTTACAATTTTACAATTTTTAATGTGTAGAGAAAAGAATTGATAACGAGAGAGAAAGAGAGAGAGAGAGAGAGAGAGAGAGAGAGAGAATCGTCGGCGCGGGCGCCTACGCGAGACATATGCCGCGGTCGCTTCAGAATCAGTGCGGAGTTAGAAGGGGGTGGGGGGGGAGGGGGAGAAGAGCGCACGACTGGCGCCGGTGTCTCATGGATAGACGGAGCGCGATCCGTGTGTGTGACTGGGTACTTCTCGAGCAGAGGCTCGGAATCGCATCTTAGGGCGGCCCACCGCGTTCGCTTGTTCTCTCTCTCTCACTCCCTCGCTCACTCACTCACTCACTCACTCACTCACTCACTCACTCACTCACTCACTCACTCACTCACTCACTCACTCACTCACTCACTCGCTCGCCCACTCACACACTCACTCACACATTCACACGCACTTATTTTCCGCGGCATGCAAATCTAACGTAATGTCAGGTTTTAAAAAACATGCTACGACAACAAATTGTAACGTAATCATGTTTGTTAATTAAAAAATAATTTCTAAAAAATATAATTTTACAAATATATTGGGAAACGTAATATAAAAAATTTAAATTTAGATGATTTTACATATCTTGTACGATTTTCTTTATTCTGTGCAGATAATTCAATATGTTATTGTAATAATTATTATATTTGTGTCATGGAATAATGTTATATTCCGGTTTATCCTCCAATTTTTCTTTGCTTATAATTTTTAATTATAAATTTTCAATATTTTACATTGATTTTTTATATTTTTATATTTTTTAAATTTAATGTAACTTGGACAATTTTTAAAGGCAATAAAACATGACTGTAAAAAAGAACTACGTAACAGACTCGTGACATCATTTATTTCTTATTTTTGATTCAAAATATATTCTGTATAATTCTGTAAAATATATTCAACAAGCATGTAATATATACATATCTTGAAAGGACTAACTAAGAAAAATATATAATGTTTTATGTATTGACACACAAATATTAATTACACAAAAACGATTGAAACATGTGGATTGCCTGCAAATTATTATAAACACAAAGGTTTTTCCAAAAACAAAGATTAAATACAAATATGAAATTACATATTTCTCACTGAGAGATAAAAGTCAAAATAATAAGAACATTTCTTGTGACGTTTTTTTCGATATTTATTTGTTATAAAAAGATTTATGATGACAAAATATACATTTCTATGAAATACACCTCGTTTTTCTTGGTTTATTTCTTAGTAATAAAATTTTTTAAGTAAAAAGCATTACTTTTTATCAAAAAATGTTAAATATATTTCTTTAATAAATAGTTTATTTAAATACGGCGAAATAAAAGATAAATTTCTAGCAAATAAATAATTTATTTTTACGTTAGATGCAATCTCTTTAAATAAGACGTATTTAAAAAAATATATATTTTAGAAGAACATTTCACAGAATATTTTGTAGAAAAGTTTATTTCATTTTCACAAACAAATTTTATAATAAATAAATATTGAAAAAAGTAATAAATATTTAGGTCTCAAAATTTGACATCTTTTTCTCTTTGTATATAGTATGAAAATTAATGTTCTATATGTCTAACATCTAATATTAATTAATTTTTACAATAATATTTTTACAATAATAACTGACATTAAAAATATAATATGCAATTTATTTTATTGTTTTGTTTATTGTATTTATTGTTTTAAAATTTTACTTCATTTTTTTAAATTAAAATTATTCCGATAAAAGAATCTTACATCTGGTTTTACTTTTAGTATTAATTTATTTTATTTATTTTATTCAAACCAAAAATTTATCTTAATAAAATGGAATTAATTTTATACTACCATAAAATTGCGTATAATTTCATAATGCACACTCTTCTAACAGTAACTAGAAATATGTCTGAACAAAGCTCTACAATTTTTTTTAATTTTCTATAACAAAAAATTATTACCGCAATATAAACACAATTTTAGAAATTATTAATTATAATATCTTTTAAAACTTTCATTATTAAATGGCTCGTGCTACAGCTTGTACTGTATTCTATATCGTTATAGTAGTATATATACACCATAAAGTAAACGGACTGACTTGTGTGCCGGTATTATCTACTGGACGAACTGTTTCGTGGCGCGAATTGTTACCGACGTAACGCGTTTGCACAAAACGACAACACGTGAGGAAGACGTTCACGTTGTAACGTGTGTCAGATCTCACGTGCAGAAAAATAATTGAGTAAATCAGTGAAGTGATTTATATAGTATAAATAATGAGTGAGACGTATAAGCGAAAGTATTTGCCACTTTCCCGTCGTCGACTTTCTACAAAGAGAGGCTGGGTACAAAGGTTAGTATCTATTATTATGTTCTATGAAGGAATTATTTTAACACCATAAGCCCAGATTGTCAAATGAAGGCAACGTGTTGCCATTTTGCTGTAACTTATTCCCTAAACTAAAGCCAAGGTGTTTTCTCAAACTGTCTGTTGATCTGACATCATGTAAAATTCTTCATTAGAATTCAACAAACTGGCGGAAAGTTGTCAACATGCATGCACAATTTGCTGTCAATGTGACAAGTTTATTATTTCTCAATGCATGCACTTGCAATTTCATAGGATGGAATTCATAGACGGATCTTAGTTCAAGAATTGTCAGTCTAGCTTCGAGCCGACTTGAGACTTACAATGAAATAACAGCATTGACGTCTCAAGATCGTGCTGATGGGTCTTGAATAAGATTCGATTATGAATACCGGCCATAAACTCATGAAAGTTATTTGCCCTCCTGATGCTAACTTTGTTCCACGATGACAGCAAATTGTGGGCAAGTTCACAACATACATGCAGTAATTTGCCCGATATGCTCAATCTTGCTTGGCTATCTGGGAGTGTGAAGGTTATTATATAGGCCAGTATTCATAGTCGGATCTTATATTTAAGATCATCTTAAGTACTGTCTTAAGATGCCATCAGCCAATCACAGAGCTGTATTAGCATCTTAAGATATTGCTTGAGACGATCTTGAAATAAGATTCGACTATGAATATCAGCCATAGCGTGTGTTATCTCATTTTTGTCTGTATGGAAAAAAAATGGTAAATGTAATTAGCAACTTTAAATGTGTATGTGTGTGTGAACCTGGCGTATTATTTCGTGAAAATTTATTAATTACTTAGGCCGGTATTCATAGTCGGATCTTATATTTAAGATCATCTAAGTACTGTTTTAAGATGCCATCAGCCAATACACAAAGCCGTATTAGTATCTTTTAAGATACTGCTTGAGACGATCTTGAAATAAGATTCAACTATAAATACCAGCCATAGAGTTCTGTTCTTATTTTCAATAATTATATAATTCCTTATAAATTGCATAAATAGTTTCGTTCAAGCAAAAAGTGTTCTAGTGTAAAGTGAAACACAAGACTAACAAAACGTCTTATGTTCCATATGATGAAAACTTTCGTCGCATAAAAACTATTTATGCAATTTATAAGGAATTATATAATTATTGAAAATAAGAACAGAACTCTGAGTAATTAATAAATTTTCACGAAATAATACGCCAGGTTCACACACACATACACATTTAAAGTTGCTAATTACATTTACTTTTTTTTTCCATACAGACGAAAATGAGATAACATACGCTATATAATAACCTAACCTAACCTAACCTAACCTAACCAAACTCTAACCTAACCTAACCTTCACCTAACCTTTACACTCCCAGATATTCAAGCGAGATTATCTTTAACATATCTTTGACACATTTTTATAATTAAAAAAATTCAATAATTAATTGTTTAAATAATTATATCTCAATGCTACTTTTTTCCGCAAAAATTTATTTTTAAAAAGTCGGGTGCTACATTCACACAGGTGACAAAAGTGGCTTTCTCAGTAATGTACAGATATGTTATTGTTTAGGTCAAAAATATAATAGTTATAAAACACCTCAAATAAATTAAAATTAATATTATATTTAAAAATTTTTGCAGGCGACGGTTAATGAAGCAGTTGCAAACAATTCTGGAAGATGATAATAGTATTGAAACAAACAATACTAAAAATCAATCTCTTTATTGTCAGGAGTCAATAAATCGAACTACTCCCGATGTGATAGATTTGGAAAATGCAACTGATAAAATATTAAACGTAAGTACAATCAAAGTAACAATCAAAGAAAATAAATACGAAAAAGTCGACAATAGCGAAAATGACGACGTACTTGTTGTTGACAACACAGGTGTTCTGGACATAGGTGCTATCCAAGAGAACTTACCTGAAGGTCGTCGCATTGTCGATCTACGTTTCGTATTGAGGGAAGTACGCAGGTCCTATGTTGAACATAAACGAGGAATAGATTGCTCGTTTAATGATTGGATACCTGTGAAGTTCCATTGCCGTGGGTTATTGACACAAGTATTTTACAAGTGTAAAATGTGTCATTATGAAACTAGCATTTGGTCAGAACCCACGGAATCTGATAAGCTAGATATTAATACAGCTGCTGTATCCGCAACGATTACAGCTGGAATTGGTTATTCAACGCTGCACGAGATGTGTGCAGGAATGAATATTTCTTGCATGTCTGAAGTCACTTATATTAAATATCGAGAAAAAGTTTTCGAAAATTTTCAAGAAACTGCCTTGGAAAATATGAAAAAGGCAGGCGAGATTGAAAAACAACTAGCGATAGAGAATAATGAAGTAATAGATGGAAAGGGACTCATAGCTGTTGTTGCGGATGGCAGTTGGAATAAGAGATCGTACGGTAAAGGTTATGATTCCCTTTCCGGTGTGGGTACAATACTTGGCTACCGAACACGGAAAGTTCTCTACATGGGTGTTTTCAATAAATATTGCTCGCAATGTGACTATGACGAGCGAAATGGTTGTGAACCAAAAATTCATAAGTGCTTTAAAAATTTTGATCGCAATATAAGTTCCACACGTATGGAAAGCGATGCTATTGCACAAGGTTTCAACTGTAGTATTGAAATGCATGGATTAGTTTACAAAACACTTATCGCCGATGGCGACAGTAGTGTATATAAAAGCATTAGAGACAATGATCCATATCGCAAACTGATGATAACGGTTGAAAAAATAGAATGCAATAATCATATGTTTCGCAATTTTGATAAAAAGATGGATATCGTAAGTGCAATGACTCAATCGAAAACGAAAAAAAAGACCTGGTTTTATTGAGACAAGAAAGATTGTTAAAAAATATAAGCAAAAAATTCGAGAGGAGGTGATGCAAGCAGCTTCGTTACAAAGAGAAAAAGACCGACCTCAGCATGAGAAGGTGAGGGAATTACGATTCGACATATTAAACATTCCCAGCCACGTGTACGGTGAGCATAAACGATGTAAGGAACGTGGTCGTGAATGCAAAATTGACCGTGAAACGGAAATAAATTATGTTCCGCATTTGAAATTACACGGTTTCTATCAAAAAATTATGGATGCTATCAAGTATCTAAGTATTCACGCCGATAGCTTGCTACAAAACGTAACGAATAATCCTGCAGAAGCGTATCATTCCAATATTTGCAAAGTACTGGGTGGAAAGCGTATATTTTTTGGCGCACGAGGTTCTTACAACGCCAGAATTGCAGGATCAGTTCTGCAACACAATACACAGCAAGTTCTTATAGAACTGCATCAAGGTATGGATAAAACTGTTCCTGTAATGGTTGAAAAGTTAGAAAAACAACGACAAATAAAAGTTACAAGAACCAGGGAATCTCGAAAAACAGATGGGAGGAAAAGGAAATGGAAACAAGAATCAAAAACAGATTGTCATTATGGCCCCCAATCACAAAAACCAGATCTTCCAGATGACGTTTTTGAACAATTTCGGGAAAAACATATAGAAAAGCTTACCGAAAATGCAAAAAAATGGAAGCAAATCGAACGAGATACGATAGAACAGAGTGAATCCGAAATTTGGTTAGCATTGAGACGTGAAATGTTGACAGCATCCAATTTTGGAATTGTATGCCGTATGAGACCGACAACTTCTTGCGCATTGACAGTCAAGAATATTTTGTACCCTTCCGTAGTTGACACCGCAGGTATGAAGTATGGTCGAGAAAACGAAAAAGAAGCCATAAAAGTCTTGGCGACAAAATTGAACAAAGATATACAACCTTGCGGATTATTTATTGATTATAAAAACCCATGCCTTGGTGCTTCTCCTGATGGTCTCATAGAAGAAAATGGTCTGGTAGAAATTAAATGCCCTTTGTCTGCAGAACAATTGACAGCGGAAGAAGCCATAAAGACATTACCCGCTCTAAAAGGCATATTTGCTAAAAAAAATCAGGAGGAAATTAATCGGAATCACCGATTTTATTATCAAATCCAGGGTCAATTAAACATTACGCGGCGAGAATATTGCATTTTAGCGATATGGACACCAAAAAGTATAAAATTAGTGCATGTTAATAGAGATGCTACTTTTTGGAGTAATAAAATGTTGCCTGCCTTATTGCGCTTCTATAATGAATGCATGTTACCAGAAATCTTGGACAGTCGCCATAATAGACACATGCCTATCAGGAATCCGACATATATTTTAGAAGCGCAAGCAGAAGCGGCAAAAAAAATTCATATTCGGACGGAAAATATTCCGCAAAATACAATACAAAATGAAGATATTCTAAAAGAAAAAAAAATAAAACGTGATTTTTCATCCACAGAAAAATCAAATAATGCTGCAGTAAATATAGAAGATGATGACTGCGTGATTGTCAGTTTTACTAAAGAGATGCAAAATAAAACTGACAAGCAAATGGCAAGTGTAAAAAAATACTTAGATGAAGAAATTCCTCTCATCTCAGATATAAAAAAAAATGTCTTGCCAATAAACAGCAGATTAGATGACGTTTCCTTAGCACAATTTTTACGCGTTGTAAGAGAAACATCTCAATTTGAAACACAAAATGTGCTATATATAGCTTTTCCCGATATGATTGAAGCTAGTCAAAGCAATAAAAGCTTACAAATCATAGGCGGAAATTGTAGCGATCACTGGCGATGTATTTTTTTTGATGGTAATAAACTTCATGTGTATGATAGTTTACCCAACTGCACATATGAAAGATTGGTAGCCGAAGAAAAGAATTATATACATCGTCGTTACCCTAAAATAAGTCAAAATGACATTATATATGAAAAAGTTCAAACCCAACCTGATGGCACAAGTTGTGGAATTTATGCAGCAGCTTTTGCCACAACTGTAGCATTAGGAGATAGTCCTTGTAATAAAAAATATTCCAAGGATGTAAAATGTATGAGACAACATTTTATCAGAATTATCGAGAATAATAAACTTATGCCTTTTCCCAGCATATAAACGTGTGGGCTTGTAAAATTATTACAACTTGATACGTTTACTTTGATACTTGAAGCGTCTACTTAGACGGTACTGGTAAAATTGATAATACCTGATGCGTCTATTTTGACAGCATTGATAAAATTGTTGTAAAAATGTACATTTTAAGCGGAGAAACAAAGAAATGTTGGTTGTGTTTCACGGGACTGGGCGATGGAGGGGCCTATTCCATTAGTATAAAATTAACAATACTTTATGCATCTATTTAGACGGTACTGGTTAAATTGATAATACCTGATGCGTCTATTTTGATAGCATTGATAAAATTGTTTTAAAAATGTACATTTTAAAGCGGAGAAACAAAGAAATGTTGGTTGTGTTTCACGGGACTGGGCGATGGAGGGGCCCATTCCATTAGTATAAAATTAACAATACTTTATGCGTCTATTTAGACGGTACTGGTTAAATTAATAATAATGCGTTTATTTAAACAATAACGGAATAATTACTAACAATTTGTTTATTTAGATGGTACTGGTCAAAATTAAGATAAATGTTTTAAACTTTAACAAAAAATTTTTTTATACCAATAAAGCACAATTAATTTTTTATACGCACTGTATCCAAAATAAAAGAAAAAATATAATGAACGGTCTTATCCATACTTTTTACACAACGTAAGAAAAATGGTCATAAAATTTTAATTACTAATAAATTTTTAATTATTGTTTTAGTTTCTGATATAGATCAAGATGAATTTGATAGCTGAATTCTAGATAAAATTAATTAATAGTGCCGAAAGGGGAACCAAAAAGGGAAAAATATATAGAAAGGGAAACCAAAAAGGGAAAAATATATAGAAAAAAAATATAAAGAGAATAATATAACGCGCGTTATTTTTATGACCATTTTTCTAACGTTGTGTAAAAAGTATGGATGGGACCAACCGTTCATTATATTTTTTCTTTTATATTATAATATGTATAATGTTTAATAAAGCAAAAACACAGGGGCTCGATTCTTGAATTCATTCGCAAGAGAAACGTATTCGCAAATTCTGTTCTTACAGAAAAGTTGGTAATTTATTGGCTATCGTATGGCTTTTAACCAATAAACTTGCAACTTTTCTGTTAGAACGAGTATTTGCGTAAACGTTTTTCTTGCGAATGACTTCAAGAATCGAGCCTCAGGACGTATTCAATTAAAAATTTTTATTTATAAAAAAATTACATCTCTTTTAATAATAACCGCGATAATAATACGGATACATTGGAGGCGGATACGACACTGGAGGCGGCGGATACGACGGTGGAGGCGGCGGTGGTAGGTACGACGGTGGAGGCAGCGGATATGACAGTGGAGGCGGCGGTGGTGCTGCGGCGTATCCTGTGGAAGCGTACGCTGATGAAACGTACGCAGAACCATGTTGTCCGTACGTTCCAACAGCGTACGCTTTTTTCCTTTCCTTTTGCATTTCCCTCCTAACAGCTGCGTTGATTTGCTACAAATGTTAATTTATTTAAAAATTATTTGAAAATATACACGACGATAATAAAGCAAAAACACAGATGCTCGATTCTTGAATTCATTCGCAAGAGAAACGTATTCGCAAATTCTGTTCTTACAGAAAAGTTGAAAATTTATTGGCTATCGTATGGCTATTAACCAATAAACTTACAACTTTCTGTTAGAGCGAGTATTTGCGTATACGTTTCTCTTGCGAATGACTTCAAGAATCGGGCCCCTGTACGTAAGCTTAGAGAATAAGAAGCAAACAGACGAACAATACAATAACGTATTTTATGTGTTACCTTTCGTGTCATTCCTCCTCTTCCTCCTCTTCCTCCTCTTCCTCCTCTTCCTCCTCTTCCTCCTCTTCCTCCTCTTGCGCCTCGTGGCGGTGGCGGTGGCGGTGGAGGTGACGGCGACGGTGACGGTGGAGGTGACGGTGACGCTGGCGGTGGCGGTGGCGGTGGCGGTGGCGTTGCCGACGTTCTGAGTACTTTCGAGGGTTTGCTTGGCGACGGACCAACTTTTTCTTGCGTCGCTGCTTGCATGTTGCGCGGACACACGGGGCACTTGGCCTCTGCCACGTGCTCGGTGGTCACCTCAGTTGTAGCTGTAAAAAAAGCAAATATGATTACGTTTTATAAGAAAAAATATACATGTAGTATTTTATAAGTAAATCTGATTTACTTATATTGCATTATGCAGTAAGAATTATGTACTTACACTTGCGAGATCGCCGAGACGTGTCGAGCGACATGTTGATATTGCCGTCCATGGGCTACACATACAATAATGACTACTCGCTGGAAAATAAATCTTCGCGATGATAGACAAAGACAACCATATGCGTTCATGAACGCATATGACTGCGTTCAGAAATATCACCTGAATGTCCTTCTCATCGTTTTATCTTTGTTGTTCGGGCAATAGAAACAAGGATATAATAAAAATACGCCAGATATTATTGAAACATATAAAACTATAATGTTTTATCAATTTCACGTGTGCTATGTGTATTCTCGCTGTTCGCCAAGTCAGTCCATCAAAAGATTAAAAATTTAATATCAAATCGATCACATTGTACGATTTGCAATTTTAATAATGTTGTTTATAACATTAAATAAAATAAATAATTATATTTATATTATTGGAAAATAATAAATAAATTTAGTAAAAATTTTTATTTTAAAAAATGTACTATTAAATTTTGTCATTATTTTGTTGATAAACAATCCTTTTCCTAGTAATTTTTATTTAAGAACATACATATTACTTGTTAAAATGTTTAACAATAAAATAATATTAATAACAATTCAATTTCATATTAAATTTTTTTTATTATTACTAAATTAATTACAATAAAAAATTAATTTTTTAAAATTATTACTAAATTAATTACAATAAAGAATAAATTTTTTAAAATTATTACTCAATTAATTACAATAAAAAATAAATTTTTTAAAATTATTACTCAATTAATTATAATAAAGAATAATTTTTTTAAATTATTACTCAATTAATTACAATAAAGAATAAATTTTTTAAAATTATTACTCAATTAATTACAATAAAGAATAATTTTTTTAAATTATTACTCAATTAATTACAATAAAAAATAAATTTTTTTAAATTATTACTCAATTAATTACAATAAAGAATAAATTTGGTAATAATTAAAAAAAATTTAATATGAAATTGAATTGTTATTAATATTATTTTATTGTTAAACATTTTAACAAGTAATATGTATGTTCTTAAATAAAAATTACTAGGAAAAGGATTGTTTATCAACAAAATAATGACAAAATTTAATAGTACATTTTTTAAAATAAAAATTTTTACTAAATTTATTTATTATTTTCCAATAATATAAATATAATTATTTATTTTATTTAATGTTATAAACAACATTATTAAAATTGCAAATCGTACAATGTGATCGATTTGATATTAAATTTTTAATCTTTTGATGGACTGACTTGGCGAACAGCGAGAATACACATAGCACACGTGAAATTGATAAAACATTATAGTTTTATATGTTTCAATAATATCTGGCGTATTTTTATTATATCCTTGTTTCTATTGCCCGAACAACAAGGATAAAACGATGAGAAGGACATTCAGGTGATATTTCTGAACGCAGTCATATGCGTTCATGAACGCATATGGTTGTCTTTGTCTATCATCGCGAAGATTTATTTTCCAGCGAGTAGTCATTATTGTATGTGTAGCCCATGGACGGCAATATCAACATGTCGCTCGACACGTCTCGGCGATCTCGCAAGTGTAAGTACATAATTATTACTGCATAATGCAATATAAGTAAATCAGATTTACTTATAAAATACTACATGTATATTTTTTCTTATAAAACGTAATCATATTTGCTTTTTTTACAGCTACAACTGAGGTGACCACCGAGCACGTGGCAGAGGCCAAGTGCCCCGTGTGTCCGCGCAACATGCAAGCAGCGACGCAAGAAAAAGTTGGTCCGTCGCCAAGCAAACCCTCGAAAGTACTCAGAACGTCGGCAACGCCACCGCCACCGCCACCGCCACCGCCAGCGTCACCGTCACCTCCACCGTCACCGTCGCCGTCACCTCCACCGCCACCGCCACCGCCACGAGGCGCAAGAGGAGGAAGAGGAGGAAGAGGAGGAAGAGGAGGAAGAGGAGGAAGAGGAGGAATGACACGAAAGGTAACACATAAAATACGTTATTGTATTGTTCGTCTGTTTGCTTCTCATTCTCTAAGCTTACGTACAGGGGCCCGATTCTTGAAGTCATTCGCAAGAGAAACGTATACGCAAATACTCGCTCTAACAGAAAGTTGTAAGTTTATTGGTTAATAGCCATACGATAGCCAATAAATTTTCAACTTTTCTGTAAGAACAGAATTTGCGAATACGTTTCTCTTGCGAATGAATTCAAGAATCGAGCATCTGTGTTTTTGCTTTATTATCGTCGTGTATATTTTTAAATAATTTTTAAATAAATTAACATTTGTAGCAAATCAACGCAGCTGTTAGGAGGGAAATGCAAAAGGAAAGGAAAAAAGCGTACGCTGTTGGAACGTACGGACAACATGGTTCTGCGTACGTTTCATCAGCGTACGCTTCCACAGGATACGCCGCAGCACCACCGCCGCCTCCACTGTCATATCCGCTGCCTCCACCGTCGTACCTACCACCGCCGCCTCTACCGTCGTATCCGCCGCCTCCAGTGTCGTATCCGCCTCCAATGTATCCGTATTATTATCGCGGTTATTATTAAAAGAGATGTAATTTTTTTATAAATAAAAATTTTTAATTGAATACGTCCTGAGGCTCGATTCTTGAAGTCATTCGCAAGAAAAACGTTTACGCAAATACTCGTTCTAACAGAAAAGTTGCAAGTTTATTGGTTAAAAGCCATACGATAGCCAATAAATTTTCAACTTTTCTGTAAGAACAGAATTTGCGAATTCAAGAATCGAGCACGTGTTTTTGCTTTATTATACACATTATTATATACATTGAGTGCGTTCGGGGAGACGCTATTAGCGCTACCAGCATCAGTCCATCTTCATTACTCATTAAAAGTAGAACAAGGATAAACTAATGCTGATAGCGCTAATAACGTCTCCCTGAACGCACCCATCATTCACATAATAAAATTATTATGAAACAACCAACATTTCTTTGTTTCTCCGCTAAAACAATTTTATCAATTGTAGAATAGATTCTTTCTTCCGTGTTATGGCTCAAGCGGTTCGAGCTCTTCCTTTGACGCGGTCTCATTTGCATAATTTAAAAAATTAATATCTTGATTATTTGTAAACCAAACCCAACTTAACCTAACTCAAGATCTAATCAAAGACGATGTTGGATTTTTATGTTTATCTCGATTTTTTTTACATTTTTATGAATATTGAGCCACATGGGCTGCGGTCCACTTGACGCTACAAATGCTTTAAAGCGTTTTTGACCAATCGAAACAAAGATTTTTACAAATTAACCAATCAAAGACTGCTTCGAAACGTTTGTAGCATCAAGTGGACCGTAGCCATGGTCAGGGACACCTTGTAGATTTACATGTTTACATGCTACTATCTAGCTGTAGCTGAGTGAGAATAAGAAGAGTAAGGGTCGCTTCACACTGTACGGCACGTATTGGAAATGATACGAACCGACCCTGACAAGACAAAATATTAAACATGCGTTTTTACTAAGACAGCACACAATATTTATAAAATATTTACAAAATATTTATAATATTTATTTAAATATTTTATAAATATTTATCCAAATATTTTATAAATATTTTTGTGGTGTTAGATTTGACATATCATAAAGATTTATCATAAATATAATAAAAATATAAAATATTTATAAATATTTACAAAATATTATTTATACTAATCTTTATTTTTTATTTACCATAAATATTGTATAAAATATGTAATCTAGATTGTAATATGTTAAATAACAATTTTTTCTTCATGTATATAAAATATGTATAAAATATTTATATATAATATTTAGAAAAAAAAAATTAATAAGTGTTTATAAATTTTTATCATGAATATTGTGTGCTGTCTGGGTAATGCGACTGTTCATATACATCAACATTGGCCAACACATTTCGTCAACGGAATCTATCAATAATTGCATAACGCATGTTTTAACATTTTGCATTGATCAGGTTTATAATTTTGTCGTCGGTACGGGATGGTCTGTATCGTATATTGTGAACCGACCCTAATAGAGTGCGACAGCGGCGCCGAAATTTTCAGACATAAAATTTTTGCAGTCGTATAACTTTTTTATTAGAATTACTACGCTCAATCAGAAGGCGTAGTATTGTTTCTAAATGTTTTCTCAAGGACGACCCAGGCTTGATTTATGTATACAAGATCTAAAATTTTTACATCAAGTACATTTTATTATAAGTCCACGTCAGAAATTTTTACAGGTTCTGATGGTACGTATACCGTGTTCATAAGACCGATTTGTAATAAAGCAGCATGGCGATAAGCGGATGATTACCTACCAATCTACGGATTCGGGTTAGATTTCCGGCGCACTTTTTTTTTTTATTTACAATCTGCAAAAAAGTTTTATTGACGTAAGACAAGATTTATAAATTTTTGTAAATTTTTCCTGTATAAAATAATTTTTTTTCTATTCCAATAAAGCTCAATTATTATGTATTTTGCGATTATTTTTTTATACGTATCGTATCCGAAATAAAAGGGACAAATATAACGCTATTTCAATGACACAATTTTCTTTTGCATTGTGTAAAAGGTATGGAACGGACGAACCATTCGTACGGTCAGGTCAAGAAATTAACAACGATGAATCTTTAAATTTTTCATTTTTCAATATTTTTGATTTTATATAAACTATAAAATAAAATTGTCATTGAAATAGTGTTATATTTTTCCTTTTCATTTCGGATACATATAAAAAATTAACTGTAAAATAAATAATAATTATGGTTTGGTAAAAAAAAAATTATTTTATATAGAAAAAATTTTTAACCATAAATATTGTTACATTAATAAAAATTTTTCACAGATTGTATTAAAAAATAAAAAAGAAAGAAACTACGGCAGGAATTGAACTCGGATCGACAGATCGGTAGGTCTCGCCCACTGCCCGTCGCCACACAACGCTCTTGTAGATCGATCTTATGGACACGGTATATGAGCGGCGCCCGCGTGATAAACATATGCCGAAAAAGTTCAGACGCCGCGATCTCGGAGTCAGCTGAGCGCGCTCACGCCGAACCGACCGAACGTAGCCGAGCACGCGACAGTTTAGTGGTTCACGGAGCGCGATGTGTGCGTGAATGTGCTTGAGTTCGGGCCTGGAAATAGCAGTACGGCCTGTACAGCTGAGCGTTGTCTCCCATTGTCTCCTATCCTGTATCTCTTCATTACGCTGCCGCACGCCGATCCCGCCAACAGTTACCTCACGCACGTGGTTACGCCTCTTGTTTATATACATTGTTCGAGCGCCAGAATTGGTGAGGTATGTTGAACTTTCCTCAAAACAACAGCGTGTGACAAGACGTTACAACATGTCAGATCGCACGTTTACGAAAAAATATTTAAAACCAGATGCATCTATAAATAGCACTGGTAAAATTTATATTATTATTTATATAATATCTGAAGTATCTATTTGATACTGGAAAATTTTGTAATATCATATAGCATCTATTGACAGCACTGGTAAAAATAATAATACCTGAAGTGTCTTTAGATGGAAAATTTTATATCATATAGCATCTATTGACAGCACTGGTAAAAATAATAATACCTGAAGTGTCTTTAGATGGAAAATTTTATAATATTATATAGCATCTATTGACAGCACTGGTAAAAATAATAATACCTGAAGTGTCTTTAGATGGAAAATTTTATAATATTACATAGCATCTATTGACAGTACTGGTAAAAATAATAATACCTGAAGTGTCTTTAGATGGAAAATTTTATATTATATAGCATCTATTGACAGTACTGGTAAAAATAATAATACCTGAAGTGTCTTTAGATGGAAAATTTTATATTATATAGCATCTATTGACAGCACTGGTAAAAATAATAATACCTGAAGTGTCTTTAGATGGAAAATTTTATAATATTACATAGCATCTATTGACAGTACTGGTAAAAATAATAATACCTGAAGTGTCTTTAGATGGAAAATTTTATAATATTATATAGCATCTATTGACAGCACTGGTAAAAATAATAATACCTGAAGTGTCTTTAGATGGAAAATTTTATAATATCATATAGCATCTATTGACAGCACTGGTAGAAATAATAATATCTGAAGTGTCTTTAGATGGAAAATTTTATAATATCATATAGCATCTATTGACAGCACTGGTAAAAATAATAATACCTGAAGTGTCTTTAGATGGAAAATTTTATAATACCATATAGAATCTATTTAGACAGCACTGGTAAAAATAATAATACCTGAAGTGTCTTTAGATGGAAAATTTTATATCATATAGCATCTATTGACAGCACTGGTAAAAATAATAATACCTGAAGTGTCTTTAGATGGAAAATTTTATAATACCATATAGAATCTATTTAGACAGCACTGGTAAAAATAATAATAACTGAAGTGTCTATATAGTACTGAAAAATTTTATAATACCAACTGCATCTATTTAGACAGCACTGAAAAAATTAATAATTCTTGAAGTGTCTATTTAGATAAAACTGGAAAACCAGCTGCATCTATTTCGACAGCACTGGTAAAATTTATATACCTGAAGTGTCTATTTAGATGGTACTGGAAAACTATATAATACCATATGCATCTATTTAGATTGTATTGGTAAAATTTATAATATTTGGAACGTCTCTTTTGACGGTATTAATAAAATCACTACCGCATTGGTATGCATGTGTACATGTATTTCCAATACATGTACGTTATAAGTTTATGGTAATACAGTACGAAATTAAAAATGTTGATAATTTACCGACGGGATTAGTTATCAACATTTTTAATTCCGTTGTGACGGCGCTGGGGTCCGGTCGAAGTTCGCTCTTTACTTTAGCATCCCCTTAACAAATTTTTTTTGTTAAAGCAGAGAATACTATATTTTGCATGAAACAAAATTGTCTTCTTCAGTATTACCTTAATATATTCTCAGAAAACGCGTGGGCGTGAACCTGCATCCCCTCCCTGTGATTTTTTCTAACCTAACCTAACCTACTCTAACCCACACATTTTAAAGTCGATATTTGGTTAATGTAAAAACATTGAAAACGAAACAGCGTGGAAAGTCGCAAACCTGTGGTACTGTACTAGCGTGGTTTGCTTTACGTAAAGCACTAATATCATGTATCGTATTTATAAAACGTAAAATAAACGAAATCCACGCTTGTACAGTACCACATAGGTTTGCGACTTTCCACGCTGTTCATTTCCAATATTTTCACATTAACCAAATATCGACTTTAAAATGTGTGGGTTAGGTTAGAAAAAATTACAAGGAGGGGGTGTAAAGGAAGGGGCGGAGCCCCTCCGCCGCCCACGCGTTTTCTGAGAATATATTAATTCTCTTTCAATCAAAATATATGGCCACGGAACCAAGTGGCACCCGTTTGGCCACGTCAATATTGGCCACGGTCCCGATTGGCCACGGTCCCGATTGGCCACGTCATTATTGACCACGATCCCGATTGACCACGGGGTGGATTGGCCACGTCATTACTGGCCACGCGTCATTATTGACCACGTCAATATTAGCCACGTCAATATTGGCCACGCGTGATATTGCCCACGTTAATAATGGCCACACACACACACACACACACACACACACACACACACACACACACACACACACACACACACACACACACACACACTTGATACAAATTTTTAATAAAATTTAATATGTTATTAAGAAACATATAAATTAAATTTTTAAGCTTTTCTTTTATTTTAATTTTATTTTAAAATAAGCAACGATGTGAGTTGGTACACTATTTGCAGCACGTATGTTTGATATTCATCATGCATCTAATATTATTGTCAATAAAACACATCTAAAAGACATCTTAAAGGATTAAAGAATGTCACATAGAACCTCTAAAAAATATCTTATAAGACGTTTAAAAAACATGGTAATATAAATTGAAATCGGGACATAAGACGTCTTTTAGACACCTTGTAAATATTTTTTTGTACAACTTTTTGGACGTCCCAAAAGATTTCAGGACATCTTTTAATTGTCTTTAAGATGTCTTAATATTCTCTGGGAAGAACAGATGGAGTAGATTCTCTAAGTTATACCTTATAACATATTTAATTTATTTCGTATCTTTGTTTGTTGTGCGCATATATTAATTTACTTCAAGATACAATAATATGTTCACATTTCGTTATTTTAAGTTCTGTGCAAATTAAATATATGTTACATAAAATGTTTTTTTTTTGCTTTAAAATTTAAATAAAATTTATAGCATTTAAATGATACTTGTATAATTTCTTAGTTTAACACTCTTCATAGTGCATAGTGTTATTTTATAATTTGCTCTGAGCTGCTAGCGTAACTGCCCCGAAGCAAATACGCAGTCATGCTGCATGTTAATATTTTAATTATTAAAGACAAAACTGTATGATTTATTGTATTATCAATAGGATCAAAATATAGAGCAATGCTGTCTCTATCATTATATAGTACTATATAGTCAATTACAACAATTAAATCTTTAAAAATATCTTATAACTAAAATTTTTAAACATTAGCAAAACTGCTCTGGGTTTCCTTAATTTTAATTAATATTTTTAAATTATGAAAAAATTGTTACATTTTGATTGAAAAGATTTTGCTATTCAATTAGTGGATAAAAACACTATATACATATAACTGACCAATAATCAATCAAAGGTTACACTGTATTTCTACAAGAGTAATGTAAAACTGTAATAAAATTATAAATATTATATTATAAAGTGTTATCACCTTCTTTCCATCGATCATGATTTGCTTTAATAAGGTCAACTTTATTAAATAGATTTTCTCGTAATTGATTCATATTGTCTGAATCTGGAAATCTGCCGCTAATACCAGAAATAACAATTTCTTCACCCGAGTCAATACCGTTCCACGATCTATACACTTTTTTATCATCCATTGTTTTAATTATAGTTTTAATCTAGAAAAAAGTTATGCGTATATGTTATATATAATACTTATGTTTTTCATACTGTATCTAGTTTTGAGTTTTGACACTTACGATATTAATGTGATATTGTTTACGTCGTAAGCAAGAAACTAAGTCTGACTATTATTTTTTCAAATCCCTGTTTATATAAACATCAAATCAAATGATTATTGTAATGTATGTTAATGTAATGAATCTAAAGAGTCTAAGCTGTAGTGTTTTATAATTATTTTTTAAATATGTAACTTCACACACAACAGCAAGTCGACTATTGGTCGATTATCAGTCGGCGGAAAAGATTTAAAGTTGAGTTCAAAGTCGGATTGAATGTAAACTATAGTCGACTACAGTCTGTCAAAGGACCAACAAGTTCTTTAGTCAACTTAAAGTCAACTTAAAAGTCTACTTTATGGCGACTAAAAGTCAATTTTTAGCCAATGAACTATATATTGACTTTCATAGTCAATTGGAAAACATTTATAATAAACTTTTTTTGTAATAATGACATTTATCAAAAACATGCTCAAAATTATTTCATTTTAATTTAATTGTATAATAATATTGTTGCTTTTATAATACAATTAAAAAATAATAAAACTAATTGATAAAGTCTGTTGAAATGTCAAATTTAATTAGCTCAATAAATATGACTCTGTGATTTATTAATGGTTATAGCAAAAGCTAATATTACCAAAAATTATTATCACTTAAGTAAAAGAATATACGTACATTTTTGCAAAATAGTATTGATCCATTTTGGTCTTTTCAACATAAAATTTTAATATTTCTGTTACATAATTATCATACTGCTAATAATTTGTAACAATTATTTTTATGTTAAAATATAAATTTACGTTTTTGAAATGGTGCATTAAATTGGATCTTCTCTATCACATCAAAGAGCCTGAGATAAATCACTTTCAATGTTGAAAACAGTTTTTTTGTTATATTGTATAGTTTAATAATTTAAATTAGTTATTCAAAAAATGCTCAAATGATAAAATTGTAAAAATTGTTAACAAAATCCGATTCTTTTTGTATTATAATTATATTATATTATATTTTTTATTATAATTATATTTTATTATAATTTATTATTATAATTATAATTTATTATAATTTATTATTATTATTATAATTATATAAATTATTTTCTTTGGACGACCTACCTGACATTTGAAACTCATACAGTTATTGCAATTAATTTTCATTAAATCGTGAATTTTATATGAGTCATCAAAATTTGGACTTATTTTTTATAAACTTTAAATCTCTGGACTTTATAAAGGCAGCATTGTCAAAATTAAAAATCGATAGTGTTTACAATATATTCTATACATTTTGAAAATAAAAAAAAGCAGTTAATTAAACCGCAGCTAAAAAATAAACACAACTAGACATAAATAAAATAAGTATTTTTTTAATGCTTTTCTGTTTATTGTTATCTTATGGAGAGCCGTTGTTTGGTGATATATAACACATTATATACATATATACAGGGTGTCCCAACGCACGTGGACCATTACTCGTAAAAAGGTAAAAAGGGGATCGAGATGAACATAAAAATCCAATATTGTCTTGGGTTAGTTGACTCAACTTTTATTGAGAATGTTTTTGACTCTGCAATACTATAGCCAAAAGTTATCAAAATTTAAAACTGTATGCTCCTGATTCTTTTTTTATTAAT
Organism: Monomorium pharaonis; assembly: GCF_013373865.1. Taxonomy (NCBI): domain Eukaryota; kingdom Metazoa; phylum Arthropoda; class Insecta; order Hymenoptera; family Formicidae; genus Monomorium; species Monomorium pharaonis. Next base: position 29,382,374 of record NC_050471.1, on the reverse strand, counting down.
TAACAAAAAATTGTGACCGTAAATGTTTTGAAACTAACTATAAAAGAACGAAAATGAAAACTTATTCTTATAATGACTTATACAACATGTGTGTGTGTGTGTGTGTGTGATAATTTTTTGTGATAATAAATAACTTTTTAACGAATAAGTGAATTCAAGTGAATTTTTGCAGCGATATTTTTTTACATTTTAATATAATTTTACATTTTAACCCATTACTTCCCAAGCGGACATTTTATAGTCGATTGATTTTCGGCTCAGAAAAGTGATGAGATCACATGAAAACTTAAAACAAAATATACTCTTCTACGTAAAAAGAGTTGCTCTTTCAGATTCCGGGGTCAAAATTTCAAAATTTTTTATTGGAAATTAAATATGGCGGCTTAAAGTTGATATAAATTTTTTCATCGACTATTGACTTTTTATAGTAGAAAACTTCGAAAAATTTTGTCCATGACTGTTGTAAACGATTGAAGTGACGGAGTTTGCCTCTTTAAAGTATAAACTATGATTATTAATTGATTTTTTTAAGTAGTTCAAGTAGTTCAAGATGGTGAATGCAGTATGGCGTCCAAATACATGGAAATCATATTTTATTGCGATATATGTGTGTGAATAGTCATTTCTCACATTTTCGAGGTCGCTGAGTACGAATCTTTAGTCAATTACGGATACAATATGCCATAAAAATCATACTTTATTAAAAACTATGCCTCCGAGTACTTATTTTATGTATTTGTGAGATCGCTGAGTTCGCAACAAAATCTAATTTTCGTGTATTCTGACGCCATATTGTATCCGCCATTTTGAAAAATGACTAATTGACCAAAGATTCGTACTCAGCGACCTCGAAAATGTGAGAAATGACTATTCACACACATATATCGCAATAAAATATGATTTCCATGTATTTGGACGCCATACTGCATCCACCACCTTGAACTACTTGAACTACTTAAAAAAATCAATTAATAATCATAGTTTATATTTTAAAGAGGCAAACTCCGTCATTTCAATCGTTTACAACAATCATGGACAAAATTTTTCGAAGTTTTCTACTATAAAAAGTCAATAGTCGATGAAAAAATTTATATCAACTTTGAGCCGCCATATTTAATTTTCAATAAAAAATTTTGAAATTTTGACCCCGGAATCTGAAAGAGCAACTCTTTTTACGTAGAAGAGCATATTTTGTTTTAAGTTTTCATGTGATCTCATCACTTTTCTGAGCCGAAAACCAATCGACTATAAAATGTCCGCTTGGGAAGTAATGAGTTAATGTAAAAAATTTAATTTAACTCGTAATGCTACTTTTATATAAAATTTACAAAAAAAGTACAAAGTTCAATTTTACGTACAAATCAAAAGTAAATAAAAAATTCAAGAATAAATAAAAAAATTTAGAATTCAAAATTTTACACAGAAATTCAAACGTAATGATAGAACAAACCGTAAAATTTTTATATTTTTCGTATTGTTTTGAAATGTGATTTACTTAATATCAAGAAAATAATTTTACTAACACTTCTACAATTCTAGAATTTTTTATAAAAATAAAGCAGAACGTTGCTGCAATTTTTATATTAAAAAGACAAAGATAAATAGATGTATTTTGCGAATTCAGCAGGAATATCTTTCCCTCTAAAGTATTTACAGAAACACGATAAACGTCATTTTTAACAACAGTTCGAATCAATATTATTAGAGTTTCATTAAATGTCATATAAAATTTTTTTAACAAGATTACTATTTTTTAACACTTTAAACATTAAACACGATACTCAAAGAGAAAGTATCCTGCTGATTATTTATCGCAGTTTTAGTGATAATTTTTGATAATTTTTTCCTTTGATCGTGTTTAACACTAAAAATATAAAGAAATGATAATTGTTAAAATTTTATTCAAATTACACATAATGAAAGTAGAATAATACAAACTAAAGATGTTGTTAAACGTGGTAACATTTATTGTATTTTTGTACTACATAATCGTCATGTAATCGCGAGTGTGCGTAGCAGCCATCGACGCGAACTTAGGCACGGTGCGGCGAGACGTGGGAACGGCGACGACGCACAGTGATGCCAAACGCCTAAATTCTTGGACATGGTTTAAAAAATCTCAAAAACTCGACTGATACGCATACAATTTGGTACATAAAGGTTTTCGGGGTTGCTAATTTTGAATTTGGTATCAAAATTTAAAAAAAACAAAATGGCGGATTGAATATAGCGGACAAAAATTCAAAAAGTACATGAATATTGACTTCTATTTGTAAGTTTTTTTAGTAATATTTTAATCAGTCTCATGGAAAATAGTATAATAATTCTAGGCAGATATTCTCAAAATTTCCTAGAGTGAAACATTACTCTAAAAAAGTAAAAATTGGACATATCTAAGTTTGAGTGATTTATCACTCTAATTAGAGTTCGAATGACAAAATATGACGAGATATGTTCGAATGACAAAATATTTGATTTAAAAAAGTACAAGAAGGCTTTTATAAGATTATATTTATTTTTTTACCAAAATATAAAAAAATTTAATTTTTAAATTTGATTTAAAAAAAACGCTAAATGATGCTAAAGAAGAGACAAAGTGGAAATTAAAGTACTCATCTTAAAGAATGAAATTTCACTTGAAACAACTGCAGCCAAGTGCAACTTTTAAAAAAATTCACTTTTAAAAGTGCTCTATTCATGTACGAGTTTGGCTCGCGAGTCCGCCTCGACAAGTTTGATTTGCGAGTGAGATTGTAATGTTTGTCACAACTAAAGCTGCCAGACTTGCCGGGTTGCCCCTCTATTTTCCCTCTATAATGTTACGTGTTATAAGTGCACGGACCCCCAAAGTAGACATGTATCTTAATTTATATTAATTTACATAATGTCAATTTTTTAAAAGTTGCACTCGGCTGCAGTTGTTTCAAGTAAAATTTCGTTCTTTAGGATGAGTACTTTAATTTCCACTTTGTCTCTTTTTTAGCATCATTTAGCGTTTTTTTTTAAATCAAATTTAAAAATTAAATTTTTTTATATTTTGGTAAAAAAATAAATATAATCTTATAAAAGCCTTCTTGTACTTTTTTAAATCAAATATTTTGTCATTCGAACATATCTCGTCGTATTTTGTCATTCGAACTCTAATTAGAGTGACAAATCACTCAAACTAAGATATGTCCAATTTTTACTCTTTTAGAGTAATGTTTTACTCTAGGAAATTTAGAGAATATGTGCCTAGAATTATTATACTATTTTCCATGAGACTGATTAAAATATTACTAAAAAAACTTATAAATAGAAGTCAATATTCATGTACTTTTTGAATTTTTGTTCGCTATATTCAATCCGCCATTTTGTTTTTTTTTATTTTGATACCAAATTCAAAATTAGCAACCCCGAAAACCTTTATGTACCAAATTGTATGCGTATCAGTCGAGTCTTTGAGATTTTTCAAACCATGTCTAAGAATTTAGGCGTTTGGCATCACTGTGCGACGCCACGCTTCTCCTTCTTTCCCCCACCGCCGCCGGCAGCCAATGCTTGAGACAGTAGGCCGTGCTATGGCTTGAGCGGCTCGAGCCCTTCCTTCGGCGCGCAAGGCGCGCTCTCATTCGCATAATTTAAAAAATTTATATCTCGATTATTAGCAGACTAAACCCATAACAATATTGGACTTTTATGTTCATCTCGATCCCATCTACCTTTTTATGAACAGTGACCAGTATGCTCTGGGACTCCCTGTATAATTCAGAGGAATTGCATAATAACTCTGAGTCCCTTTCACTGTATTGTGTGTAACATACCGTTATTCTGAAAATATTTCTATTTGCTTACAAGTCTTGTAAGATAATATTACTTTATTTAAATATAAAATATATTGTTTTCTACAACTCCTGTTGTGTATGGGTACGTTTTTGGAATTGGTGTTACGAATCAATAGAGCATGCTGCGATCAGATGTGCCGAGTGCTTCACGTAACTCGAGAATCATTAAAGTGTATCGATATAGAGAGCATAACTTTTTATAACTTTTTTGCATCATTTTCGTTTTGAAATGGCATCAAAGTGCTCACAAAAAGAAACTAAAAAAATGTTTCCATCTTTTCAACTTGGATTCAAGTCATAAGTAAAGCAAATAAAAATATTTTTAGAGCCATGATATGCTACAATCAAATCAGTAAAAAGCACTGATAAGAGTTATCACGCAATAATTCCTCTGAATGACATAGTAGGTATGCTCATGCAAAAGTAATTTTATCATCTTTGAACTTTATAAAAATAAAAATAAATTGATGGCTGTACGACTTAATAAAAAATAATTATTAAAGACGAAAATATAATTATAAATAGTAAATATAATTTGTTTATTTATTTAATTTTGGTTCTAACCATTGAGAGCAAAAGCTATAAACTACATATATTATGTAAAAAAATTCGCTCTTTCCAATGAAAATATTCATTTTAAAATAAATTTTAGGGAAAGTATAAAAAAACAGAATTTTTCTCAAAAATTTTTTTCTGCTTTCTTTAATTTTGAGGGAATTGAAAATATTTTATATAGAAAGAGTAAGAAATTTTATAAAAATTTACACATTTAAAAAAAACAGAAAAGAAGAAAATGGTGAAAATTTACTTCAAAGCGATGTCAGAACGCGACATGTCAAGAAAATGACAGCAGCGCCCGCACTAATCCCGTGGGTTTAAAAATCTAAAAAAATTCAGTTTGTTTTAATCTCATCTTGACGAATATTTTTCTGCAGTTTAAATGAAATCGGTGACTATAGTCCCAGATTTCACATGCGGATTCCGTGAAATGACTCATATATACAGGGTGTCTGGTATTTTTTTATGGGTTTTTTATGAGCAGGTAGAGCGCATGAAACTGAACAGAAAAGTCCTTACCGTTTTTCCATTTTCGCAATAGTTAACAAGTTAGTGACTTGTAAAATTTTCTGTATTAGCCCGGCCTACCGGCAAATGCAAGCTCGCCGAGCGCCCGACCGCGGCGGCCGCCCCTCTCTAGCGCTTGAACCTTGAGATTGCTAGGCGCGCGGGGGGAGTTGTTACAACAAGCAGCAATGATTACGCACAAGCGACGCGTAACGCTAAATTCTCCCTTTGAATTATTTGATAGTTCCTTACCTTTTTGAATATTTGATAGTTCCTTACCTTTTTTAATGAAAATAAAATTTTCTAACAACAAAAAGTATGTGTACGTGTACATACATGTGTACAAAAAATATCAGATCTAATGCTTAAAGAAGTGATTACTAAATTTATTTTTTAATAAATAACGATTATTTTTAATAAAAAATATTTTTTTCATGATAGTCTTAAACATCGTAAACTGTCATTATAAATTTTAAAAGAAGCTATTATCATATGCTCGAAACAAAATTTATGCTTCTTCAAAAAACATTAGAAAATTTTATCGATTAAAATAGAAATGACAAACAAAAAAATGTTTGTTTCAACTTTATATTCTTAATTAAAAATTAAATAACTAGGATATTTATATTTTTAATAAAATTAATCCTTGTGATAGATTTATAATACACGAAAAAAACTTTATGGTAAAAATTACTATGATAAATAGTAAACGCGGGCCAAGGAGGAATTATGAAAATTTTTATTATGTTTTTCATCAAATTACGACAATATTTACACTACTTATATGATATAATTCTCTGAAATTTCTTCTTACAGTTCGTGGTTACTATCATAAATAATAAAATCATACATAATTTTACTATAAAATTTTCTCCGTGTAAATTTACGAATATATGAATTTATTAAATGTTTCAAAACTTATAAACAATATTTATTTAATTTAAGAAAATTTTAGTTTGTAGTGTGTGTGTGTGTGTGTGTGTGTGTGTGTGTGTGTGTGTGTGTGTGTGTGTGTGTGTGTGTGTGTGTGTGTGTGTGTGTGTGTGTGTGTGTGTGTGTGTGTGTGTGTGTGTGGAGGGAGGGATACATACATACACGAGCTAAAGAATAATCACTTTGTGACAGGAAAATGATTATTCCTTAATTCAAGAATTGGTTTGTAATTTGTGTGTAATTTGTGTGTGTGTGTGTGTGTGTGTGTGTGTACATACGCGAAAATGTTAAACATTATTTGTTTTATGTAAAGTGTGGTGTTTATTATCAACAGAATACTCTTTTCAGTCATTAAAGATAAAATAATTATTAAAAAAAATACAATTAAAAGTGAATAATTGATTTTTTTTAAACTAGAATCATATTTTTTTACGTGTACATGTATAGTAATCAGCGTAAATAGTAATAGTGATATAAAATCGCGGAACTAAGGCATAATCATTTTCCTGTCACAAAGTGATTATTCTTTAGCTCGCGTATGTATGTACAAGGATTAATTTTATTAAAAATATAAATATCCTAGTTATTTAATTTTTAATTAAGAATATAAAGTTGAAACAAACATTTTATTTGGTTGTCATTTCCATTTCAATCGATAAAATTTTCTAATGTTTTTTGAAGAAGCATAAATTTTGTTTCGAGCATATGATAACAGCTTCTTTTAAAATTTATAATGACCGTTTACGACGTTTAAGACTATCATCAAAAAAATATTTTTTATTAAAAATAATTGTTATTTATTAAAAAAATAAATTTAGTAATCACTTCTTTAAGCATTAAAACTGATATTTTTTGTACACATGTATGTACACGTACACACATACTTTTTGTCGTTAGAACATTTTATTTTCATTAAAAAACGTAAGGAACTATCATAACTCAAAGGGAGAATTTAGCGTTATGCGTCGCTTGTGCGTAGCCATTGTCGCTTGTTGTAACAACTCCCCCCGCGCGCCTAGCAATCTCAAGGTTCAAGCGCTGGGGAGGGGCGGCCGCCGCGGCCGGACGCTCAGCACGCTTGCATTTGCCGGTAGGCCGGGCTAATGCAGAAAATTTTACAAGTCACTAACTTGTTAACTATTGCGAAAATGGAAAAACGGTAAGGACTTTTCTGTTCAGTTTCATGCGCTCTACCTGCTCATAAACATCCCATAAAAAAATACCAGACACCCTGTATATATATATATATATATATATATATATATATAAATGTATGTATGTATGTATGTATAAACCTATATACAATGCGCTTCTAATACGTCAATGCACTTTTTCATTATTCTATTTTTTTGCGTTTATTAAACGTAAACGAAGAATAAAATGACAAAAAAACACGCTGACCTCTTTAGAAACGTGTTCTGACACGGGTCATAAGGTACAAAACCATTATTTTATTAAGTCAATAATTTTTAATAAATTTACTTACATTTTTGTGTTCTAATAAATTAAGTAAACGAGTTATGCGAAAACGGAAAAGCAAAGAATAATGAAGTCACTGTTGAATATCTTAACATATTTAATTTTATTTAAAAATTCCACGTGCCACTTTATTATTCTTTGACCTTTTCTTATTTAGGAAATGTTATTTGACCTAATACACGTGTCAATGTTATTAAAAATTGTACGTATTCTTTTGTGAAGAAAATTGCATTTTAATATCAATATCAAAGGTAACTCATTAATACATTATACAGTCCGACCTCCCATTTAGCATACTCATTTAGCATAACCTCTCATTTAGCATACCAAAAACCTCCGTTTTAGTGTACCACGTGATCACAGTCGCTGCGTGTACTCGATGCGCAGTCGTCTGCATCAGGTCCGTACATACGTACTTGCCAATGTAAGAATCACATTCTAACCTCCACAATTTGAAACTGGATCTGACAACATGTGCGTACGGCCCTGTTTTGGGCGGCGCTAACACAAACCTCTCATTTATCATATTTGGTCCCGTGGCTATGCTAAATGAGAGGTCCGACTGTATATCAAACGTTACGTACATAATGCGTTACTTCCCAACCCTGTTTACTTGTAACACCGTTACCGTTTTCGTTACTTTTTTTCGATGCACTTTTTTATTATTCTATTTTTTTCGCGTTTATTAAACGTAAAAGAAGAATAACATGACAAGAAAACACGCTAATCTCTTGAAAAACGTGTTCTGACACGGGACATTCAGTACAAGACCATTATTTTATTAAGTCAATAATTTTTAAAAAATTTATAATTACATTTTTATGTTCTAACAAATTGGTAAATATATAACGAGTAAACGAGTTGTACGAAAACGGAAAAGCAAAGAATAATGAAGTCACTATTGAATATCTTAACATATTTGATTTTATTTAAAAATTCCACGTGCCATTTTATTAGTCTTTGACCTTTCCTTATTTACGAAACCTTATTTGACGTAATGCGTGTCAATGTTATTAAAAAATTTACATATTCTTTTGTAAAGAAAATTGCATTTTAAAGGTAACTCATTAATACATTATAATATGCCAAATCATCTACATAATTAAACTCGATGACAATTAAAAAAGGGTCAAAGAAAAAAATTAAACAAATATGTTTTTTCATTATTTATCATATACTTTAAACATAAAAAAAGAACATAGTAATAAAAAAACACGCTGACATCTTTACTCACGTAACACGTAATATTACTAAGATAATATTACTGTGCTATTATTGTAATATTACGTGCTATTTGGATAAAAACGCGTTCGGAATATGGGTCATAAAGTACAAAGCCATTATATTATTAAGTCAATAATTCTTTTTTATAAATTTATACTTATTTTTATGTTTTAATAAATTTGTATATATTTGTAAAAGACCAAAAAACGGCGAAAACGGAAGAACGAAGAATGATGGCGTCAACACTAAATATCTTAACATATTTGATTTTATTTAAAAATTCCACGTGCTACTTTATTATTCTTTGACCTTTCTTTATTTAGGACATCTTATTTGACCTAATACGTGTCAATGTTATTAAAAAATGTACATATTCTTTTGTGAAGAAAATTGCACTTCAAAGGTAACTCACTAATACATTATATATCAAACAGGGTTGGAAAGTAACGCGTTACTTGTAATGCCGTTACCGTTTTCGTTACTTTTTTTCGGTAACGATCGTTACTTCTTTATGTCTGTAACGGTAACGGTAACGTCGTTACATTTTTACAGTAACGGTAACGAATTCAGCCGTTACTTTTATTATTACTTTAGTTCCCTATTATCTTTTATATCTGTTCAATAGATCGCGTGCTGGTCGCGCGCATTATTCTGGATTTGATAAAAATATTCCGATATAGGGCGCTGGAAGTCAATGTTACATGAGAATGCCCTGTTGAATTATTCTGTTGATGCGTGAATCTTTTATTTTGAGATTTAAAAGACTCTAGATAGTCGTCTTCAATACGCAAATATACATACAATGTATAACCTATCTGCTAGATTATAGGTTACGTGCAATAAATGCAATTATAAAATATATATTTTCATATTTTATAATATATTTTAAATATATGTTTGAAAAATATTCTCTACCTTATATCTTAGGCTGCATTCCGATAGTCACTGCTAGTACTAAAAATCTAAAAGTCTATAGTATATGTATATATGAAACGTGAACTATAGACTTTCAATACTGGCAGTGAATATTGGAATGCTTATATAACGACATTAATTTTTAAAAACAAAGTTTATTAAAAATTTTTGACAAAATAACATTTGTGAATTATAATATAAATTCTTACAAAGATAAGTATATTAAAAAAATAAAAATATTAATATAAAAAATTAGAATAATTATTAGTTGAGTTTAATATAAAAAAGCTTGCTATATATTAGAAAACTAGTTTAAAGTTTTAAGTTTTAATATTGATTATTAATTATAATTTAACATCTTACTTTAGCATTTCAAAAAAGTAACGAAAAAAGTAACAAATCGTTACTTTCTAAGTAACAATAACGGTAACGCGTTATTTTTTAAAATAAGTAACGTGTAACGGTAAATAGTTACTTTTTACAAAAAGTAACAGTAACGGTAACACTTTTTTAAGGTAACGTTCCCAACCCTGATATCAAATCATCTATATACAGGGTGTCCCAGAATGAATAATTTTTATTTTATAGAATGAAAGAGAATAAAATTTTAAACTAAATGTTCCTTTAAAAATTTTGGCTTAGACTATTATTTACTAAATTATTAATAAATAAAGTTGATCAATCAAACGGCGCGCGGCCGGCATACGCAGCAGCGTAGCGTGCCATGTGGCTCCACGGGCTCTCCACGCGCTTATTACACATTCTCTTACTTAAAACTTTATTTTTATTTTTTATATTAATGAATAAATAAATAAATTTAAATTAATAAATAAATAGAGAAATAAATAACTAAGTAAACTAATAAGTAAATAGATAAAAATAAATAAAATTAGAAATTGTTTCAATAATTTATTATTTTTTATTTTTAGTTGTTAATTATTTATTTGTGTACTTGTATTTATTTAATTATTTAAAATATTTATTTGATTTAATTACTTAATTCTCATAGTTGATTTGGCAGCGATAGACAAAATTAACTACGGAGAGTGTGTTATACAAAGGTATAAAAAAAATTGTTGATAAAAAGTATTAAAATAAATTGTTAGTAAACAATTTGTTTAAACAATTTTTTAAAGAATTATTTCAGCATGTGTTTTTTATTATTATTAGAGTGATTTTTTTGTAGCAAAGGAGCTATCAATTTTTACTTAAAAACAGTTTTAAAAAGAATGTTTAAACAATTTCTTAAATAATTTCTTAATATTGATATGCATCATGCGTTCCTTATGCAATTTTTCCCGTAGAATTCGGTGCTATTATTTTAAATTCAATTAATAAAAATAATTCGTATTCTACCATTTTTTATTTTTTTCTTATTATTTGAAAACATTTTTTAAAGAAGAGAGGAAGGAGTAAAATAAATTAAAATTTTTATTTATTTAAAAGTAAAACATTTTTACGTAAATTGCGGCTAAGATTTGTTCCACGTTTTAGGTTTTTGTGGCCCTAAAAACACATGCTGAAATAATTCTTTAAAAAATTGTTTAAACAAATTGTTTACTAACAATTTATTTTAATACTTTTTATCAACCATTTTTTTTATACCTTTGTATAACACACTCTCTGTAGTTAATTTTGTCTATCGTTGTTAAGTCAACTATGAGAATTAAGTAATTGAATCAAATAAATATTTTAAATAATTAAATAAATACAAGTACACAAATAAATAATTAACAACTAAAAATAATAAGGAATTGAAATAATTTCTAATTTAATTTATTTTTATTTATTTACTTATTAGTTTACTTAGTTATTTATTTCTTTATTTATTTATTAATTTAAGTTTATTTATTTAATTATTCATTAATATAAAAAATAAAAATAAAGCTTTAAGTAACGGAATGTGTAATAAGCGCGTGGAGAGCCCGTAAAGCCACATGGCACGCTACGCTGCTGCGTATGCCGGCCGCGCGCCGTCTGATTGATCAACTTTATTTATTAATAATTCAGTAAATAATAGTCTAAGCCAAAATTTTTAAAGAAACTTTTAGTTTAAAATTTTATTTTCTTTCACTCTGTAAAATAAAAATTATTCATTCTGGGACACCCTGTATAATTAAACACAATGACAAAAAAGACTCAAAGAAAGTCAAACATATGTTATCTCATTATTTATTATTGTTATGTCCGGGAGACTTCGCGTTTTTATTATCCGCTGACTTTTTAGAAATAAATAAGATAGACGAAACATTCTGAGACTTATCTGCGATCGAAAGGTTGCGGAGCTAAAAAACTCCGTATCACAAGGGTGTCTAATTCTCATAATCAAAAAGAACCTGACAATAAAGTCATTAAAATTCGGCGGAGGTCAGGTTCCGTCGAAATAAAAATTTAAATATTTACACAGCGTCGCCGGCTCTCGACAGTTTAAGACCTACATTTACAGATTTTTAACGATCACCGATAAGCGCCAGATGCAATCAGACTAGCAATCCTAATAAACATTTAGCCCATAACCAAGCAATTACCTATCCAAACTTTAAGAACTACTTCTCACGCAGTCCCGAAAAGAATCCTGCCAATTAGAACCTTTAAATCACCCACATCCAAATTTCTCTTTCAGGAACAATTACTACAAAACCGTGATCCAAAAGATCGCGAGCACTTTGTCAAGTTCTTGCTTATTCCTGTGGATCGGAGCCAGTTCGTCTCACCTACATCTCGATCCTACCTCTGTAAGGCCCTATGTGTAAAAATACCATATTCTGAAGAGCAGCGTAGTCGGTAGTCAGTGGTACCCTGTTGTCAGTTGTAGAGTAGAGGAGAGGCAGAGTCAGCAAGATCACAGAAAGCCTATCAAATCACAAAGATTTAGTCAGATCATTTTAAGAGTCGCAATCATTAAGAGTCGGAGTAGCTGGAAGTATGGCAGTCAGAATAATAACATAATAGAATCAGTACGTAGCAGTAGTTATAATAGAATACAATAATGTAGAATCAGTGCGTGAATAAACTTCAATACCGCTCCGGTCAAGAAAACTCGATTTAGACAGATTTCGAGAACCGGTTCGAGAACTGGTTCGAGAACCAGTAATGAGTATGTCTCACGGCCACAATTTATTTTTCTTCCTTTTTACTTATCTATTCCCGTCCGTTCTTCATTCCCTTTTATTTCCAACAACTGAGGATTCTAATCAAGTCCTTCCTTCCTCTTCTTCCCAACCGTTGAAAAACTTAGTGTTCCTCGAATCTCATCTACTTCCAGTCCAAACAACTTCCCATTAAGGAAGGCAAGTCATGTAACGCACTGAAAATTGAATGATTTTTTGGAATTTTGTTTGAAGAAATTATACAACCAATTTTTTTGAAATTTTCAGGGTATGTTATTGTAATATTGAACTACTAAAAAAATATTTTTTGACAGAAAAATAATATGTATTTTATAAATAATAATAATGTAAATCTAATGCGTCGACGTTGAAGTCACTTGTCGGCGTGTAATGTAGCGCTGCTTGTATTCATCTGAAACAAAAAAACCAAATAGATTTCTTTTTTGTATGGTTTGCATTATCGATTGAACTTATTGTTAAAGAAAATAATGCAAAATTGTAAAAATGGCGACACGTAGAAAAAAAAGTATTGATTTTTACGAAAAATTTTCGTGTTAATTATGCAATAAAAATAATTTATTTAAACAATACAATTACAAATGAAGGTTCAATTTATGAGGAAAGTATTTATCTAAATGTATGCACAAGGAGAACTCAATCGGATGAATAGTTTTTGAGTTATCTTGCACGACAATTTTAAAAAAGTAGTTTGGAGAAAAACGCTTTAAAGTTCGAGTAACAAAATCGTGAAAAATTCGTAATTTATTTTAACTTACCGCAGTTTTTTGCTAATCTGCGATTCCAGGGCCATAGAGCAGATCTTTCTGTTTTTTGAACATTATTTTAACAGAGCCAGGTTAACATTTATTACAGAGGGATCGAAAGACTGAGTTTCCGACTCGTCTACATGAGTGCTCCGCCCAATTCGATTGTTCACTTTTCGACGAAAATAACATAGAAGGAACTCTCAAATCGGTTTCTACTATTTTTTTTCATATTCTACGGAAAATTTTCTATACATTTAAGCAAAAAAAAAATTGCTAAAAAGTTTTGATTTACAGACTTGCTCCCCTTAAGTCCTGCCCCATCATCCTGTTACTTCTCTGGCTGCGTTCGGAAATTTTACTCAGCGGGTAGAGTAAGGTTCTTCCAACTGTTCCTTTATATAATGGAATATCTTCGAATTCAAGTCTCATTCTCAACATGAGCGCATTAAATTAAAATCACCAAAATTACATATTTTAGATATCATACAAAGTTTGGAGAAAATTTGGTGATTGGGGTGATTGATCAATATCAGGATGAATACAACAAACAATCTGCAAATACATGAAATTCCCTATAAAATTTAAAACTTTGGATACCTCGTTTTCCAAATTAAAACACTGTTTTAATAAATGATTTCTGAAAATTATTTAGGACCTTTGCAGAGATTGTATCTGCAAAATTTGAGCCAATTCCATAAGGAGCCAAAAACAGCCTTATAAACAATCTTCCTTTAGCAGATGAAGAGATCAATTCGGGACCATAATTCAATTTAAAGTCTTAAGAATGGAGAGGGACCCCGATCAAAAATTTTTCATGTAAAAGTATGTAAAAGTATGTAGAATTATGTATCAAAAATGTCCATGCAAAATTTTACATTGTATATTTTTATGTAATTTTATATAATTTTGATATAATTTTATAGATTTATACTCTTGTATAAAAATGATGCTCTTGTATAAAAAAATTTTTGCCGGGAAAAAAATTGCTTATTTACAATTATATATAATTACATATGAATAATTCTTTCTCAATAAAAAATGTTTCATGTAAAAGTATATATAAATTTGTAGAATTATATCAGAATTATATAAAAGTATATAAAATTATGTAAAATTATATAAAAATATACAATATAAAATTTTGCATGGACATTTTTGATACATAATTCTACAGATTTTTATATATTTTTACATGAAACATTTTTGATCGGGACACTAGCTTAGTTTCCAAACAGTACAAGCGTAAAGTAGAAGTGGAGTTTGTTTACACCCTAGTTTGACGTTTGTGTATATACCTACATTTCGTTCGATGCTAATACAAAACAGTGTTTCTATCCATCAACATAAGGGATGGGATGAGCATCGCGATAAACAAATAAGCGCTAGAAGCGCTAGAAAAAGAGGTATTACCAAAGAGGTGGAAGAACAGGTGTGCTCATACTCAAGACGAATTTCGGTACTGCGCAGATTCCAGATGCGGCCATTTTAAAGAACGAAAGAAAGAGAGAAGAGATCCTTTCTCTCTTTCATTATTTCTGTTCCTATTGCCTGTTGTCTGGCATTGTGTTTAGGCCCTATTATGAAAAAGTTAGTCTCTTTATTTTTATCCCAACTATCACCTTCAATTATTTTCATCTCTAATAATTTGTAATTATTTAGAATAAGGCCTTTTTCCGAATTATTGAGAATTGGAGTCTGAATACTCTGGTTTGGATGATATTGAGGTACTATTATGATATAACAAATTGAAAATACCGCGGCAAGATGGCGGTATCTGGAAGCAACTTTTCATTGGCTGTTAAAAAGCATATGCGTATGAGCACACCTTATATCCTTCCACCATGAGTATTACAGCTGCACTTACGCTACAAAGTGCCTGTGTGTGAAGATCATAGGATACCATACAGTGTGACGAGTGTCGCTTATATATATATATATATATATAGAGTCATAAAAATATTTTAATAATTTTTTTTACTTTAATAGTGTATTCTATATTTAAAAACTTAAGATTTTTCACAATTTTATAGCAAAATAAAAAGATTGATTGTTTGTATATTTGTCAAAATAATTATACTTTTGAAACACTACCCAAAATCCTTTTTATCCTAATTATAGATATATCTTTTACTTTTCTAAAACTAATAAATTTTTTAAATTTGTTAAAAATTGACGAAAATATGACAGATAATTAAAAAATTCTTTTTTGCAATTTTTTTAAACTTTATTTGGTTTAAATTAATTTTTACAAGATAAAATCATATTCCTCTAAGAATAACATATACAAACAATAGACCGACTTTATGCCCTCATTATATAATGTTCTACTAAAATGTGCAGCGACTAGCCACACAACTTATTTATCTTTTTATTAATTTTAAGAAAAATATAAAGGGTAAAGAAAAATAACGTTATATTGTAATATACGTATACATATATTATTTATTATACGTTACAAATAATTATATTATTCTTATTATTATTACTATTATATTATTTATTATTATAAAATCCTTGCCTTTCGGCTTCGGACGGCCTTCAATTACATGTCCCATATTATCCTTTAGCAATAATATTAAAACTCATTACAGAATTAAAAAAATTAACGCTTTGCACTTGAAAACATAATGACAATATAATGCATAACACAACATAATAAAATATAACATGGTAAAACATAAAGAAACCTAATGGCTTATCGACTTAAAAACATAAAGCCTTGT
The DNA here is from genome assembly GCF_013373865.1 of Monomorium pharaonis. Classification (NCBI taxonomy): domain Eukaryota; kingdom Metazoa; phylum Arthropoda; class Insecta; order Hymenoptera; family Formicidae; genus Monomorium; species Monomorium pharaonis. The sequence continues at coordinate 29,366,334 of NC_050471.1, read as the reverse complement.
GAACTCAAAACTCAAAAGCTTGAAATTGAAAGGACATTACTCTCAATATTTGTCAACCATTTGGAAACTAAACTGATCTATTCTCTCTATTCCCTACATCTTTTAGCTCTGCAGCTTATTCTCTCTCACTTCTAACAAATGATTATAATTTTATTAATTTTTGAAAGTCCATTTACACTTTCTTTTAATTTAAATTTACTTTTGTGGAAAATGGTGTGGGTATGTGTGTGTGTATGTGTGTCTGTGTATGAGTGTTTTAATTAAAATTCTAGATTATTTTAAATATTTATTAAATATTGTATATATTATAAACTTTTTTCTTAAAAATTATTATAAAGGGCTACTAAAAAAATATTAAAAAATATTTAAAAAGTATGGTTATATTATCGAGCTTTAAAATAAGTTTTAAATTATTAAAAAGATACTCGTGGTATATAGTGCAATCATCTGACACATTAAAAAAAAAACTTTTACATACCTTCAAATAATTATTTGTTTATTTTAAAAAAACATAAATATAAATACATTATATTTTATAGTAACTATAAACAATTATAATCACTATAAAATATAATGTATTTATACTTATTTCTTTTTAATAAATAAACAAATAACTATTTGAAGATATGTAAAAGTATTTAAAAAACCGTGTCAGATGATTGCACTGTACAATGAGTACCTTCTTAATGATTTAAAACTCATTTTGAAGATCGATAATACACTAGTCAAAAAAAAATAGGGAACACTTTTCACATATCGATAATTTAGGCTATTTTCAAACCGCTGGAACTTGGCGAAAAATTATCGTAGAATCAAAACCCAAAAAGCTTTTTAAAGCTTGAAACTTCTTCTTTCAAACGCTTTTTGGCGATTTTAGTTATCTTTCTTTTCACCAACGTGGCACAATGATAAAGCTTGGCCCATTAAAATGAAAATTTTTAATGCAAATTTGCTGCGCTGCATCTCGCGTGAAAAAAATCATAGAGAATTTCTGTTATGTGCATTTTATAGCGGGATCTTTTCTTTTTATGTCGAGTGACTGTCAATTGCTGTACGAATTTTTTTGACCTAGTTATTGAGATTTTAAGCAAAAATGATCATTTTGACTTTCATCGCTTGTTACTCGTGAACAGATCAATGTACAGCGTTCAGCAAAAAAGCGTTGGAAAGCTGAAAGTTTGCACTTTTGAATGCTATTATTAATTTTTTCACAGCTTTACTTTTTCTAACAACAAATCGCGTTCAAAAATTACGTAAAAATCGCATATTTTACGGTTTCCATTTCGTTCAATGTACTGTTGTGAAGAAAGATTCAATCATATCGCTAAAGCAAAGTTTTATAGTACGATTACTCCCCAGTAATAAACACTAACGTTTATGAAATAAAACATTTTTATTCCACGTGTTTATTATTCTTGGAATTGCTAAAATTGCTTACAACATTTTTTCAACAATTTTTCTATACTCTTTTGACCAATTTAAAAAATCAACCTTACTTTTTTCTTAAATGACGCTTACCGCTGGCATTAGCGTTGTCTAATATGCACTACGTGGGGGACGCTGATCGGATTATACTTATTGCGCGCGCGCGTGTGTGCGTGCGTGCGTGCGTGCGTGCGTGCGTGCGTGCGTGCGTGCGTGCGTGCGTGCGTGCGTGCGTGCGTGCGTGCGTGCGTGCGTGCGTGCGTGCGTGCGTGCGTGCGTGCGTGCGTGCGTGCGTGCGTGCGTGCGTGCGTGCGTGCGTGCGTGCGTGCGTGCGTGCGTGCGTGCGTGCGTGCGTGCGTGCGTGCGTGCGTGCGTGCGTGCGTGCGTGCGTGCGTGCGTGCGTGCGTGCGTGCGTGCGTGCGTGCGTGCGTGCGTGCGTGCGTGCGTGCGTGCGTGCGTGCGTGCGTGCGTGCGTGCGTGCGTGCGTGCGTGCGTGCGTGCGTGCGTGCGTGCGTGCGTGCGTGTGTGTGTGTGTGTGTGTGTGTGTGTTTCACAGCCGTAGAGCTTATGCTAATGCAGGGGCTTTGGTGTGTAGAGGCGCGCGCGGGGAGAATCGACAGAGAGGTGGATATATTCTGTCTCTTTTCCTGTGGGAACAGGTCCGTAACTATACAATCTGTGGCTCGATTATCGAATTCGTACGAAGAAAAATTGCTTACAAAGATAACTAATAAAATTGTTCATTCATCAAGTGGTACATAATTTAAAATCTAAAAGATGCATGCCAATCAATGAATGCACAGTATTACTTTCGTATGTAAAAATTTTTTGTATAAATTGTAAAAAAAGTTTCTTCGATTCATTCATTAAAATTTTTTTGTATAATTAAAGAGAAATCCATAATACTAATAAAACACAAAAAGATAAAAATAAGACATGTAGATATGCAAAATAAGATATCGTTAAAACATTATTGTAATACAAAACATTACGTGCTAGGCCTATTCTATTAGAAGTAACACATGTACTTAAACCTATATTTGCAGCTGTAATTTTATTTATTTTTCTTTGCCAATTTTATAAATCTTACTTTTTAAATATAAATTTGCACTTAAACTTTACAAATAATTAAAGAAACACAAGTATACATGTAAATAATAAAAGTGATAAAATAAGATAAATACTACATAATATTTATATTAAAAATATTTGAAAATTGTTTGGAATTTTCAAAAATATTAAAGTAAATATTTAAGAAATATAAATTAAAACTAAAAAAAGGTTCTAAAACTTTAGAAAGGTTAAATTAAATAACACTTTTTATTAAATGTTTAATTGATTTATGTTTTGTTTATTTATTATTAAACAATATAAGTTTTGTCATTTTTTTCGTTATTTATTTTTTAGAGATTTTGTCCTCTAAAGGTTGATGAACAAAATTTTGCACAACAAATTATGATACGTTATCAAGTTACGTTTACAAATATAGTTATTGTCATTATAAATAGTAACACGTCAAATTAATTTTAGTTATTTGTATTTGATATCAGCCTGCAACGGCCTAAATAGACTCGTACCGCTTGTATGTGCGTTTCTTTTCTTCTAGAGAACGGAGTGGTGGGGATGTCCAACACGAAAAGAAACAGAATATATGAGAATATATTCATGTCTCTCGTTGATTCTCCCCGCGCGGACTCTCTTACTGTCGGCATATAGCAATGGTCACTCCATTAGTATAAGCTCTATGTTCACAGCAAAGGTAAGGACCCCACAATTAGAGACCCTTTACTAAGAGACGCGACAATCCTGAATTCTGAAACAAAATGGCAACGATGTATATAACAAACTGCGTATATATACTGTGTACATACTGATTGTAAATGTGATTGTGATTGAACGTTTGAAGTCATAAATAAGTTTTAACTCATAAATAAGTAAGGCATTAAAACAAAAAAACATTTAAAACACAAAACATAAAACATTTAATTATTTTTATGAAATGGAAGTAATTTTTTGAAGATGTATTCCTTATTTAAATAACATAAACTGTAATTTAATTAAATTTTTCACTCAGAAAATGACTCATCCGATGCGACTCATTACAAAATTGTTTTCGTTTATTTGATAAAATAATGAAATATTTTATTCGATTTCGAACTAGAATTTTGTGCAAAAAACCAGTGTTTAAAAAAGCAGTATGGCACTCCTCAAATAATTCACAATATATAGAATATTGAAATATTTGAGACGTTCAAATTTATTTAGTATGTACACTAATAATGTAATAAATATAATACGACATTTATAAATATTTTTCTTATTTCATGTTACAAAATATATATGTACATATTATAGCTGTGTTTCAAAATTGCTGTCAGTACAGAAAATTTATAATTTTTGTTACGTACACTATAGATTTTCAATACTGACAGCAATTTTAAAACACAGCCAATATATATATTATAGATATAAGATCGAAGATAAACAGTATTATATTTTATGGATCATAAAATTTATACATTTCGTAATTTATTTTGTTTAATTCATAGAAGAAAGTATATTTTTTTGAATCTAGGGAATAGTAACTGTCGAATATTTGTATTTTAACACATTTTAATTAGAAATTTATTTTGCTATATTGCAAACGAAGTAAATGTTTAATTTTATTAATCATAAAAACCTTTATATGTAACCATTTTTAGAAATTAATAACTTTTTAATATATTTTTATTATATAAATTGTTTAGACTTAATGCTAAAATGATAAAGAACGTTTTTGTTCAAAGTGATTTAACTTAAGCTCAATACTCTACGAGAATCGTCTGTGTGTTAAACATTTGTTTTAAAGCCTCTACACATAAATATTACATGTAAACATTATGAGTACGCACCTACTCACATACATGTCACTCACATACACGTAATGTTTACAAGTAATGTTTACGTACAAAGAGATTTGAAATAAATGTTCAGTACACAGACGACTCTCGTAGTGTATTGAGCTTGTATACGAAATTTTCAAAATGCCGCGTAGACATTTGAACGCATTTGAAACGACATAAAACAACATTTAAGAAATCGCAAGGAACAGCCGCGAGCTCCTTACCTTTGCTGTGAAACACATGTACACGCGCGCGCAATGTGCACAATCTGACCGGCATCCTCCACGTGGTGCACATTGGATAATGCTAATGTCGGCGGTAAGCGTTATTTAAAAAAAAATGTAAGGTTGACTTTGTAACTTAATTGGTCAAAAAAGTGTAGAAAATTGTTGGAAAAACGTTGTAAGCAATTTCAGCAATTCCAAGAATGATAAACACGTGAAATAAAAATATTTTATTCCATGAACGTTAATGTTTATTATCGTACTATAAGAATAATCGTACTATAAAACTTTGTTTTAGCAATATGATTGAATCTTTCTTCACAACAGTACATTGAACAAAATGGAAACCGTAAAATATGCGATTTTTACGTAATTTTTGAACGCGATTTGTTGTTAGAAAAAGTAAAGCTGTGAAAAAATTAATAACAGCATTCAAAAGTGCAAACTTTCAGCTTTCCAACGCTTTTTTGCTGAACGCTGTACGTTGATCTGTTCACGAGTAATAAGCAATGAAAGTCAAAATGATCATTTTTGCTTAAAATCTCAATAACTAGGTCAAAAAAATTCGTACAGCAATTGACAGTCACTCGACATAAAAGGAAAAGATCCCGCTATAAAATGCACATAACAGAAATTCTCTATGATTTTTTTTCACGCAAGATGCAGCGCTGCAAATTCGGATTAAAAATTTTTATTTTATCGGGTCAAGCTTCATCATTGTACCATTGTTGATGAAAAGAAAGATAACTGAAATCGCTAAAAAGTATAAGTTTAAAAGTAAAAGTTTCAAGCTTTAAATCGCTTTTTGGATTTTGATTCTACGATAATTTTTCGCTGAGTTCCAGCGGTTTGAAAATAGTCTAACTTTTCGGTATATGAAAAGTGTTCCCTATTTTTCTTTTATGTAAATAATATATAACCTTACTTTTTAAATACTTCTAAACATTTTTTTAAATAGCTCTTTATAATCATTTTTAAGAAAAAAAAATTATAATATATGCAATATAAATATTTTTTTAATGTCCAGAATTTTAATTATTTCACATTTTTTACAAATTATAACATAAAATTAGAAACAGTGGTACCCAGTTAATCGCAGGAGACACTTCTTCATCTTTCAATGTCATAAATAATTACCTCAAATAATAAAGGGTGATTCTCCGTTAATTGCAGCCGACACCTTTTTGTTTCTCAATATTGTCACATGAGTACCATCGACGTAATGTACTTGAACTACATTTTGAGTTACCTTAAATATTATACTTTTTTATTAATCTCAAAACTTTTGATAAATTTGACTTACTACAATAAAATAAAAATTAATGCAACTTCTTAAAAACACCTTATGCAAACCATAATCTTCATCCGTCATTGGTATATTCAACGGTTGTGTAGGTTTTAACAAGGTTATAGGAGAATTAATAGGTGGCAATGTAGAAGGATCGTAGTGTCCAATAGCGGATAAATGTTTGTAAACAGTAGTACACAGCGTCTTTAAATTTGCTGAGGATAGTGACGTATTCATAATTAAAAACAATCTTGCAAAAATATTGTATCGTTCTTCCCAGGTATTGCATTTCTCCAGTTCCATTATAATCTATCGAATAAAAAACTATATATAATTTTTTTTAATATAAGAATTTAAATTAAAACAAAAACCAATAAATTACAAAATTTTAAAACAGAACATAATATTAAAAATAATTTCCACAAAAAATAAAGAAATATATCGTAAATGTACAATAAATTTTAATAATTGAGAAAACAATTATACCTTTTTACTAGATCCTGGTGAATAAAGTTCTATAATATTAGTCAAAACAACAAACTGAAGATCCACATCGTTATAATTTGATGTAGAATATTTGTATATCATTCGCATTTGTTCAGGAGCACCGTCGATAAGAATCAAACGACCCTTGAAATTCAAGTCTTCCAATCTTCTTGTTAACTCAATTGCAATAATAGATCCAAAGGAGTATCCTACCATTACAAAGTCTTTTCCGTCTTTTAGTTTTGATAATACATGCTATGGAAATATTAAAGTAATTATTAAAATATTTTTTAAAATTTATGCTCACAAAATAAAATAATAACAACTCTACGTAAGTAGAACATGAAATTATTGGTACGATTGCTCACATTGATAATACGATCAGTTGTGTCCAATATGATGTCTGTAGCATCGATGTTATTTGTGTTATAATGCAAAGACGTTGCGGAAAATTTAATATCTGCAGCTAAATGACGAAATACCGTTCCACAACCGTCGATTCCCGGGATAAGAAACACTTTAGTTGTAGTATTTAGTTTTCCGGTCGAGAGATCAAAACAGTTTTCTGAAATAAAATCTTTGTCTTGTACAATATTAACTGGCAATTTCGTGGAATAGGCCTCTTCTGCATAAAGATCATTCTCATGCTGCATATCATCATCATTGACGTTTGTATTGGACATCTTATTAAGTTTCGCAATGGTGAGATTAGATATCTCTTGTGCAGTGAGAAAAATGTCAAATTCTCGTTCCAAAGTTTGTTTGATTTCAACAGCCATCATGGAATCCATTCCAAGTTCAGCCAGAGATGTATTTGGACTTACAACTTTCATGTTTTTTACATCTGTAATTTAATAGAAAGTTTTTTTGACTTGAACTATAATGTACTACTACTGGTTACGTAAAACAGAACTGAATAAATAACCCAGCAAACACAAAGTTACATGTAACGTGCTTGTTAGTTGTAATTTCCCACTCAATAATATAATTGCAATATAACACATGTGTTATATTACAATTACATTGTTGAGTGGGAAATTACAACTAACAGGTACGTTACATGTAACTTGGTATTTGGTGGGAATATAGTAAGTATGTAAAAGAAAAAAGTAAGTATACATTTACCTAAAATACTGGCGACAGCTTCTATCGGACTTCCATGTCCGATAGATCCCAATTTCTTTTCAGCTACCACCATACTACTCACAACAGGGTGGCTTTGAAGTAAAAACTTATCGAGTTCGTCAAGACAGCAGGATATCTTTTGTTGTAAGGTACCACCGATAATCAATTCCTTATCGTCCTCCTGCATGTCAGCGACGAGACCCACGTCACCAACAGCTCCCCATTGAATTGCTAATCCAGGTAATCCTTCTTCAACCCTCTTTTCGCAAACTCTTTCCATAACAGAGTTGGCCATGCCGTAATTAGTCTGTCCAAGGTTGCCTCTACCACAGGAAACGGAAGAGAATACTACGAAATGCCTCAGTTTGGGACAAAACTTTCTGGAAAGTTTATCCAAAGTTTGCGTCGCTCGCGCCTTTGACTGAAAAGACTCTACAAACGTCTCCACCGTTTGATTCTTTAGAACATTATCTTTCAACACCACACCGAGGTTAAATATCGCGTCCACTGGTGCTTCGTTTTCAGCAGTTTGCAAGAGGTATTCACAACCTTTCAGATTAGCGACATCGATATTTTTGATGATTAGCACATTTACACCATACGATTCCCACAGTCGAACCTTCATGCGTTGGTAACCATTTTTTATTCCAGTTCGTGAAACTAATACTATGTTCCTGGCACCACGAAATATTAGCCAATCTGTTAACTCTAAACCAAATCCACCCAAACCACCCAATATAATATAACTTTTGTTCCTGAGACAATAAAAACGACGATATGCGATAATGGGTTCATCTAAAGGTTTGTTTCTTTCCTGAATATTAATAATAATCTGTAAACATATATTGAAAATAAACATAAATTATGTACAAAATATTTCTGTGCAACACAATAATAAAAAAATAAATTCCTTTGTTATTAATAATAACATAATAATTACCTTTCCCATGTGTTTTCCACTCGCCATGTATCTAAAAGCTCCTTCAATATCTGTTTTCGGGAAAACTTTTACTTGAATAGGTTTGATGGTTAGGTTCTTAAGACCATCGGTTATCATTTTGCCTAACATGGATTTATACTTGTGATCACCAATCAATAAATTATCTAATAAAATTCCATGAAAACTAATACCCTTCTGAAACGCAGAAATACAAAGAGGATTGTTAGAAACAAGATCAAACTTTCCAATCTCCAAAAAACAACCGTTTAGAGCCAAACAACGAACGGAGGCAATTAGCTTTTCTTCCGCTAATGAATTCAATACAATGTCGACGCCACGACCGTTCGTTTGCCCCATTATCATTTGTTCAAAGCTGGTATCTCGAGAATTTCCAATATGTTCATCCAAAATTGTAGGAAACATTTTTTTAATAAAATTTCGTTTCTCGCTCGTGCCTACAGTAGTGAATACTTCGCATCCTTCTTTGAGAGCGAGATGAATAGCTGCCTGTCCAATGCCGCCAGTACCAGAGTGTATAAGTACTTTATCGCCTTTTCTCATTTTTCCATAAATGAATAAGGCGTAGTAAACTGTACCATAAACGCATGGAACCGTCGCAGCCTCTTCAAATGTCCACGCATCCGGTATTTTCCAACATAAGTCTTTATTCTTTACAACAACGTTTGCTATACAACTAAAAAAATTATTTCAAGTTGGTTTTAATATTTTCATATTAAAAAGTATAACTAGTTTTTAAAACATTGTTTACTCAGTATCATGAAGTCCCATTACTCGTTGCCCGGTAGCGTCGAATCCAACATATTCCAATCCAAAAGGAATACATTCAAATAACCGTCCTCGAGAAAGCGCCATATTAGGTACTAATTTACCAGTAGCGAGCATTACATCTTTAAAATTAAGGGATGAATATATAACATGTACTAAGTCTTCACGACGATATCGAATGGTTAGATTATTCTCTATCCAACGAAATGTACTCAAATCACCACAAACCTACAAAAGTCAATTATAATACAATATACAGTATAATATATGAAACAATAATCTTAATTTTAAAAATTGTAAATAAAAATGGCAGAAATTAAAATGCATGAACGTACATAATTTTATTATGCACATCAATAGATCACCAATATACTTTGAAAATATTTTTGTACATACTGTTTGGCTAACGTGAGCGGTAGAAACAGGTTTGGCTTTCTGTTGTGGTAATCGTAAATGTCTGTACGATCCCCAGATTCTATCAGACCGTAATACATTAATAGTCATGTCTTTTTCCAATTGTTGTAAATAGAAGGGGTCTTGAAGAGAAAATTTAGGAGCTTCCTTGTCTTGAATAAGCACACCCCTAACAAGTTCTCCACCTGGTTCTTTTCTCAAGCAGTTAACAAAACCCAACAGACCACACTCAGAGTCTCCCTCTCCGACAATTATGATTCTACTATCCTCCTCGAGTTTGCTTTCATCGCTTACAAGCGGCTTTAAATCATCTAACCAGTTGAAATTATTATTACTTATACGAACAACAATTTGTTTTTTTACATAAACTTTCTTCTTCATAAGAACAATCATTACTTTATCGGTGCGCTTTTCAAGAATAAGATTTAATTGGTATTGTTGCTGATACTTGCTATAGTCATATATGTCGCACTTTTCACGCGTCAACAGATAGCCACCTTCTTTTAGAAATGGCAAAAGTCGCTCTAAAGAAGCTTGATGTTTAGACAGAAGATTGAAACCGGCAACTATTAAGACTTTATCGTTTACAGTTGGTTTGTTTATATCAGCGATTAAAATATTTTCTAATAAGTCTGCTGAACTGAAACGATTTGGCGATGTTAATAGAGTGACACTCGTTTGTATCAATGGTATGTTCTCAAAAGCTTCAATCAACAATGAAGACGAAAGGTATTCTAATGTAACATCGTCAACGTCTTCCACCAGCTCAATGGCTTTCACTTTAGTGATTTGATGATCTTCCAACACAAGTTGAGCAGATATCCGTATAGCTTCATTTAAAGGAATCTCAGCGCGATCTTGATGAGCTATAAATCTGTACTGCTCAATAACAGCAACTTGGTTTAAATTTCGACGAGAAATCTGAGTAGCTTTAAGCCCTTGTATCTCTATCCCGCCAGCTATAATCGTGTCTATCTCTCTATATATTTGTACGGGTAATATGGTATCTAAAATGTACACTTATATGATATCACACAGATTTTTTGCAACTTCCCAGATAGCACAATATATTTGAGAATATTCTGAGAATATTATGAAAATGTCATGTCTGATATACGTAGGATATACTCCACGTATACTATAATATACTTAGAATATACTCAAGATATTCCTATGTCCGCAGTAACATTGCTCTCAGTATATTCTCAGAATATCTTTTATGATATTCTGAGAATATTCAATGTATATTCTCAAAATATCATCTATAATATTTTAAGAATATACTTCAAATATTCTCAGAATATCATAAAAAATATTCTAAAAATATACTTAGAACAATATTACTGCGGACATAGAAATATCCTAAGTATATCATAGTATACGTGGAGTATATCCTACATATATCAGATATGACATTTTCGTAATATTCTCAGAATATTCTCAAAATATATTGTGCTATCTGGGAACATGTAGATAAAAAATTGAATGGTCTACAAGCACTTACACAAGAAAATAGACCAATCAAATTTCTTATGCATATGCTTATGCGCTTATGCAAGCTTGTGTGGATATACCATTATTTTTGACTGAACTTGTAGCACAGTTGAACTTTTATCTTTTTCTCTCCAATGAATAGAAAAAGAAGAAAGCTGAATCGTGCAAGAAGTTCAGCTAAAAAAACAAACCTATTGCTTTTGGATTGGAGCGCATTCCAAAACAAAACATCCAAGAGTGTCCTAATGAAAATATATTACTAAAATATTTTACTAAAAATCTCTCTCAGTTGACCCTTTTTATTAAAATTCATTAAAATTTATTAAAATTTATTAAGATTCTTTAAGATTCATTAAAATTCATAAAATTTCTTTTTCTGTTAAATAACAATAAAAAAATTTAATAAATTTTAATAAATTTTGATGAATTAAATTAATTTTAATAAATTTTAATAGATTTTAATGAATTTAAAAAATTTCAATGAAATAAGTTAATTGGGAGAGATTTTCAATAAAATATTTTCGTCAGGGGTGCTAGTCCATGAAATGAGCTTTAAATCATAGAAAATTGATCAATCACAGTCGATTTTTATAAAAATACTCAATTGTGATTGATTAATTTCTTACGGCATAAAGCTTAAATCTTTATTGTAGACAAGACTTGAGAAAGAGATAATAGATCGCTAATATTTTGTATATTCTGGGGATATTTGGAGTATAGGGTAAAGATGCCGATTATGAGATAGCATCCCTAATATGAGATAACGTCGATTAACGAAACGGTGCACTTGAAATGTGTGGCGCTTGCGTCGCTTACTTCCTCGGATGAACAGGTCTAATCGTGTATCACTTTGCGCTGGCCAGCAATAGCGAACAGGCGAGGACAGGCTGATTTGTTGCAAAAGCAAAAACACATATTACTCCCGCACTAGATTCAAGATACGTTAAATGTTATAAAATTTGTTTTAAATGTTGTAAAATATTAATAAATTCGTCGCTAATATGGTATATTTTATGATTAGTGCACATTATAATGTTTTATAAGTAAAACAAAATGTTTTTTTGTTGAATCTCGGTCAAATGATAAGCTCCTAATAAGAGATACCGAAGGTCTCGTAATATTTAAGGATGTATTTTATTTTATTTTTCTTTTCTAAGAATAGTTTTTTTGTTTGATTTAAGGTATAAGTACCTTTCTTCATATTGTTTGACATTTTGATGCAAAATTTATAAATACCTAAGTCTAATAAATATTATAATTAAAGCTATATTTTTTTCATTTTGAGAAGACACCTATAACACTGTAAAATTAAGACCGGTAATAATAAAAATTTATTTTTATCTATATTTTTGATCTATATTTTATTTTTGATGTTAATAAAAATGAAACTAAGTTTACCTAAAATGAGACAGTATCTCATATTAGAATCAGCCAGTATCTCTTATTAGAAGACTTTTTGGTTTTGATACAAAAACTGACATATTTCAAACTAACCTATGTACATTAAAATTCAAACGAGATATAACTTATTATTGAAGTAGGTTTCCTAAAACTACATGAAGTGACGATTAAAAACAGTATATATTTTTTTTCCTAATTGCATATATTTTGGAAATAATTAAGAAAATGGAAGTGATATCCCATAATCCCTTTACCCTATTGGGTACAGACTACCACGTATGGAGTATGAGATATCCTCAGAATATCCTCAGAATATTACGTATATACATGAGACGTTCGGAACAAATTTCGAATATACGAATAATCTACGATATACATATGGTATGTGATATTCTGTACCCGATATACTCAAAATATCCTCAGAATATACGAAATATTGGTGATCCATTATTTACTGTTTACGATATCCTTAGTATATTCTCAGAATGCAATATATATATATATAGGACATTCTGTATGAATTCAGAATATACGGAGGATATCATATGCCATCTGAGTTATTGTATGTTACAAGTTATACTTTTATTGTAAAACAAAACAGTACTTATTAAGTAACACCTCTGTTTATGCATATCTAACGTACCTTTCACATAATCTGCATTATTTCGTAGCATCGAAATATGAAGTTCAGGATTAATTACCAGTTTTTTAATACTCGTAGGAACATACAATTTCCTAGTATCGTATCCGATAAGACGCATTTGTAGCATGGCATCCATGAACGTTACCCAATTTTTCCAAACGATATGTCCTTTATTGCCCGAAACGGATGCACTCTTTATTCCACGAAACCAGCCGCTATACTGATAACCGCGGAGTTTCAACTCTTTGTAGATGTCTCGGGTCGTCATTTGTTCTTCTTCATCATAATTCTCTGATAATAAATCTGTCGAAGTCATTTCTTGTTCTGGATTCAAAATTTCGTACACTGTGCCTGTCACCACAACGCTATCACCTTCGGTTATTTCGAATTTCCCATCTATAATAATTTTAAATTTTTTTACATCACATGCATTCTTTACGATTATGCTTTTAAATTACTTATTTCATAAATACCTTTTTGTATCGCAATTCTTACTGTTACAGTATTACTTTTTGTCAAATGAGTAGCACGAATAAATTTTACATCTCGAAATGTTATCGGTATTGTTGAGAACCCTAATCCTTTCATCATGCCAATAGTTTGCCAAACAAGTACAAGGTAACCTGTTGCAGGCAGCAAAATTCTCCCATCTATTACGTGTCCGGTCATATAATCGTGCTCCACATCTTTAAGTAAAATTTCGATGTATCTTTCTCCTTCTTCATTCTTATCCATTTTACAACCCGGTATAAACCAATCTTCAGAATAATTCCATCTGAAATCAAATGAAAAACCTTGTTTATATATTATAAAATTGTATGTACATTTCGGTAATATATAATGCACCTGATCGATGGAGAGATCATAGGAGTTCCTCGGCTAACTGGAAATTCCACTGGCGGGTACAGATTGGCAATCTGCGGCTGTAAACCATAATTGTAGAGCCTTCCAATTCCTCTTAAAAATACTTGAATATTTTGTTCAGTATGTTTATTCAGTACAACGTCTGCTATTTTTGAATCCAAGGATCCTTTCAAAACGTTTTGCAAAACACTGTTTGGTGCGATTTCGATAATCACAGCATTACTTGGAATTAGTTGTGTAGTTTGTTCAAAAAGAACGGTGTTTAATATACTATTCGTATGATAGTCCGCCGATGATAAACTTGACGCTGAAGTAAACCATTCCGTTCGAGATATTGAAGAACTAATCCATTTTGAACTCCGTTTCTTTGGCCGCGGTATTACATTGTTTAAATTTAACAAAAGTTGAGTTCTCACGGATGCGAGATAAGAACTGTGATACGGTACGTTGCAATAGATCTCTTTCACGTGAATATTATTAAGCTGATAATACAAAATATATTATATATGGATGAGATAAAGCTTTAAATGTAGCTTTAAATAAAGAATTTAATATTTAAAAAATTATTAAGTTTAAGTTTTATATTAATTCATGAAATAAAATACAAAAGCTTTTTAATTCTACCTGCAATTTTTTCATAAGTTTTTGTATGGATTCTGTCGGTCCACACACAATATTGCTGTTTGCGCTATTGCGGCATATTATTTCAATATCTGCTGGACACATATTTTTCAGATTTCCGTAATTAAGACTGACGAGTGCCATAGAGCTACGAATTATTTCTTCTCCAACACATGCCAAACCTATAAAGTATGCTGACAAAATAGTTTGTTCAATGGTGAGACATTTATCCGCGTAGGCACAACCAAGTTCACCAGCGGAATGACTAATCATGTAATCCGGAGTAATTCCTAAGGATGTCAAGAGGTCTACCAAGCCAATCTATAAATATGTAAATAATTTTATAATGGGGACTATATTTTAAAAAATTAATTACATATATTAAAGAAACAATAAAAAATATATAATAAAGTATATGAAATAATATGATAATTTTAATGTATATCTTAAAAATATATTTTACCTGAACAGCAACAATGCCAACAAACGCGTATAACGCATTTTCGCAAACTTTTCTATCTGTCTTTGACAAAATGTCTGTGACACTTATACTATACGGTTTTAAAACCATATCACACTTTCTTATCGTATTTGCAAAGACGTTGAATTTTAATAAATCTTGACCTAATTTTAATTTAAAAATAATATTATTATATAAATGTTATTGTAAATATCATACAAAATATCAAATATATATACCCATTCTTGGCCATTGCGTGCCCAGAGCAGAAAATATAAACCAAACAGGTCTTTTTATGCTTTCACAATTTTGAATTTCCTTTACTGATTCTTGTTGCTGATTATTAAGTATAATAAATCCTCTCCATGGGTGACCTTCTATATTGTCTGCATGGATGTCGTGTAATAAACGTATGTATTCTATATCTATTGGATTATTAACGACCTAAAGTAAAATATTTCTTAAAACAAAAATTATAATGCAAAAAGTAAAATTTAAGTATTTGAAATAACGTTAATATTGTTTTCAAAATATTTACTAACGTCGTTTAAAAACAACTTCACAGATTCTTCAGTACGTCCAGATAATATCACAAGTCTTGGCAAATCATCATTCGGTAAACCGTTGTTAATTTTTTGTTTGTCATTCCACTTTAATAATGTATGAACATTAGCTCCTCCGAAACCAAAAGAACTGATACCTATGTAACCGTTTTTTAGTGGCATTGGTTTTTCGACGACACGAATAGTACCATTTATTAAGGCATCTATATCATTCCGTGGTGTTGTATAATTAATATTTGGAGGGACAAAACCGCTTTCGAATGCTATTATTACCTTTAAAATTGATAACAGTTTTAAATAAAAAAATTTAAATTAATTGCGTCAAGTATGGGCGCCCATGGAAGAGGGGCAAGAAGGGGCATATGCTCCCCTCCCCTGAATTTACATATTTTAATTTTTGAATTTAGAATGATTTTATAATTGCCAATCAAATAAAAATAATTTTTGGTTTGCAATTTATAAATTAATTAAAAATAAAAATCTACGTATATATTTTTTTTTAATAATATATACAGGATGTTAAAAATTTCAAACGTAACAGGTAGAGTACCTCACAAACAATGCATTTTGGAAAAATGTTTCATGTACAAAAGTTGTAGGATTTAAAGGGGGACAAGTAATGGTAAAATTAACTTTTTTTTTTAATTCTATTTTTTAATATTACATAGAAATCATCGCCATTTTTTAAATAGATTCTATAATTTTTTTATATTTATAATATGATTCCTCTGATTATTTTGCATGTTAAGCATCCATCGGGCATTTGCTTTTAATAATACAGAAAGTTTTGTAGCGAGCGTATTAGACGTAAAATTCAAGAAATTTTCAAAAAATTCAAGAAATTTGAAATTTTCTTTTTCTGAATAATTATTTTTCATCGTTTTATTTATATCAAATAAAATATCTTATTTTTTAACCCTTAGTCCTTCGCATTTAAACAAATATTGTGTGTGTGTGTGGAGGAGGGGGGGGGATGCGTGCGTGCGTGCATGCGTGCGTACACCATATATATATATATATATATATATATATATATATATATATATATATATATATATATATATATATATATATATGTACACACACACACACACACACACACACACACACACACACACACACACACACACACACACACACACACACTGTGTGTGTGTGTGTGTGTGTGTGTGTGTGTGTGTGTGTGCGTGCGTGCGTGCGTGCGTGCGTGCGTGCGTGCGTGCGTGCGTGCGTGCGTGCGTGCGTGTGTGTGTGTGTGTGTGTGTGTGTGTGCGTGCGTGCGTGCGTGCGTGCGTGCGTGCGTGTGTGTGTGTGTGTGTGTGTGTGTGTGCGTGCGCGTGCGCGTGTGCGTGTGCGTGTGCGTGTGCGTGTGTGTGTGTGTGTGTGTGTGTAATATGTATGTATGTATAAATATGTATATATTTATATATATGTATATAATATATACGCATAAATAAGTATATGTACACTCTGTCCCCCCTCCCTTAAAAAAGTTATATGGACGCCCATAAATTTAAGTTAGATAGAGATGAGAAGGAGAATACAAAACCACCATTTTGTATTATTTAAATAACTCAGTAAACATTTATATGTATAATTCTTGTTGATACAATTAAGTTTATTACTTATAGGGTTCTGCCAATCATGTTATAAGCAAAAGTTTTTCAAATATTTATAACAAATATAATTAACAATTTACTAAAAATGGAAAAAGGATTAGGATTATGGAACCTGTAGAAAGATATGGAGCATCATCAACAGATACTCTCAAAATTATTTTTATTTTTAAAAAATAAACAATTTACGTTTTTTGTTGGATCTGGACATCAATATCACAAAAATATAAATACCTCTCGATAGTATCATATAAAAAACTAAAAAATATATATGTAAAAAATGTTTGACTTATTATACGACTTTGCATATTATAGAAGTACTTTAATATTATAACAAACAATTTTGCTTGGTATCGTAAAAATATTACGTGCAAAGGAATTATAGAACTCAAACTCGTGACACTCGCAAATGATACATAACTCTGAACAAAACACAACTTCATGTCAGACGCATACCTACACACATTATGTGAAATATTAGATACAATCATCGTTATATAAATGTTATTTGACCTATTCATAAGTTAAAGTTCAAAACATTAAAGTTGAAAAGTAATACCCAACATATTTCTCAAAATAAACTAAAGAATAGATGCTTGTAAAACTTTCGGCTACTTGGAATACTAAAATGCAGTTTTTATAACCACAAAACAATCCGTAGAAAAAAATTATACAAAAATTACTACACAAAAAGTTGCATATTTTTGTGCATGAATTTCTGCATAAATTTTTACAAATTTTTGTACAGTTTTGCCTTTAGAATTAGAATGCCTGCAGAATATTTTGCAGAATTATATATAAATGTTTTCTGAAGTTTTTTACATTCAAAAAAATTTGCATAAAATTCTGCAAAATTTTCTGCAGAAAAATTATGAAGGTGAAAACTTTGTACAAAAATCTGCAAAAACTGCAAAAATTCATGCAGAAAAATATGGTAATTTTTGTGCAGTAATTTTTGCATAATTTTTTCCTACGAAAAACACAAATAACTATGGCCATGTTATAACATCTGAACCAGTATGTAAATAAAAAGTAATTTGAACGGTTAATCTTAGAAACTCAACACAAAGTATATATAAGATATTGTGAGTTTTATAACCCCACATTTAATTTATAACCTCTTTTTCTCCTTATAATCGTTCATTATTAATGTTTTATAGTATATTAATTATAAACAGAACTAAGTTACATAAAAGTGTTTCGTAATCTTTTAATAAATCTTTATGTTTTGATGCAATAAAGGATCTGATCAAACTATTTTCAATAAAATAATATTTTTTGTATAAATATATGTGCAACATATTGTAATATATGTATAAATAATAATATATAAACAATAGATGTATATATGCATAAAATAAGTATTATTTAAAAAATAGTACATAAACAATTTTTTTTTACCTTAGCAATCTGAGTGATGCCGCTTGCTGGTTCAGCATGACCAAGGTTAGATTTTACGGAGCCGATCATTAATGGAGTTTCTCTATTTTTACACAAAACGTTCTGGATTGCATTAATTTCCTGAGGATCGCCAACTTTGGTTGCGGTACCATGTGCCTCAATGTAGTCCAAGCAGGATGTCGAAATTCCGCACTCCTTGTAAATTTCTCTTAGTAGATTAGCTTGCGCTAATTGTGATGGATACGTTACTCCTTCTGGTTTGTATCCATCGCTGTTTACTTTAATATGCGGACATATAGCATAAATCCTTTTTGCATTCTTTGCTTTTTGTAGATATAGCACTGCCACTGTTTCAGCACGCGCAAAACCATTTGCAGCGGAATCAAAAGGTCTGCAATAACCATTAGGTGATAAAACACCTGTAAGATGAAAAAAATATAAAAAGGATATGTTTCACTTCACATTGGATAAGTTTATTCGTCAAAAGCACTATAAAACTGTTTATTTCATCTATTAAAAATATTATTCAATTTTGCCAAAAATTGGATTATAATTTTCATATATTCAAAAGCATAAAAATTATTTAATTCGTCAAATTATATATATATTTTTATAAATAGAGAAGTATAATCTCTTCAATTCTTAAGGTTTATATATAATTAACAATAAATAATATTTAAAAAATACCAAGATTAGTAAATAGAAGATTAATAATTGGATTAAGACATAGATTTGCAGTCCCAATTATCGCGTCTTCGCATACTCCTGACATAATATAATTATAACCAAGTGCCATAGCATAAAGGCTGGAACTGCATGCTGTATCAACTACATATGACGGTCCTTTTATATCCAAGTAATATGAAATCATGTTTGCTGTTGTAGATTTGCTACATCCAATAATATTCAAGCCACCTAACTAATTATAAAATAACCCATTACAAAATACTAACACACATGATAGTAAGTTTAATTTTTTTCTACTTATTTATGTATTATTCACAAATTTCTTCTCTACCTCTTCTTTTTTATATGGAAACTCTTTTTGCGTTTCAATAAAATATGTCCCTATAATTACAGCAGTATTTTTTCCTCGTAATTGCTTTGGATTAATTCCCGCATCAACAATTGCTTCGTAACAATGTTCCATTAAGAGTCTCGTTTCAGGTGAGAGTGTTTGTGTTTGATGGAAAGATAATTCAAAGAAATTGGTATCAAATTTTTTCACATTGTTAACTGTTCCCATACGGCTTGACATATCCGGAAGAAAATCTAAAAAAAATGTAGTATTTCACAACGATGTTATATTTTCGTTCATTTTTTTTACAATTTTAATTTAAAGTATACTTCTTCGACATATATATATATATGGATCATTTTACAGAATCCGAATATAAAATCTGGGACTATAATCACCGATTCCGTTTCAACTGCAGAAAATATTTTTGTCAATATGAGTTAAAACAACGTAAATTTTTTTAGATTTTTAAACCCCGGGTTTAGCGGGGGTGTTGCTATTATTTCCTTGACATGTTGTGTTCCGACATCGCTTTAAAGTAAATTTTTACCAAATTCTTTTCTGTTCTTTTTTTTCAAACATGTACATTTTATGTAAAATTTTCTGCTTTTTTCAATAAAAATATTTTTAATTTCTTCAAAATTAAAAAAAGCATTAAAACAATGATTTTTGAGAAAAATTATATTCTTTTATATCTTCCCCAAAATTTATTTCGAAATGAATATTTTTATTGGAAAGAGCGAATATTTTCACATAATATGTAGTTTAAAGCTTTTGCTCTCAATGGTTAGAAGCAAAATAAACAAACTATTTCTAATTATATTTTCGTCCTTATTAATGGTCCTTTTTTATTAAGTCATTATACAGCCATCAATCTATTTTTATTTTTAGAAAGTTTGAAGATGATAAAATTACTTGTTATTTTATCTAATGTAAGATTATCTAACAAGACTTGTAAACAAATAAAAATAATTTTTAAATAACATATGTACATACAATACAGTAAAAAGCATTCAGAGTTATCACATAATAATTCCCATAAATGACATGGTAGGATATGCCCAAGCAAAAGTAATTTCATCATCTTCAAACTTTATAAAAATAAAAATAGATTGATGGTTGCACAACAACTTAATAAAAAAGGACCATTAATGAGGACAAAAATATAATTAGAAATAGTAAATAATTTTTTTATCTATTTAATTTTGGTTTTAACCATTGAGAGCAAAAGCTTTAAACTACATATATTATGTAAAAAAATCCGCTCTTTCCAATAAAAATATTCATTTTAAAATAAATTTTGGGAAAGATATAAGAAAACAGGATTTTTCTTAAAAATCATCGTTTTTAATGGTTTCTTTAATTTTAAGGGAATTGAAAATATTTTTATTGAAAAGAATAGAAAATTTTGCATAAAAATGTACGTTTAAAAAAAAGAATAGAAAAGAAGAAATTGGTGAAAAGTTACTTTAAAGTGATGTCGGAAGTTAGGAAGTTTTAGTATGATAAAAATTATTTTTATTACTTTATTTTTTAATTTTATAATATTATGGAATAAAACGCAACATGTCAAAGAAATAATAACAACGCCCCCGCTAAACTCGGGGTTTAAAAATCTAAAAAAAATTCACGTTGTTTTAACTTATACTGACAAATATTTTTCTGCAGTTGAAACGGAATCGGTGACTATGGTCCCAGATTTCATATGCGGATTCCATAAGATGATCCATAATATACAGGGTGTCCCAAAGCACATGGGTCAATGCTCGTAAAAAGGTAAAAGGGATCGAGATGAACATAAAAGTCCAGTATTGTCTTGGGTTAGGTCTCGGGTTAGGTCCACCAATAATCGAGGTATTAATTTTTCAAATTATGCGAATGAAAGCGCGCCGAGGGAAGAGCTCGATCCGCTCGAGCTATAACACGGAAAAAATCTATTGTGAATGTATGATAAGCTTTTATCATTTACTGTTCACAATTACGATAGAAATGAATTAGATTGTTTGCAGATTCCATACGTTAGTATCTCGATTATTTGCAAACCTAACCCAAAACAATATTGGACTTTTATATTCATCTCGATCCCTTTTACCTTTTTACGAGCATTGACTCACGTGCGTTAGGACACCCTGTATACATGTAGGATGGGTGTAATTAAAGTTATTACAAAAGTAGTATATTTTATTTATTATCAGAGATACGCTGGTAAAAATTCATGCAATTTGACTGAATACTTAGCTTATTACTATTTAGTATTACTGATTTCTTTATATATCAAGAGACCCGGTAGTGAATCGCGCCAAGTAAACACGCAACGAGACCGACTGTGTTTTTTATGCGAGTACGCGACTTGCGAGTACCCAAGATGATCGGATCTCAGAAACGGTTAAGCTGATTAAGTTCTAACTAAGCTTAATCGAAAGCTTCCCACACAGCACACTTTATCCTAGGGATGTCCCTGGGATGTCATTTTGGGATATCGTTGGATACCCCAAAATATCGTTGGATATCCGTGGACCGTCTGCGATATCCAAGAGATATCCAAGGGATGCACAAATGTCCACCGATTTGACATCCTGTAGATATCTCAAACGATATCCAGAGGATGTCCAAGGGATTTCCTGAGATATTGTAAAATATACCCTAGTGAAAAAATTTGTCAGAATTAAAAAAATTTTTTTCAGGATTTCTAATAAATATTCCGATTTTTTATAAGAATTGAAACGTTTCTCAAAAAAACTTTAAAAATGAAAAATTTTGAATAATTTAAAAAATTTTTGAATATTTCTAAGTATTTTTGAGTTTTTAAAAATTGAAAAAAACTTGAACAAAAAATAAAAAATTCTAATGATTTTTACGTAATCTTGTAAGAGGAAGAAGACTATAATAACAACATGTTTCAGCCAAGCCATAGTTGTACCCGTTAAAGCATATTTAATCTCTATATCTGAAAAAACGGTCACCCATCCAAGTGTCAACCATCGCCGACGTTGCTTGACTTCGAAGACCGTACGCATCCTAACGCCACGTGATAATCCATGAACACTTCTTGTCTATGCATACATATTTGTTATAGATCGTTACAATAGAGCCGGCCGGAAACATAACTCGCTCAATTCTTTACCGATTTGCTTGAAATTTTTACTATACATTCTGAACAACATTATCTAGAGAAAGACGTACGGATTTTTTTTATGATGCATATTTCTTTAGTTATAAACAATTTAGTGCCTATTTTTTTAGGTGAAAATTTAACTTTTTTTTTCAAATGTCCACCATTTTTGCAAAAAGTGATATAAAAAAAAATCCGTACGTCTTTCTCGAGCTTTTTATATGTAAAACTAAAAAAACTTTTAATTTTTGTTCTAAGTTCAAAATTGGAGGAGAAACTTTTCCGACCGCGGAGCACTTTGTGTCGGCGAGCGTTGCCATCAACCAGCTGCACAATTGGCATTTTGTTTTTAATTGCCTTATAAAAATTTATTCTCACACTTCGATGTATAGGCAATAAGGACCCATAAACATATTTTTGATTTTTGTCATTGTTTTCCCGGAAAAAATTCTTAAAATTAGGTTACTTTTCGACGCTTTAGAGTGGTTTAACCCCTTAAGATAGGTCGTCGTCCTTTGCCCAGTACATGAATTCAATACTAAATGGGTCTTATGATGATCTTTAGATCTGTTTTAGTGCTTCACTAGTGCAATATATTGCACCACCAGTACCACCAGTACACGCAACGCAAGTGAGTGCAATGTTATCGTGAAGTGGATTTTTTAATATATACTGTTATGTCTGCTCTGTCTTTCAATAAATTTTGTATTAAAGTTGTGATAAAAATTTTCGAAAAACGATAGTGGTTTGTTGTAAATTTCATAAACTGTAAGATAGTTTCGTGAAGCAATTAATGCATCGCGTCCTAACCTCATTATGTGCATTGTTTGTGTATTGTGTGTGTTTATTATTTATAATTATAATAAAAAATTGTGAATTAATCGATGACAGAGAACCGAGATTTGGGTCACGTGAGTTGCCAGTGGCTCGCACTAACAAGGGAACGGACAGAACTGTCCCTCACCGATTTTAATGAGCTTTGGATATGTTGTAGAACATGAAAAAATATTAGACTTATATATTTTTTTAGCGGCGTATCTCGACGTTTAAAGGTTGGAACCACCCTTCGAAAATAACGCATTTTTTTCGTTTTTGGCAAATATCTTTAAAAATATAAGGTTTATAAAAAAATGTTTTATACAAAATTTTTATGGCATTTTATACTCTTTACAATAGTATATTTAGATTTTTCAAAAATTTTAAACTTTTTAATTTACCTCACCCCTTTTTGAAACATTTTGAAAATTTTGTAAGGACAAAAATTAAAGAGTATTAAAAGTCGAATCCATCCATATATATAATAATATATGGGTTCCATTATTCTCAATTATTGGCAAAACAAGATGATAATCTCCTGCTACTACCCAAACAGCACAGGACATCCTATGGACGTTCATTTTGTATCTATTTTAAGTCCACACGTCCATGGATATGAAATGGACGTCCATTGTATGTCCGATTTCAGACATTCATCAATGGCCAATATTTGGACGTCCATAGAATATCCGATCTTGGGCCTGTATTGTCGATTTTTAATTATTAAAACAGTCTTAATTACTATCTCAATACACACGATGATTTTTCGAATTCTTATACAATGAGTCCCAGTAAACACAGAACATAGCAGCAACATTGCGGCAATATTATAACATTGTAGAAATATTACAGCAATATTACAAAATTGCCGCAATGTTGCTGCAATATTCTGAAGTTTACTGAGATCGTTCGTGTCCGTCCTTAATTTTTATCATTTCTACAAGTATATAGAAATTATTAAATGATTTGTATGTATTATAATACTTTTATAATTTTAGAAAGTATATGATTATATAATTAAAAACTGAAATTGTATATAATTATATTATTATATAATGTCGGTTATAATTATATATATATATTATTATATTTTTTATTTTTAAAAACATTTAAAAAAACATTTAAATAATGGGATAATCCCATTTTTCTCATAAAAAAAAATGTTTATTTTACATTTAAAAAAATATTTGGTTATTATTTAATAAACATTTATTTAACGTTTAAACAATTTTTTTTAATATTTACTGAACATTTGCTTAATGTTTTAAGAGCAAAAAATTGTTTGTATTATTCATATCATTTTGATAAATTCAACGTAACCTCACCAGTCCAGCATCGCTTAATTTCTACGATAATTTTAGGGGCGAAGACTAAACATGTTTCAGCTAACCCACAGTTGTACTTGTTAGAACATGTTTAATTTATAGGCCCGAAAAAACGGTCACCCAACTGTTAACCACCGTCGACGTTGCTTGACTTCGAAGGTCATACGCAACCTAACACTTCGTGATGATCTATGAGTACTTCGTGTTTACTCATACATATTTGTTATAGATTATTTCAATAGCTTGTCAAAAGGATGAAACATGTATAATTAACTCATATTTTTATAATTAAACATAAAGTTTTACAGTTTTTTACTAAATTTTACATATGCAAAATACCTACATGTGGAATAACTTATGAAAAGATCTATTTTTGCTGTGTTCGTTAAAAAAATGAAGGATAGATGTCATTTCTTATAATTTTTGAGTATTGTTAATATGCCATATTGTTTCGATAATATATA
This sequence comes from Monomorium pharaonis, assembly GCF_013373865.1. Classification (NCBI taxonomy): domain Eukaryota; kingdom Metazoa; phylum Arthropoda; class Insecta; order Hymenoptera; family Formicidae; genus Monomorium; species Monomorium pharaonis. Next base: position 29,340,966 of record NC_050471.1, on the reverse strand, counting down.
TTGTCTTAATCTCCACTTTCTTTACATTCCGATGTTTCAATTTGTGTCTTTTAAATGTTTCATTTATACGCTTTTAACACTCTCATTATATAGATTCACTGTTCCTTTACACTTGATTTATGCTCCATAATTAGTAACGCTTCCTAACCAGGAGTCAAATATTTTTTAAAATAATATTTTAAACTTTTTAAATGTGAAATAATTACTACATAAACATTAAATAAATGTTACGTAAATATTATTTTAAACAATTTATTAAAATGTCAAGTTAATATTATAAAAACATCAATTAAACATTATGTAAATATTTGTCCTAAATCATTATTTTAAATGATTAATTAGTGTAACATAAATATTAAATCACTATTAAATCAACATTTTTAAAAATATTATTTTAAACAATTTTTTAAATGTAAAATAAAAATTACATAAATATTAAATAAATATTACTTAAATAATTTTCTTAAGTTATTATTTTTAATAAAAAAATTAATAATTTATAAATATTAAATAAACGTTAAATAAAAAACGTTTTATAAATATTTTTTCTAATTTATTTGAAATAAATGATTCATGTAACACAAATGTTTAATAAATATTAAATAATTATTATTTATACAATAAACGCTAATTAATGTAAAAATAATAAAAAATAAATATTTAAAAAAACGTTAAAAAAATATTGTGTACTCCTTGGGATGTGCGTCGAAAATGACCGTTTTCGTGTCACTTTTTTGTATTGAAAGTTGTCGATTTATTACGAACAGTTTTCTCGATAAGAGACAAGTAACTCATTCCTGCATTGATCACGAGAATAGTCGTGCAGAAACCGTTTCCGAATCATTCTTTCACGCCTTTGCCTTTATTCTCACACTCGCCTCGTATCACAGGCACGTGACACGCATATATCTCTTTTTTTTTTTTAATCAAAGCTATTATTTTGAATTATTTTGAATTTTATTTAAATCTAAGTTGTTTTCATTAAAACTTTTATCTAATCAACAGCTACTGTTATTCTTACCTTTATTAAAAAATTAATATTATTTTACTTTATCCTATTTTAAAATTAGTAATATTACACATAAATAAAATTAATATAAAATAAGTATAATAGTAAATTTTTTTTAGTTATAGCAGAGTGAGAGAAAGAAAATGAGGTGAAGATAGAGGAAGAGACGAAAATTAAAAGGAGAAGAGAACGGGATAATAAAGGAGTCGGAAGAGGACAGAGTGAGGGAAGGAAGTGCGGTCAAGAGATAGAGGAGATTGGAAGAGAATTAAGAAAGCTGAGAATGGAAATGTCAAAAAGGTTAAAAGAGATAAGGAAAAGATTAAGAAATCTGAAGGTGAGGCTGGAGAGATGAGAGACGGAAGAAGAGGACTTGGATCCAGACGAGGAAGAAAAGACGGGAAGAAAGGAGTGGACAAGCGGACAGGGAGAACGAAGAGAAAGCAGAGGGGAAGAAGAAAAACGGTCGGTCGGTGAGAAGCGGAAGGAGAGGCGAAAAGGGAACGAGGACAAGAGAGAAGAGAAGGCCGGGGAAGAGAGTGGGCGGAGTGGAGAAGACGATGGAGACTGATGGCGGAGAGGAGCAGAGAGGAGAGGAAGAGGAAGGGAGAGAAAGCAGAGAAAACAGAAGAGGCAAGGGAAGGAGACAATGGGTGGACGAGGATTTCATGCAGGAGAGAAGAATGAGGTGAAGGATGATGGAGGCAGCAAGGTTAGAGAGAGCGAGAAGGAGAAACGTTGTGGTTACAGAGAATTGTGGGTAGATGGGAGGAGGTGGAAATGGATGGAAGAGGAAGGGGGGTGGAAGGAGAATTTTTGTGGGAAATAGAAGTGGGTGGACAAGATAGAATGGATATGGAACAAGGAGAAAGAAAGGTGGGGGAGGGAGAAGGTAAAGGGGGAAGCTAAGGTAGGGGAGGAAGGGGGGAGAAAGGAGGGGAGACAAACAGAGGTGAAAAATAACAGTTTGTTTGGTATTCTTAGGAGGAGTCAGAGGAGAGTGGAGAAAGAAGACCACGGGAGAGAGAGATGCGAGCGGGGCGGAGATGGGAGAGAGAGAGTGAGTGAAGACAAGGAGGAGAAAGGAGGAGAGACCCATAGAGAAAGAGTTTGGAAAAGAAAGCTGGAGGAGGAAGGAGAAAGAGGGATAAATGTCGGGAGGAGGCAAGAAAGAGTCGAGAATGTTCGAAAGAAAATAGAAACTGAGCAGAGAGGGAACTGAGAGGAAGCGAGGAGTAAGAATGGCAAGCGGAAGAAGATCAACGAGCGTGGAGAAAGAGGCAGAAGAGGAAGAGATGGAGATGGGAGTAGAGGGGATGAGAATGTGCGAGAAGGGGGAAGGGGTTAGAATGCAAAAGGTCGCTAATGGCAGGTCGGTTATGGAGGTAGAGTGAAAAATGGTTGTAAACGATTTGGGAACGCTCCGTAGATAAAAAGCGCCTTGTTAACTCCTGAATAGGAAAAACAATAAAATCTATCTATCTAGTAAATTTTTTTGTTTCATACGTATTTTTTATTTACGTGTGTCTTTTGTTTATTCTCGACTTCTACTTTTTTACATTTATCACTTTTAATCTCTTTTATAAAAGCTATTTTATTATTTTACAGAATTTAACGAGAGCAATAATTTGTTTAAATTATTCATTTTTGGAAACTGTTTACTTGCTAACAAATAGAAGCTATTCATTTCATGCTAAGTTAACAGCTAGAATTATAATTGTACTATCACATATTTGACTATAAACATATTAAATTAAAAAATATATATTTTGTAACTTTTATCAACGTTTTTACAACCGCTATTATAGCTTTTATTCGAGAATAAGAAAGAGAGAAAAAAAAAGAGGAAGAAAAAGAGAAAATAAAGTATGCTTTTTATTTAGTGACACAAGTTAACACAAGCACTCTATCTTTGTTATTAATAAATATTTTAAAAAATAAAACTATGTTAGTGTCACTAAATGAAAAGCATTCTATGATACATTTCCGAAAAGAAATGATAAATACACACACACATACACACACACACACACACTTTGCCTTGATACAAATTTGTAATAAAATTTAATATATTATAAGAAACATATAAATTAAATTTTTAATCTTTTCTTTTATTTTAATTTTATTTTAAAATAAGTAACAATGTGAGTTAACACACCATTTGCAGCACGTATGTATTGATATTCATCATGCATATATCTAATATTATTATCAATAAGACATGTAAAAGACATCTTATAAAGTTAAAGAATGTCATATAGAACCTCTAAAAAATATCTTATAAGACGTCTGAAAGACATGGTAATATAAATTGAAATCGGGACATAAGGTGTCTAAAAGACATCTTATGTCCCGATTTCAATTTATATTACCATGTCTTTTTGTACAACTTTTCGGACGTCCCAAAAGATTTCAGAACACTTTTTAGTTGTCTTTAAGACGTCTTAATGTTCTCTGGGAAGAGCAGATGGAATAGATTTTTTAATTTATACTTTATAACATATTTAATTTATTTCATGTTTCTGTTTGTTGTGCGCATATATTAATTTAGTTTAAGATACAATAAAATGTTCATATTTTATATATTTCGTTATTTTTAAGTTTGTTCTGTGCATATTAAATATATGTTACATAAAATGTTATTTTCTTTTGCTTTAAAATTTAAATAAAATTTATAGCATTTAAATGATATTTGATTGTATAAGTTCTTAGTTTAACACTCTTCATAGTGCATAGTGTTATTTTATAATTTGCTCTGAGCTGCTAGCGTAACTGCCCCGAAGCAAATACGCAGTCATGCTGCATGTTAATATTTTAATTATTAAAGACAAAACTGTATGATTTATTGTATTATCAATAGGATCAAAATATAGAACAAGGCTGTCTCTATCAGTACTATATAGTCAATTACAACAATTAAATCTTTAAAACTACCTTATAACTAAAATTCTAAAACATTAGCAAAACTGCTCTGGATTTCCTTAATTATGAAAAAATCGTTACATTTTGATTGAAAAGAATTTTGCTATTCAATTACTGGATAAAAACACCATATATAACTGACCAATAATCAATCAAAGGTTACACTATGTTTCTACAAGAATGTAAAACTGTAATAAAATTATGAATATTATATTATAAAGTTATCACCTTCTTTCCATCGATCATGATTTGCTTTAACAAGGTCAACTTTATTAAATAGATTTTCTCGTAATTGATTCATATTGTCTGAATCTGGAAATCTGCCGCTAATACCAGAAATAACAATTTCTTCATCCGAATCAATACTGTTCCACGATCTATACACTTTATCATCCATTGTTTTAATTATACTTTTAATCTAGAAAAAAGTTATGCGTATATATTATATATAATACTTGTGTTTTTCATACTGTACCTAGTTTTGGACACTCACGATATCACTGATATTGTCATAAGCAAGAAATTAAGTCTGATTGTCATTTTTCAAATCCCTGTTTATATAAACGTCAAATGAAATGATTATTGTAATGTATGTTAATGTAATGTATCCAAAGAGTCTAAGCTGTAGTGTTTTATAACTATTTTTTAAGTATGTAACTTCACACACAACAGCAAGTCGACTATTGGTCGATTATCGTCGGCGGAAAAGATTTCAAGTTGAATTCAAAGTCGGATTGAATGTAGACTATAGTCAACTACAGTCTGTCAATAACTGCTTCAAGTCTTTTATCAACAAGTCTTTAAGTCAACTTAAAAATCTACTTTATGACGACTAAAAATCAATTTTTAGCCAATGTAGTATGGCGATTATATATTGACTTTTACAGTCAATTCGACAACATTTATAATAAACTTTTTTTGTAATAATGACATTTATCAACATGTTCAAAATTATTTCATTTTAATTTAATTGTATAATAATATTGTTGCTTTTATAATACAATTAAAAAATAATAAAATTAAATTGATTAAGTCTGTTAAAATGTCAAATTTAATTTAAATAATCTATTATAAAAAAAAGAAAGTAAAAAACCACCATTTTGTTTTATTTAATTAGCTCAGTAAATATGACTGTGATATAGTTATAACAAAAGCTAATGTTACCAAAAATTATTATCAGTCAAGTAGAAGAATATACCTACATTTTTGTAAAATAATATTGATCTATTTTGGTTTTTTTAACATAAAATTTTAATATTTCTGTTAAATAACTACTATGCTGCTAATAATTTGTAACAATTATTTTTATGTTAAAATATAAATTTACATTTTTGAAATGGTGCACTAGATTGAATCTTCTCTATCACATCGAAGAGCATGAGATAAATCACTTCCAATGTTAAAAAAAGTTTTTTTGTTATTTTGTATAGTTTAATAATTTAAATTAGTTATTCAAAAAATGCTCAAATGGTAAAATTGTAAAAATTGTTAACAAAATCCGATTCTTTTTTTATTATAATTATATAATAAATTATTTTCTCTGGACGACCTATCTGACATTTGAAACTCATACAGTTATTGCAATTAATTCTCATTAAACCGTAAATTTTGTGTAAGTCATCAAAATTTGAAACTCATTTTTTATGAAGTTTATCTCTGGATTTTAAAGGCAGTATACATTGTCAAAATTAAAAATTTATAGTACTTACAATATATTTTGAAAACTATAAATTTTCAAAACTAAAAAAAACATTTAATTAAATCGCAGCTAAAGAATAAACACAACTAGAAATAAATAAAATAAGTACTTTTTTAATGCTCTTCTGTTTATTGCTATCTTATGGAGAGCCGTTATTTGGTGATATATTACATACACATTATATACACACATATATATATATATATATATATATATATATATAGACCTATATACAATGCGCTTCTAATACGTCGATGCACTTTTTTATTATTCTATTTTTTTGCGTTTATTAAACGTAAAAGAAGAATAATATGACAAGAAAACACGCTAATCTCTTGAAAAACGTGTTCTGACACGGGTCATTTAGTACAAGACCATTATTTTATTAAGTCAATAATTTTTAATAAATTTATAATTACATTTTTATGTTCTAATAAATTGGTAAATATATAACGAATAAACGAGTTATGCGAAAACGGAAGAGCAAAGAATAATGAAGTCACTATTGAATATCTTAACATATTTGATTTTATTTAAAAATTCCACATGCAATTTTATTAGTCTTTGATCTTTCCTTATTTACGAAACCTTATTTGACGTAATGCGTGTCAATGTTATTAAAAAATTTACATATTCTTTTGTGAAGAAAATTGCATTTCAAAGGTAACTCATTAATACATACATTATATGCTAAATTACCTACATATAATCAAACTCTATAACAATTTAAAAAACTCAAAGAAAAAAATTAAACAAATATGTTTTCTCATTATTTATCATATATTTTAAACGTAAAAAGGGAAGGTAAACATACCGATTAGGGGAGTCCCCCCCCCCGATAACTTTGGCCTTGACATATGTTGTCAAGGTCACCCTCCTGAGTAATCTTGAAAAGATTTTAGCCGTCACTCGTGATTCGTTAAAAAGTTATTAACAAAAAAAGTTTCATAATTACGACATATAATTATTCAATATAGGAGTATATCAGATGAGTTTGCAACTTTTCATGTGTAACGAAGTTTACCCCTCTCCCCCCTGCTTACAGAGCGACACTACGTTCACGCTTGTACTTTACCACAAAGGTTTGCGACATTAGATTTGTAATTGTGGCCAAGTAGTAAATTTAAAATGTTTGGGTTAGGGTTAAAAAAAAATCCGGGAAGGGAGGGAGCAGAATAAAAAGACAATTTTTTATTTGAAATGCGCATATCTCTGCGAAAAATCATCGTTTAGAGACGAGTAAAAAAGCATTTTGAAGAGGAAACTCTGTTCTATCGCATGCTTTTTATCCAATTAAGTTGCAACACTTGCCTCACGCCATGAATCATTGCAAACTCGGACCAATATTTTTCAATTTTGCATGCTCTCGCTTTGTCATGCGCCATTTTGAAAAAAATTATTACGCAAAATTTTAATAAACTGATTCTTAAAGTAGACATTTGAAGCTTTAATTTATTTTTTTAGAAACCTTCCTATCTTTATTACTCGCGTAGTTATCGTTGCTGGAAGTTTAGTGATTTTTTGACAAATTTTAGGTGTACCGCTTTTTTTTCGACTGACAAGAGAACCTCGCGAACCCATAAATTCTGATTTTAATGAAACTTGGCATAAATGTAGAGGTGAATACATAAATTTAGAAATTTTTAATTGGTGCCCAAAAACGGTTTGAAGGGATGAAACCACCCTTCAAAGTTGAGACAATTTTTGCGGTTTTTCGATATATCTCGTAAATTAAATAAAATATAAAAAAATGTTTCATACAAAAGTTTTACAGTATAAATATTTTTATTTAACTATGCTATTTATTAAAAAAAAATTTTGTATAAAAAAATTTATTTTTAAAATTTTAAATAATATGATGCCGGAGCAATTTAGTAATAGACTTAGAATAGTAGAGGGAGAACGCGAAACTAGGCAGACAGGGGATATTGTTATTGAATTTCGAAAAACAAGAAGCGCGCAAAAAAGTTTATTTTATGAGGGTGTGTTAATGTATAACGCATTACCACCCAAAGTTAAACATTGTAATCGTTTAGAAATGTTTAAACAAATGCTAAAAGAGTTTGTTTTTAATGATGTAGCATAAAATTGTATATATATGTATTGAAAATAGCTGAGAAAGCTAATAAAAGATCAATTCAACAAGCATCATGATCGCCGCGTATCTATCTATTATCTCTATATATCTCTCTCTCCTCTCTCTCTCTCTCTATCTCTACTAGATATAGATAATATCTATATCATGACTATCTAATACTCTACTCTCTCTCTCTCTCTCCCTCCCTCCCTCCCTCCCTCCCTCCCTCCTCACCCTCCCTCCCTACCTCCCTCCCTCCCTCCCTCCTCCCTCCCTCCCTCCCTCCCAGCCACTACCGTGTCTCTTTAATATCTTAACATATTTGATTTTATTTAAAAATTCTACATGTCACTTTATTATTCTTTGACCTTTTCTTATTTAGGAAATCTTATTTGACCTAATACGTGTCAATGTTATTAAAAATGTACATATTCTTTTGTGAAGAAAATTGCATTTCAAAGGTAACTCATTAATACATTATATGCCAAATTATCTACAATAATTAAATTCAATGACAATTAAAAAAGACTCAAAGAAAAAAATTAAATATGTTTTCTCATTATTTATCATATATTTTAAACGTAAAAAAAGGACATAACAATAAAAAAAACATGCTGACATCTTTACTCACATAACACGTAATATTACTAAGATAATATTACTGTAATATTACGTGCTATTTGGATAGAAACGCGTTCGGAATACGGGTCATAAAGTAGAAAGCCATTATTTTAGTAGATCAATAATTCTTTTTTATAAATTTTTACTTATTTATATGTTCTAATAAATTTGTATATATATGTAAAAGACCAATGCAAAAACGGAAGAGCAAAGAATGATCTGATGACGTCACTATTGAATATCTTAACATATTTGATTTTATTTAAAAATTCCACGTGCCATTTTATAAGTCTTTAGCCTATCCTTATTTACGAAACCTTATTTGAATACGTAATACGTTTCAATGTTATTGAAAAAATTTATAATGTCTTTTTGTGAAGAAAATTGCATTTTAAAGGTAATTCATTAATACATAATATATCAAATCATCTGCGTATGATTAAACTCAATGACAAAAAAGACTCAAAGAAAGTCAAACATATGTTTTCTCATTATTTATTATTATTACGTCTGGGAGACTTCGCGTTTTTATTATCCGCTGACCTTTTAGAAATAAATAAGATAGGCGAAACATTCTGAGACTTATCTGCAGTAGAGACGTCGCGGAGCCAAAAAACTCCGCACCACGAGGGTGTTTGGTTCTTATAATCAAAAAGAGCCAGACAGTCATTAAAATTCGGCGGGAGTCAGGTTCCGTCGAAATAAAAATTTAAATATTTACACAGCGTCGCCGGCTCTCGACAGTTTAAGAACATTTACAGATTTTTAACGACCACCGATAAGCGCCAAATGTAATTAGACTAGCCGAATGAAATGAGGACGCGTTGGATTTCTAAAGCAATAAAAAAACACGACTAATGTTTTATTGTAAGAAAACTAGACCACTTTGGAAAACGTCTGGAAACTATAAAATTGTTTTCTCCCCCTTTGAAGCCAAACACGACTGTCAATCATGGAAAACAGCGTAACTGGAAAACATAAAATTCCAACTTTCTTCCCCTTTTTAGATATAAGAACTTCTGAAAATTCCAACCCTCTCTCTCCTATTAGAACTTGAACTAATTTTTCGGGCGGACAAAAGGAAAAACGGGCCAATAGTTGGCAATCCTAATAAACATTTAGCCCAAAACCAACCAGCCACCTATCCAAACTTTAAGAACTACTTCTCATGCAGTCCCGAAAAGAATCCCGCCAATTAGAATCTTGGAACCACCCACATCCAAATTTCCTTTCCAAGAGCAATTATTACAAAACCGTGATCCAAAAGATCGCGAGCACCTTGTCAAGTTCTTGCTTCTTCCTGCGGGTCGGAGCCAGTTCGCGCTATTCGTCTCACCTATATCTCGATCCTGCCTCTGTAAAGCCCTATGTATAAAAATTCCAAATTCTGAAGAGCAGCGTAGTCGGTAGTCAGTGGTACCCTGTTGTCAGTTGTAGAGTAGAGGAGAGGCAGAGTCAGCAAGATCACAGAAAGCCAATCAAATCACAAAGAGTTAGTCAAATCATTAAGAGTCGCAATCATTAAGAGTAGCTGGAAGTATGGCAGTCAGAATAGTAACATAACAGAATCAATACGTAGCAGTAGTTATAATAGAATGCAATCATGTAGAATCAGTGCGTGAATAAACTTTAATATCGCTCCGGTCAAGAAAACTCGATTTAGACAGATTTGTTCGAGAACCAGTAATGAGTAAGTCCCACGACCACAATTTCTTTTTCTTCCTTTTTACTTATCTATTCCCTTCCGTTCTTAATTCTTTAAGACACGCTCTTATTTATAAATAATTCCCTCTTATTTCCAACAACTGAAAATTCTAATCGAGTCCTTTCTTCCTGTTCTTCCCAACTTTGAAGAACTTAGTGCTTCTCGAATCTTATCTACTTCCAATCCAAACGACCTCCCACTAAGTCCTGCCCCGTCACCCTTCCCTGTTAACTCTCCGGAACCAGATCTACTAACCCTCAACTATCCCCTTGTTCTTTGGTTATCATTATAATCATATTATAGAAGTAAAATTGGGAAATGGAAAAGATTCTGCAAATGTCTCTGCTGTTTAATTCTTTAGAACGCTATCTTCTAGCACCACAGCGAGGTTAAATATTGTGTCCACATGTGTTGTATTTTCCGCAGTTCGCAAGAAATATTCGCAATCCTTGGAATCACCAACATCGATACTCTTGATGATTAGTACATTTACACCGTACGATTCCCATAGTCGAATCTTCATGCGTTGGTAACCGTTTTGTATTCCATTTCGTGAAACCAATACTATATTTCTAGCACCACGAAATATTAGCCAGTCTGTTAACTCCAAATCAAATCCACCCAAACCACCTAATATAATATAACTTTTATTTCTGAGAAAATAATAGCGAAGATTTTTGATAATAGGCTCATCTTAAGGTTTATTTCTTTCTCGAATATTTATAATATTCTATATTAAATATATTCATGTATTAAAAAAAAATATATATTATGTATAAAATATTTCTATGTAACACAATAATAGAAAAATGAATTTCTATGTTATTAATAATTACAAACATATATTTTCCTTGTATTTTCCACTTGCCATGTACCTAAAAGATTATTCAATATTTATTTTCAGAAAAATTTTTTTGAATAGATTTGATCGTTCCATTCTTAAGACCATTGTTTTTCATTTTAGATAATACAGATTTATACTTATAATCATCAATAAATACATTATCGAGTAAAATTCCATAAAAGCTAATACCTTTCTGAAATTCAGAAATGCAGAGAAGATTGTTAGACACCATATCAAATTTACTGATCTCCAAAAAACGACCATTTTAAGCTAAATAACGAACAGAAGCAATTAGCTTTTTTTCCGCCAATAAATTTAACACGATATCAACTCCACGACCATTCGTTTGTCGCATTATCATTTGTTCAAAGTTGGTATCTTGAGAATTTCCAATATATTCATCCAAAATTGTAGGAAACACTTTTTTAATAAAATTTCGTTTCCCGCTCGTGCTTACAGTACACTTCGTGAACACTTCGCATCCTTCTTTGAGAGCGAGATGAATAGCTGTCTGTCCAATGCCGCCAGTACCAGAATGTATAAGTACTTTATCGCCTTTTCTCATTTTTCCATAAATGAATAAGGCGAAGTAAATTGTACTATAAATGCATGGAATCGTCGCAGCTCTTCAAATGTCTATGCGTCCGGTACTTTTCAACCTAAATCTTTATTTTTTTACAACGTTTATTATACAACTAAAAAAAATTATTTCAAATTAGTTTTTATTTTTCTATATCAAAAAATATAACTAGTTTTTAAAACATTATTTACTCAGTATCATTAATTCCCATTACTCGTTGACCGTTGACATCAAATCCAACGTATTCCATTCCAAGAAGAATCCCACACAGCACTTTATCCTAGAGATGTTCCTGGGATGTCATTTTGGGATACGCAATATCGTTAGACATCCATGGACCATCTGAGATATCCAACGGATATCCAAGGGATGTACAAATGTCCACCGATTTGACATCCTGTAAATATCTCAAACGATATCCAGAGGATGTCCAAAAGATTTCCTGAGATATCGTAATATACCCTAGTGAAAAAATTTGTCAGAATTTTTTAGTTTTTTTTCAGGATTTTTGATAAATGTTCCGATTTTTTATAAGAATTAAAACATTTCCCGGAAAATTAAAAAAAATGAAAAATTCTGATTAATTTAGAAAATTTTTTTATATTTCTAAGTATTTTTAAGAGTTTCTAAGAATTAAAAAAAACTTAAACAAAAAATAAAAAATTCTAATTATGTCTAAGGTAATTTTGTAAGAGAAAGAAGACTATAACAACATGTTTCAGCCAAGTCAGAATCGTACCTGTTAATCTCTATATCTGAAAAAACGGTCACCTATCCATGTGTCAACCATCGCCGACGTTGCTTGACTTCGAAAGATCGTACGCATTCTCGTGATTATCCATGAATACTTCTTGTTTATGCATACATAACTTAATGCAAATAAATAAAATTAATCAAAGATACATGAAACATTTGTTTTTGTTTATAAATATATGTATAAACAATATATGTACATATGTACAATATACATGTAATATACATATTTTAAAGATTCATTATCTTCCTGATTGAATCAATAATTCCTTTTAATGAATTTGAACCTACTTCACCATTCTGTTCTAAAAATTATACAAATGTAAAAAAGTTGTATAAATGAGGTTTATGTAAAACGAAAAAGAAAAAAGGGTATACGTCAATATTAAATATTACAGATACCACTTTACTGATTAATCTTTTCTTGCCCAGATGTTCTATTCTTTCCAATTTTTTAACGTTGCTGATGTAATCAACTGCCTTTCTTGCATTTTAATACTAATTAAAATATTAGATTACAAAGAATAATCGATTTTTAATCGATTATTCTTTGTAATCTAATATTTTAATTTTTATCAAGTGATCAAAATGTTCCAAAAGCAGATAGAGAAGACAAGAACCATGATAAATCATAATAAAATAACTATAAAAAATAAACAATTATTTTATCATTTATTTTATTTATCTCTTTTATCTTATTATTTACATTTTTATCCTTGTTTATGATAAATATTATAAATAATTACAATATTACTAACATAAATTATCAATTTTTTTATTGATTATAACATAAAATTGTAAATAGTTGTTTCCAGTTGGTTATATTAAGAAGATCGAAAAGAAAAATGTCATGTCCTGACATGTTGTTTTAGACCTAGAGCTATTAAACTAAGAGGATGTATTTTCGAAAGTGAGGGATTATGATTACATTATTGCTCCGTTTTCACATTGAAGTTGCTTTAGCAGGGTGTTGTAATTCGCGTTTGCCAGTGCTGCGTATTTAGTCTTAAACGATTAGAGCGCAAGTTTCTGAGTGTAAAAATATGTAAAAATATGTAAAGCCCATTCTACAATAGACGCAAATGCAGATTACAGGTCGCGGATGCGGTAACCTATTAGAAGCGTCACAGCGTCAGTGATATTATTAACACTTTTGTTTGACTGTCGTATCCGCGTTCGTAACCTATGATATGCGTTCTGCGTTTCCATTGTAGGACCAGCTCAAGACAATTGTAAAAATATAAAAACGGAAAAAACCAATGACATATCGAGTATTTCTCATTTTCCATTAAATTTACATTTTGTTTCAATTGAATATTCTGCATATCATTTTATTAATATTTATTGTTTCTTTACTTAAGAATCTTTAACGTGTCACTATTATTAAAAATTTACATATTCTTACGGAAAATATTTATGTATTCTTTGTGGAAAAAATTACATTTCAAAGGTAACTCATTAATATATTGTGTCTCAAATCATCTACATCTAATTATCAAGTTTAATTACGTGGAAAACTCGAAGAAAGCAAATATGCATTTTCTCATTATTTCTTCTAATAGAATATAACTGGCATACTACACGCGTAATTTTTTATTTTAACTTTAAATAAAATAAGAAAAATTTTATGTAAATTAATAACAAAATTGTAGATATGCTGTGTGTGTGTGTGTGTGTGTGTGTGTGTGTGTGTTATAAATAACATTTATTTAAAAATAATATATATATCTAAATTATGATAATACAAAATTATGATTTTTAATTGATACTTTTATTTATTTTTGTATTCAAATATTTTAATTTTTAAAGTATCCCAGAAGCGGATAGAGAAAACAAGAATCATGATAAATCATAATAAAATAACCATAAAAAATAAACAATACATTTCATTTTATTATTTATTTTATTTATTTCTTTTATTTTATTATTTACATTTTTTCCTTATTTATAATAAATATTATAAATGATTACAATTTTACTAATATAAATTATCAAATTTTTATAAATTATAACATAAAATTGTAAGTACCTGTTCCCAGTTGTTTTACTGCAGCTGACATTTTTTGTTTTTCAATATTGTAATAAATTATAACCTTAAATGATAAAGGGTGATTCCCCGTTAATAGCAGCTGACACCTTTTCGTTTTTCAATATTGTCACATGAGTACCGTTGACGTAATGTACTTGAACTACATTCTGAGTTACCTTAAATAATTATATTTTTTATTAATCCCAAAATTTTTGATAAACTTGGCTTACTACAACAAAATATAAATTAACGTAACTTTCTAAAAATACCTTATGTAAACCATAATCTTCTTCCATCATTGGTATATGCAACGGATACGTAGATTTTAGCAAAATTATAGGAGATTTAATTGGTGGTAACAACGAAGGGTCGTAGTGCCGAATAGCGGATAAATATTTGTAAACTGTGGTACACAGCGTCTTTAAATTTATTGGGGATAGTGACGTATTCATAACTAAAAACGATCTTGCAAAAATATTATATCGTTCCTCCCAGGTATTACATTTCTCCAGTTCCATTACAATCTATTAAATTAAACATTTTTTTATACACAAACATAAGAATTTATTAAAACAAAAACTCATAAGTTACAAAACTATAAAATAAAAAATAATATTGATAATAATTTCCACAAAGAATATAAAAATATATCATAAATGTACAATAAATTTTAACTTATATAATTGAGAAAACAATTATACCTTTTTACTAGATCCTGGTGAATAAAGTTCTATAATATTAGTCAAAACAACAAACTGAAGATCCGTATCGTTAGAATTTGATGTAAAATGTGTGTACAACATTCTTATTTGTTCAGGAGCGCCGTCGACAAGAACCAAACGGCCTTTAAAATTCAAGGATTCCAATCTTCTTGTTAACTCAATTGCAATAATAGACCCGAAGGAGTATCCTACCATTACAAAGTCTTTTCCGCCTGTTAATTTTGGTAATATGTGCTGTAAAAATAATAAAAGTAAACAGTAAAATATTTCTTAAATTTTAGGTCTTATAAAATAAAATAATAACTCCATATAATTAAAATATAAAATTATTAGTGCGTTTGCTTACATTAGTAAGACGATCAGTTGCTTCTAATATGACATCTGTTGCATCGATATTATTTATGCTATAACGCAAAGATGTTGCGGAAAATTTAATATTTGCTGCTAAAAAATTAAATACTGCTCCACATCCATCAATTCCCGGTATAAGAAAAACTTCAGTCGTAGTATTCTGATTTTTAGTCGAAAGTTCGAAACAGATGTCTGAAATAAAATCTTTGTCTTTTACAACACCAACTAAAAGTCTTATGAAATCTGACTCTTTTGCATCAAGATCCTTTTTATTCTGTGTATTGTTATCACTGACGTTTATATTAAACATCTTATTAAGTTTTGCAAAGGTGAGATTAGATATCTCTTGTGAAGTGAGAAAAATGTCAAATTCTCGTTCCAAAGTTTGTTTGACTTCTACGTTCATCATGGAGTCCATTCCAAGTTCAGCCAGAGATGTATTTTGACTTACAACTTTCATGTCTTTTATATCTGTAATATAAATAAAAAGTTATTTTGACTTGAACTATAATGTACTACTACTGGTTACGTAAAATAAAACTGAATAAATAATATGTAAAAGAAAAAAGTAAGTATACATCTACCTAAAATACTGGCGACAGCTTCTATTGGACTACTATGTCCGATAGATCCCAATTTCTTTTCAGCTACCACCATACTACTCACAACAGGGTGGCTTTGAAGTAAAAATTTATCGAGTTTGTCAAGACAGCAGGATATCTTTTGTTGTAAAGTACCACCGATAATCAATTCCTTATCGTCCTCCTGCATGTCAGCGACGAGACCCACGTCACCAACAGCTCCCCATTGAATTGCCAATCCGGGTAATCCTTCCTCCGCTCTCTTTTCACACACTCTTTCCATAACTGAGTTAGCCATGCCATAATTCGTTTGTCCAGCATTGCCTCTTCCACAGGAAACGGAAGAGAATACTACGAAATGCCTCAGTTTGGGACAAAACTTTCTGGAAAGTTTATCCAAAGTTTGCGTCGCTCGGGCCTTTGACTGAAAAGACTCTGCAAACGTTTCCACCGTTTGATTCTTTAGAACATTATCTTTCAACACCACACCGAGGTTAAATATCGCGTCCACTGGTGCTTCGTTTTCCGCAGTTCGCAAAAGGTATTCACAACCTTTGGGATCAGCGACATCGATATTCTTGATGATTAGCACATTTACACCATACGATTCCCATAATCGAATCTTCATGCGTTGATAACCGTTTTGTATCCCATTTCGTGAAACCAATACTATGTTTCTAGCACCACGAAATATTAGCCAGTCTGTTAACTCCAAACCAAATCCACCCAAACCCCCCAATATAATATAACTTTTGTTCCTGAGACAATAATAACGACGATATGCGATAATGGATTCATCTAAAGGTTTGTTTCTTTCCCGAATATTTATAATAATCTATGAATATTACGTGAACATATTAATATATTAAAAATAAATATATATTATGTATAAAATATTTCTATGTAACACTATAGTAGAAAAATAATTTTCTATGTTCTTAATAACTACAAACATACCTTTCCCATGTGTTTTCCACTTGCCATGTATCTAAAAGCTTCTTCAATATCTTTTTTCGGGAAAACTTTTACTTGAATAGGTTTGATGGTTCCGTTCTTAAGACCATCGGTTATCATTTTGCGTAATATGGATTTATACTTGTGATCACCAATAAATATATTATCTAATAAAATTCCATGAAAGCTAATACCTTTCTGAAACGCAGAAATATAAAGAGGATTGTTAGAAACAAGATCAAACTTTCCAATCTCTAAAAAACAACCGTTTTGAGCCAAACAACGAACGGAGGCGATTAGCTTTTCCTCCGCCAGTGAATTTAACACGATGTCAACGCCACGACCGTTCGTTTGTCGCATTATCATTTGTTCAAAGCTGGTATCTCGAGAATTTCCAATATGTTCATCCAAAATTGTAGGAAACACTTTTTTAATAAAATTTCGTTTCTCGCTTGTGCCTACAGTAGTGAACACTTCGCATCCTTCTTTGAGAGCGAGATGAATAGCTGCCTGTCCAATGCCGCCAGTACCAGAGTGTATAAGTACTTTATCGCCTTTTCTCATTTTTCCATAAATGTACAAGGCAAAGTAAACTGTACTATAAACGCATGGAACTGAGGCAGCCTCTTCAAATGTCCATGCGTCCGGTACTTTCCAACATAAATCTTTATTTTTTACAACAACGTTTGCTATACAACTAAAAAATTGGTTTTAAATTACTTACGATTTTCTTACTTTAAAAAATATAACTGCTTTTAAGAAAAATTATTTACTCAGTATCATGAAGTCCCATTACTCGTTGCCCGGTAGCGTCGAATCCAACGTACTCCATTCCAAGAGGAATGTATTCAAATAATCGTCCCCGGGAAATAGCCATATTAAGTATTAATTTACCCGTCGCAAACATGACATCTCTAAAATTCAGAGATGAGTAAACCACAGACACCAAATCTTTTATAGAAAATTCAATAGCTCGATTATTTTCCATCCAACAAAATGTACTCAAATCACCACGAACCTACAAAAGTCAATTATATTATACAATATACAGTATAATAGTTTTTAAAAATTGTACATAAAATGTCAAAAATTAAAATGCGTGAACGTACATAATGTTATTATGCACATCAATAAATCATCGACGTACTTTGAAAATATTTTTGTACATACCGTTTGGCTAACGTGAGCGGTAGAAACAGGTTCGGCTTTCTGTTGTGGTAATCGTAAATGTCTGTACGATCCCCAGATTCTATCAGATCGTAATACATTAATAGTCGTGTCTTTTTCCAATTGTTGTAAATAGAAAGGATCTTGAAGAGAAAATTTTGGAGCCTCCTTGTCTTGAATAAGCACACCCCTAACAAGTTCTCCACCTGGTTCTTTTCTCAAACAGTTAACAAAACCCAACAGGCCACATTCAATGTCTCCCTCTCCAACAATTATAATTCTACTATCCTCCTCGAGTTTGTTTTTGCCACTTACAAACGGTTTTAAATCATTTAACCAGTTAAAGTTATTATTACTTATATGAACAACAATCCGTTTCTTCACATATACATTTTTTTTCAGAAGTACAATTATTTCTTTATCGGTGTGCTTTTTAAGAATAACGTTTAATTCGTATTGTTGCTGATACTTGCTATAGTCACAAATGTCGCACTTTTCACGCGTTAACAGATAGCCACCCTCTTTTAGAAATGACAAAAGTCGCTCTAAAGAAGTTTGTTGTTTAGACAAAAGATTAAATCCGGCAACTATTAAGACTTTATCGTTTATAGTTGGTTTGTTCATATCAGCGATTAAAATATTTTGTGATAAGCCTTCTGAACTAAAACGATTCGGCGATGTTAATAAAGTAATATTTGTTTGTATTAATGGCATATCCTCAAAAGCTTGAATCAGTAACGAAGAAGAAAGATATTCCAATGTAACATCGTCGACATCTTCTACTAACTCAATGGCTTTCACTTTAGTGATTTGATGATCTTCCAGCGCGAGTTGCGCCGATATCCGAATCACTTCATTTAAAGGAATCTCAGCGCGATCTTGATGAGCTACGAATCTGTACTGCTCGATAACAGCATCTTGGTTTAATTTCCGACGAGAAATCTGAGTAGCTTTAAGGCCTTGTATCTCTATTCCACCTGCTTTAATCGTGTCTATCTCTCTGTATACTTGTATCGGTAATAAGACATCTAAAATAATGCATTTTATTACAGAAATTTTCTTACGCTATTTATATATCAAAGCAAAACACTTAATATCTAAAAAATACTTGCGTTTATCTTTGTTTGTTGCAGCAATCATGTCGCTCTCTTTATGATGTAGCTTGTTAGTATGAAGTGTAGGATTAATCACGAGTTTCCGAATACTCGTAGGAACATACAAATTCCGAGTGTCATATCCGATAATATGCATTTGTAGCATGTTATCCATAAATGTTACCCAATTTCCTTTCCAAATGATATGTCCTTTGTTGCCTGAAATAGATGCGCTGTGTAATCCACGAAACCAACCACTGTATTGGTAACCACGCAATTTTAATTCTTTATAGATATCTCGTGCAGTCAAATATTCTTCTTCCTCATTTTCTGGTAATGTATCTGTAGAAGTCATTTCTTGATCTGGATTCGATAGCTTTATTCTACCTGTTACTACAATGCTCTTTCCTTCGATTATTTCAAACTTTCCATCTGGAACATTTTTATATATTTTTGACATATTATTACATATATTTTTTATCTATCTTGTTCTTAAGATGATTTAAAATTAAATGAATTGTAATTACCTTTCTGTATCGAAATTGTTAATTTTGTAGCTTCATTGCTTGATAAATGGGTAGCACGAATAAAGTTTACGTCTTGAAATGTTATCGGTATTGTTGAATACATTAATCCTTTCATCATGCCTACAGTTTCCCAAACAAGTGCAAGATAACCGGTTGCTGGTAATAAACTTCTTCCATCTATTACATGTCCACTCATATAATCATAGTCCTCATCGCTAAGTAAGATTTTGACATGCCTTTCTCTGGATTTACTATACTTGTGTGATTTGTAACTCGATATAAACCAATCTTTGGAATGATCCCATCTAATCACATTAAAATGTCTTTTATTATATTATTATTTTAAAAAAGCGCATTTATTACAGATCTCTTAAAACGGTACCCCCTCATTTCTTAAAAACTAAACATTACAATTTGTTGTACTAAGAAAAATATAATCTGCTAAAATAATTTTTAAATTATAATTTAAAAATTATAAATACATTTATAACTTTTTTCTATATAAAATCTACTAAAAAGGGTTGAATGCACCAAATTGGAATTATCAATTTTTGACTACCAAAAAATATCTAACTAAATCTTTATACATAGTCGTATAACATTTGAAAAAAATATAAGATATTTGCATATCAAAAAAAGTTTCAGAATTTCAAGTTTTCGGGTTTTTAAGTTTTTAGAAATAAAAAGCTTCTAAAAGTTTCTCACAAACATTAAATATTTTATACAACTTATATAATATTTTATATAACAACTTATATGAAAGGAAAAAAAAGAAGAAAGTAACCTCCCAATAAACACAGAACATAGCAGCAACGTTGAGGCAATGTTATAACATTGTAGCAATATTACAACAATATTACAAAATTGCCGTAATGTTGCTGCAATGTTCTGTGTTTGCTGGGCTGCTATGCCAAATTTTACAGTATCCAACAATACACATACTTTTTTCTTATATATAAACATTTCATTATAACTATGATAATAACATGTACCTAATTGATGGAGAGATCATAGGAGTTCCTCGACTAACTGGAAATTCGACTGGTGGGTACAGATTGGCGATTTGCGGTTGTAAACCATAATTATAGAGTCTGCCAATTCCTTGTAAAAGTACTTCGACTTTTTGTTCAGTGCGTCGTTTCAGTACAATGTTTGTCACTTTTGGATGCAAAGATTCTTTCAAAATGTGTTGTAAAATGCAGTCTGGTCCGATTTCGATAGTCACGGCATTACTTGGAATTAAATGCGTCATTTGTTCAAAGAGGACAGTATTCAATATGCTACGCGTATGATAGTCCGCCGATGACAAGCTTGACGCTGAAGTGAACCATTCCGTACAAGGTACTGAAGAACTGATCCATTTTAAACTTCGTTTCTTCGGCCGTGGTATTACATTGTTTAAATTTAACAAAAGTTGAGTTTTCACGGGTGCGAGATAAGAACTGTGATACGGTATGTTGCAGTAGATCTCTTTCACGTGAATAATATTAAGCTAATAATATAAAAATATATAATTTATCGTGTGTAGGTGAGATAATTAAAAAATTTAATATTTTGAAAATTATTAGATTAAATTAAATTTTTTATTCATTTACGAAATATAAAATTTAATTCTACCTGTAATTTTTTTATAAATTTTTGTACGGATTCTGTAGGTCCACATACAATGCTGCTGTTCTCGCTATTGCGACATATTATTTCAATATCTGTTGGACACATATTTTTTAGGCTTTCGTAATCAAGACTGACAAGTGCCATAGAGCTGCAAATTACTTTTCCTTCGACACATGCCAAACCTATAAAGTATGCTGACAAAATAGTTTGTTCAATGGTGAGACATTTATCCGCGTAAGCACAACCGAGTTCACCAGCGGAATGACTAATCATGTAATCCGGAGTAATTCCTAAGGATGTCAAGAGGTCTACCAAGCCAATCTATAAATATGTAAATAATTTTATAATGGGGATTATATCTTAAAAAATTAATTACATATATTAAAGAAACAATAAAAAATATGTAATAAAGTATATAAAATAATAATTAATATAATAATTTTAATGTATATCTTAAAAATATATTTTACCTGAACAGCAACAATGCCAACAAACGCGTATAACGCGTTTTCGCAAACTTTTCTATCTGTCTCTGACAAAATGTCTGTGACACTTATACCATACGGTTTTAAAACCATATCACACTTTCTTATCGTATTTGCAAAGACGTCGAATTTTAATAAATCTTGACCTAATTTTAATTTAAAAATAATATTATTATATAAATGTTATTGTAAATATCATACAAAATATCAAATATATATACCCATTCCTGGCCATTGCGTGCCCAGAGCAGAAAATATAAACCAAACGGGTCTTTTCATGCTTTCACAATTTTGAACCTCCTTTGTTAAATTATCTTGTTTCATGTTATTAAGTATAATAAATCCTCTCCATGGATGACCCTCTATACTGTCAGTATAGATGTCGTGTAGTAAACGAATATATTCTATATCTGTTGAATAACTAACAACCTGAAATTAAAAAAATGTTTTAACACAAAAATTACAAGAATAAAATAGTGTTTAATTATTAAAAATAATGCTAAAATTGTATTCAAATATCTACTAACGTCGTTTAAAAATATTTTCACTGATTCTTCAGTGCGTCCAGATAGTATTACAAGTCTAGGCAAATCATCATTTGTTGATCGATTCTTAATTTTCTGTTTGCTATTCCATTTTAACAACATATGAGCGCTAGATCCCCCAAAACCAAAAGAATTGATACCTATGATACCATTTTTAAGTGGCATTGGTTCTGTGACCACACAAACAGTTCCATTTATTAAGGCATCTATATCGTTCCGTGGTGACGTATAATTGATGTTTGGTGGTACAAAACCAGTTTCGAATGCTATTAGAACCTTAAAAAAATTAACATCAATTTATTAATATATATCGGTCAAATAATTAACTTATTATTAGTTTTTATTAATTATTTATTATATTATCTATAATATATATAAATTTCATCATCTTAGTTTCAGTGATTACCAATCCTGGAAAATACTCTCAATCTTTTAATTAATCTTTCCAAATAGCAATTAATCTGACATTACATTATCATTTGTCGTTATCTTGACCAAAATGATGGCAATTAGTAACAGTTTGCTACTTATTGTTTAAATAACTTTATTGTCAAATAATTTTTATATAAAATAAATTTTCTTTTTTGTTTGTATGTGTATTTGTTATACATTGTATGGATAAATAAAAACAAAATAAGTTTAAAAATAAAAAATAATAATACTATTTGTTTTACCTTAACTATCTGAGTAAAACCACTCGCAGGCTCGGCGTGACCAAGATTAGATTTAACAGAACCAATCATTAATGGAGTTTTTCTATTTTTACAAAAAACATCATGGAGAGCCTTGACTTCCTGAGGATCCCCAACTTTGGTTGCGGTACCATGTGCTTCAATGTAATCCAAGCAAGACATCGGTATTTCGCACTCATTGTAAAATTCTGTTAGTAAATTACTTTGCATAAACGACGATGGGTAAGTTATTCCTTCTTTTTTATAGCCATCGCTATTTAATTTAATATACGGATATATGGCATAAATCCGTTTTGCATTCTTTGCTTTCTGTAAATATGCCACTGCTATCGTATCGCTACGCGAATATCCATCTGCTGCGATGTCATAAGGTCTGCAGTAACCGTCGGATGACAAAACACCTCAAAGAATACAAAATATGTGTCAATTTATACTGAATGAGTATATATGTAGAAAAAAGTAAACCTTCAGAAAATCTATCTCCCCCAAATTTAA
The DNA here is from genome assembly GCF_013373865.1 of Monomorium pharaonis. Taxonomy (NCBI): domain Eukaryota; kingdom Metazoa; phylum Arthropoda; class Insecta; order Hymenoptera; family Formicidae; genus Monomorium; species Monomorium pharaonis. The sequence goes on along the minus strand of NC_050471.1, from coordinate 29,317,500 downwards.
ACAAGAATAACGTATTCCTATTCTATTTTTGTCTGTTAAATATAAACCTGGTTATAAAACTTATCTGAAAGTTTACTCAGAAAAATTAAAATATCATTTGTCTCGTTAAAAAGCAACATTTTAATTTGGCAAAAAGTTTAGTACAAAAATTTTTATCAAGGTTAGCCCAGTGAATATTGAATCTATTTTTTATTGAATAAGAGAATATGATTCTTTAATTTTATATGCGTAATACATTAAGTATATGATTAATTTAAAAAATACCTAGACGTGAAAATTGCAGGTTTAAAATGGGATGAAAACATACATTTGCACAGCCAATTATGGCGTCCTCGCATTTACCCGACATGATAAAATCATAACCAACGGCCATGGCATAAAAACTCGAACTGCATGCTGTATCGATCGTATATGATGGTCCTTTTAGATCCAAATAGTGTGAAAGTGCGTTTGCTGTTGCAGATTTACTACATCCAACAACATTCAAATCGCCTACCTAATTACGAAATCTTAACACATTACAATTTTCCACACATAAATAATTAATTAGATTTTTTTTATATATAGTTATATTAATAATTTTTCTACCTGAATATTGTTATATAAAAATTTCTCTTGCGTTTCAATAAAAGATATTCCTATGATTACGGCAGTATTTTTTCCTCGTAATTGTTTTGGGTTAATCCCCGCATCAATAATTGCTTCGTAAGAATGTTCTAATAACATTCTCGCCTCAGGCGAAAATGCATGTGCTTGCTCGAAAGATAATCCAAAGAAATCCGCATCTAATTTTTCTACATTGTTAATTGTTCCCATACGGCTTGGTAAATCCGGATGCTCTAATAAAAGATCGATAGACTTACATGTACCTTAATTGTTAATTTTTTTATATAAAATTAATTTATATATAACACTTTTTTAATATATTGATACGTAATTACACATACATATACACTCAAATTATTGTAGAAAGAGTAACATACTCTAGCAATCAGGCATAAACATAAAATCATAATTATACATAAATCATTCACCTATTTTCCATCGGCCATGATCCATTCTGACAAGATCGATTTTATTAAATAGATTTTCTCGTAGCTGTTGCACATTGTTTGAATTTGGAAATCTACCAGCAATTCCAGAAATAACAATCTCCTCGCCTGAGTCAATACCATTCCACGAGCCACGTGCTTCTTTATCATCCATGATTTTAATTTTTTTTTTTATAATCTAAAAAAACTGTGCATATATTACGTATTTATTTTTTCTATTCTGTTAACTATACCTATATATATTTTGTCATTCACAATATCACTATGATATCGTTTGGATCGCACATGAAAAATAACTCTGATCTCCCTTAACGAGGAGCTTCTTTATATACAATTCAAATGACTATTACAATGCAAGCAAGTAAAATTCCACAATTATTCATTATTGCCATATTGTTGCTCTTTAGCTTTTGCTTTCATTACTTTATAATTCTATGTACTTCCGTTTAAAAGAAAGAAGAGAGGAGAAAGAGAGAGAGAGAGAGACACAAAAAGGTGGAAAGAGAGAAAAAAAGAGTGGAAAAAGGTGTGGAAAAAAGAGAAAATTATAATATTAAAAATAAAAATATATAATACATCTCTTTTACTATAATACAGTTTTTATAAATATTTTATAAATATTAAAATTAATTAAAGATACATCGATTATTTGTTTGTATATACAAATGGTACATATGTAAGATTCTATTATATCTATTATAGTTTTTTCTCGATTTTAATTATGACATATACGTCACGGTATTTCGTATTTCAATTATTATGTTTTAACGCATGAATATTTACAAAGGAATTATACAGAGTGTTGTAAAAACGAAAAAGGAAAAGAGTCAACATCGAATGCCCCGGATATCACTTATAACTCGTTAACCTTTTCTTATTTACCATACATTGTGAATTAATTAACTCTATTGCATTTTAAATCATTTTTTACCTTAAAATTATCTTTAAGATCTAGAAATTTGATTTTACAGAAAAAGTTTCTATCAAATTCTTTTCTCAATTCTACTAATTCTTGTGACCAAACGTTCAACTTGTGAAGAAAATTACATTTCAAATATAATTATATTAACACATTAATTGCAACGCTGTCTATATATGTATCTGTATGAATGAAACATGATCTCATAAGAAATTCAAAAAAAATCAAATACGTTTTCTATTACAGATAATTTAAATTTTCTGTAATAAAATATCTAATTTATACAAAAAATTCTCATTATACTAAATAGCGAGATGTAAAACAAGGATTTCAATTATTCATACATCAATGACGTATAACATGACAGTCAATATGTTAATGATATGCATCATTAAGGCAAAAGGTTATTGTAGCAAGAGACGAACAAATCGCGTTATTAACAGAATGCAAACATTTTTCTAAAACGTAAATTTTTTAATAAAATAATTTTGTATTAGATATATTAAATTAGTAATTTTATCAGAGGTTGCTTCTCGCCCAGATGAAATAGAATGCTACTTTCAGTTTTATAAATTAAAGACATTTGATCGTTTGCTTTTATCGCGAAAATCCTATTCGGCAACTCACATTTCGAAATTAATCTCAATAAAGCTTATATTGTTTGAATCTTCTATGATTCAAGCTGCCCGTAGGAAAAAATTATGCAAAACTTACTGCACAAAAATTGCATTATAAATGAATTTCTGCAGTTTTTACAGATTTTTGTACAAAGTTTTCGCTTTCAGAATTTTTCAGCAGAGTATTTTGCAGAATTTTATGTAATGTTTTCTGAAGAATATTCTGCAGAAAAATTTTGAAGGCGAAAACTTTGTACAAAAATCTGTAAAAGCTGCAGAAATTCATGCACAAAAGTATACAATTTTTTGTGCAGTAATTTTTACATAATTTTTTCCTACGGATGATTCTGTTAGCTCACGACCGTATCGATCAAACAACATTGTTTTAGGTGTCGAGAACATGGCGTTGAACGTAGCCACGGAAAGCAAACGAGCTGTCAATTCAAATGTCTGCGCCGTTTACGGCAGGTAAATAAAGAGTGACCACAAAAACAGGCCTAAAATCGCCCGTTTCGTGGACATCGAAGTTTGAATCGATTTTGACGGTAAATAATTGTACACCATGGAACATCAATCTTCTGAAAATTTCAGATTGAGCATACCTTTTATTACTGAGGGGTTAAATTAGTATACACCAATGAAGAGTATACCATATTCGTCCAACACAAAAAACCTCGAGGTTATTACTTATATAAAAAAATGTTTTAGATAAGATTTGTTTATGTGTTAGAAGATTAATTTATCGTGACCTCAAATCGACGTTTAAGTCAGAATTGTGAATGTCATTTAGAGAAAATTGTCAACTTACAATTTTCAGGAAAATGTTTTTTAACTGATGTCGAATACCTATCTCTCTCTGACTCTGCGGTCTCTAAACAAGTACATGTATATACGGGAGTATTTTATCAACGTTATTTTATGTCAACACGGTTTTACCTTGCCTTATATTTTATAAATCTGATAACCTTATAACAATATTTCAAATTTAGGTACCACCGATTTCTGAAATACTGCGGCATTTACTATAATTTTTCTAATAGTTTTAGTAGTGGTAGCTTTTTCACCGAGATATTTTATAAATTACATAATTGTTATTGAGCTACAAAAAATTGTTAACAAAAGTAGTATTATGTGATTTTTTTTTTATTAAACGTATCGTTTTCAAGTTTGTTAATAATATTAACTTTAACCCTTCATATCTCAACAATAAAAGATATGATCAATTCAAAATTTTTAGGGAATGAACGTTTGATGATATATCATTTATCACCAAAATCGTATCAAAACTCAATGTCCACGAAATGAGCGATTTTTGCAGTCACTCTTTGTGACAATTAAATGTAAACTGTACTGCTCAAGATGATTGAAGGACCACTATTTCAAATTAATTTTTGTATCTTATTTTTTACATTTTTATTATATATTTTTATTTCCTTATCGACAAAAAGAATGAACTTACAATTATTATTCTACAAACATTTTTAAAGGCAATTTAACATTTTATCTTTAATTTGTGCGCAAGCTTCTTCATATACACATTAGCTGGCTTTGAGATACATTATATTAGATACTTTATGTTAAATAATTACGTGAAGCAATAATCTCTCAATTGTTCAAGCAACATAGAAATATTAACGCTAATTGATTCTTGTAGTCACATTAGAAAACTGATCGCATGATTGCAGAGTACCATCAGTTGGAATGGATCGAACAAGAATCACATTTTGCACGGATGTGGATAAATCTGTGATCGTGCACAACTTCGAGAAACGCGGGTGGACGCAAGTTGGTCCGGAAGATGATTGGAATTTTTATTGGTAATTATAAATTATGACGTAAGATTTATACATTACTTATTAGGAATTTATTAGGAAACTATTTATTTATTTGACTTTTTTAAATTATTTATTGTAGGGCCGTTACACAATCCTGCAGAAATATCTTCAGCATAGAAACTGGATACAGGATGGATGATAACCAGTAAACCTTTCTAATCGGAGATGTTTTTTTATTACATTATTAAAATAATAACATTTAAAATCTTACTTTAGAAGTATCTAAAAATTAATACTGCATATTTTGAAAAGATTAAGATGACGTATTATGGCAAAGTTTAGTAAACCTCTATTTTGTTAGAAACGTAGATTTAAGATTAAGATGACGTATTATAGCAAAGTTTAGTAAACCTCCATTTTATTAGAAACGTAGATTTAAGGTATTTTGAGAAAAAAATTTGTTTATGTTAGAATCATCAATCACTTCCCGAATCACTATGAGCTCACGCGTAAGGATCTTCTGGTAAAGAACATCAAGCGGTATCGGAAGGATTTGGAAAGAGAGGGAAATCCTTTGGCAGAGCGTGCAGAGGGTCCAGGCAAATACCTGTACCTCGACTTTATACCAGTGACTTTCGTCTTACCCGCAGGTGAGACCATACTCTTTAGACTTTCAGAAATTATATTATGATTCAGAAACATGAATTCGTAATATGAAACTTTCGAATGTTTCATAAATAACAAATTTGGTCAAAATTTTTTAAAAATACTGATTTGAAAAATATTGTTCCTCCTTTTTCAAAGAAAGACTTGTTGCTTCAGAAAATATTCACCAAACTCTGGATCCAGTAATGCCAATCATGTTTACGAATCAGTAATCTGTTTTGTTGTAATATTTCGAATGAGAATTATCTGTTTTCACGTTACGTGGGCTTACAATACATATATTGTGCCGTAGATTATAATATGTTTGTGGAAGAATATCGTAAATCCCCACAGAGCACCTGGATCATGAAGCCATGCGGTAAATCGCAGGGCGCCGGGATATTTCTCATCAACAAATTGAGCAAACTGAAGAAGTGGTCGCGCGAGGCAAAGACACCATTCAATCCAAACTTGACAAAAGAGTCGTATGTTATATCCAGGTAAGATGACTTCAATCAAAGATAAACTCGATAAACATTTTTCACGAAAGTCCCGTAAAGTAAAGGTGATTGACAAAGTTCAAAGCTGTCGATTTTTTTTTTTTCTTTTCGGGTCATTTCCCACGATAGATATATCGACAATCCGCTGCTCATCGGCAGCAAGAAATTCGATCTCCGATTGTACGTCCTCATCACGTCATTTCGGCCGCTTAAAGCGTATCTCTTTAAATTAGGATTCTGCCGATTCTGCACCGTCAAGTACGACACCAGCGTTCAAGAGCTTGACAACATGTACGTGCATCTGACGAATGTGTCCGTGCAAAAGCATGGTGTATGTATCGCATATACTTATCAAATTATTCGCATCAATACTTTTCTCGATTGACAGGAATTAGTATATTAGTATAAAAAACGTGTGTGTATGTGTGTTGTGTTTTGTAATAACAGACTATAGACCAACATGTAACCCGATAGGAAAAGATTTATAAAATTGTATGACAAAAGAATTGTAAAAGATTTATAATCCGTCATTATGAGGGCATAATTGAGAAAATAGATGTAGAAACATTAACCTTTTGTGAAACATTAATAATGTTTGCGCAATTAAATTTTGAAATGATATGTTGGCATAACAATAGCGATATGTCGAATTATCTTAACAGTACATTTGCAAAATTAAATTTAGAAATAAATGTGCAATAATTGAGAAAAATATTTCAGTCGCAACATGTTTAAAACATTTAGAAATATAATTGTACACAAAAGACTCAAATGATTCCCCAATTATTCGTAAATTATGATGCACAAATATTGAAACATGGAATGTGTAATATTGCATGTTTCAATATTTGTGCATTATAATGTAGGAATGATTTAAGAGTTTCTGACAGCTATTACTATCAATGAGATACTTAACTCTCCAACGAATGCAACTAATCTGTCAGACAAAGTGCCTCTTTTTTAATTTTTATTAAATGTCTACTGAATAAGCGATATTTGATAAATTCATTGTAATACCTTTTGATATTAATTTTGAATTAAATATTGAAGATTAAATGCTGTAAATATTGCACATTATTATTGCTACATTATATTGTGAAAATATTGAAGATCATAATGTGATAATTTTAAATGCTGAAATAATTGCAAAATATTTATGTTTCAATATTTGTCTAATCTTTAACAAATATTATTTAATAATTATATTCTGACAAAACTGTTGCGTTATGGCGAATCATCTTAACACAATCTTTAATTATTATGTAATGTTTGCAAAATCTTCCTATCGGAGTAAAAACGCAAACTTATTAAAGATGATCGATCATAGGTGATGAAATCATATAAGAAATATCAGCACGAAGATCTAAAATAAAGCTTATCATTAATTAGAGATATTTTATTTCTTTGTTTCTCTCTTCGCAGAAAAATTGCCTGAAAATTATTGATATGACAGGAATATGTTTTTCTGTCACTTTACTTTGACAAATAAATTCACAACATAATTTCCGTCAACTTAGACATAATTAAAAATATTAGAAACTTAGAAATTAGAAATTAAAATTCAAACATACATGCATGATTTCTTGAACTCCAAATCAATTGTAGAATAATTTCTTGTCCGGGCAGCTTAGTTTTGGAAACTTCAAATAAATTTGGAAAGAAACTCAAGTGAATTTACAAGTTAGATTTTATCATATTTTTGAGTTGTTCAATCTTTAGATATCTATAATAAATTTAAAAATTTCTAATGATGTAGTTTTAATATATCCATGTGAGAATCGAATATGGGATTTTAGGATGAATATAACAGCAAACACGGCGGTAAGCTGAGCGTACAAAATCTGCGTTTGTACCTGGAGAGCACGCGCGGGAAAGCGGTCACGGAGAAGCTATTCGCCAACATCTCCTGGTGCATCGTGCACTCGCTGAAAGCGGTGGCACCGGTGATGGCAAACGATCGGCACTGTTTCGAGTGCTACGGGTACGACATCATCATCGACAACAAGTTAAAACCCTGGCTGATCGAGGTACGACGATTTCTCGCATAAATCTTCAAATTTCTGTAAAACGTTTAATCTTCTTTTTTTAATCAGGTAAACGCCTCACCGTCTCTGACGTCTACAACGGTGAACGACAGGATCTTGAAATATAAATTGATCGACAATATCTTGTCTGTGGTTCTGCCTCCGGATGGCATACCCGAGTAAGTGTACGATATTCATCTGACAAAAAAAATCTCAAATGAATTCACAAATGATTAAAATTGACATTAAAGTTAATATTAAAATTATTTTGTCGTCGATTCCGAACAGCGTGAAATGGAACAAATCACCCTCTCCGGAAGCTTTAGGCAACTTCGAGTTATTGCTGGACGAGGAGCTGGCGGTTCAGGATGAAAGGGAGGCTTCATCGAGCAAGTATCGTAGCTCTTCATTCAAATGCAAATAGATCTTACATTTGTATGAGTTTCTTTTTTAATTGATGACTACTTACTTTTTACCCCAAAAAAATATTTTTATAGCAAGATAACGTTTCAAATAATCCTGATCGTTGTCCGTTCCAATTACTTCCCAAAATTCCATCTCGATTGTTTCAAACCAATGATATATTAGATAAATAATTGGAGCGTAAATAAATCCGCTATTAAATATTCGCCCTGCGTTAAGAAGAAAATCCTTCGAGGAGGGATTTACGTTAACAAACAAGTTTATTCATTGTATAAATATGTTACATAATAGACTGCGCAAGAGGACGCACGCGCGCGTCAATTGCGAGGATGTAAAAATAATATAGGCAGTAATAATTTTTTTGTCAGTCTTTCGCGCGTGTGAAATGAGAATAATAATAGTTTTATTAATACTTGTTCTTTTATCTAAAAAAGGCCGTTTCGAAATCGCAATGCGAGGTAAAAGTCCTTGCAATCCGTTTGCGCATTTTGTACAGGCTGTGATACCGTCATGCGTATCATACAGAACTATCGTACAATTTATGGCACAGTTTCCCGAAATACGGCGACCGCGCTTGAAGCGCCAGACGAACGACGAATGCGAGATTCGGAAGTTAAAGATACAGAAGATATTTCGATGTTTTTGTCTCCACGAATGATCAAATAATAATTCTAAAAGAAAAAAGAAGAGTTTCTAATCAAAATGGAAGGCCATTCATAATGTAAATATCTCGAATTTTATACGATCAACAGCGGAGTTCTTTTGCACTTGTATTTCTTTACTAACGTGGTTCTTTTGCTTTTTTTCTCAAAGGAGGATGGTAAGAGGGCTAATGTAATACAAATGTAATACTAATGTAATATATGTAATACTAATATAATACTAATGTAATGTAATACTAAAGAAACAGCCATAAAAAAACAAGACGCTGGGAGAATGCAAACAAAACGTTCGCAAGAGTTGTAGAAGAAAATTTTACATATCTGATTTCGCATTCGTCGTTCATTCACTTGCCGTATACCCGCCGCTTTTACAGGAACGGATATGTGTGCGTTAACGATACGCCGTTTCTGCATTAACATGGTATATACATCGTATGGCGCACGGTTACAATGTAAACGTTCATATTCATTGATTATTGCTAAAAAGATTTCGACGCATAATCTCTGTCGCTACATCTAATGTCTGTGTATCTGTGCAAACGTATGTGTACATGTGTGTGTGTTGTGTGTGAAAAGACGGATATGATATGTTGTTGAACTCTCGTAAATATATTTCGCAAGATAACGATAACCATCGAACGAATGAACAAAATATTAACAGGAAAAATAGTAAAAATATCTTATGGCAGGAAGGCATTTTCTTTTCTTTCTTTGTCGCGCCTGCATACCCGTCGAAGGATTTACAAATACGATATGTATATATATATATATATATATATAAAACCGTCACCTTTTTAGAGCA